>NC_073305.1:93109397-93427690 GCF_027595985.1 Sorex araneus | reverse complement strand
GAAAGAAAGAAAGAAAGAAAGAAAGAAAGAAAGAAAGAAAGAAAGAAAGAAAGAAAGAAAGAAAGAAAGAAAGAAAGAAAGAAAGAAAGAGAAAGAAAGAAAGAAAGAAAGAAAGAAAGAAAGAAAGAAAGAAAGAAAGAAAGAAAGAAAGAAAGAAAGAAAGAAAGAAAGAAAGAAAGAAAGAGGAAAGAGAGAAAGAAGAGAGAAGAAAGAAAGAGAAAGAAAGAAGGAAGAGAAAGAAAGAAAGAAAGGAAGGAAGGAAGGAAGGAAGGAAGGAAGGAAGGAAGAGAAGAAAGAAAGAAAGAAAGAAGAAAGAAAGAAAGAAAGAAAGAAAGAAAGAAAGAAAGAAAGAAAGAAAGAAAGAAAGAAAGAAAGAAGCAAGGAAGGGAGAAGGAAGGAAGGAAGGGAGGGAGGGAGGAGGAGGGAGGGAGGGAGAAGGAAGGGAGGAGGGAGGGGAGGGAGGAAGGAAGGAAGGAAGGAAGGAAGGAAGGAAGGAAGGAAGGAAGGAAGGAAGGAAGGAAGGAAGGAAGGAAGGAAGGAAGGAAAGGAAGGAGAAGAGGGAAGAGAGAAGAAGAGAGAAGGAAGGAAGGAAGAGAGAAAGAAAGAAAGAAAAGAAAGAAAGAAAGAAAGAAAGAAAGAAAGAAAGAAAGAAAGAAAGAAAGAAAGAAAGAAAGAAAGAAAGAAAGAAAGAAAGAAAGAAAGAAAGAAAGGAAGAAGAAGGAAGGAAGGAAGGAAGGAAGGAAGGAAGGAAGGAAGGAAGGAAGATAGAAAGAAAGAAAGAAAGAAAGAAAGAAAGAAAGAAAGAAAGAAAGAAAGAAAGAAAGAAAGAAAGAAAGAAAGAAAGAAAGAAAGAAAGAAAGAAAGAAAGAAAGAAAGAAAGAAAGAAAGAAGAAAGAAAGAAAGAAAAGGAAGAAAACTCTGGGAAAATATGGCCTAATAGCCAGAACTCACCACTATATAAAACTCAACTTACTCAAAGTATGCAAAACACTTTTGGGAGAACAAGGGATAATGTAAGAAAAGCATCATCTGTTTCTAAAAGACCTGCATGAGTACATCTTAGATTTAAAATTGTAATTTTTACTGAATTTAAAGAGCAAGGAAAACAGAAAGTTCTGGAACTCAAAAAAGTTATTAGTCCAGTTATATGTACATGGTATGTCCTAAATTGCATTCAGCATTGGAAAAACAAAATGCTATCATTACAGTATAACATGAGATTGCATTACCCTCAGTCTAAAGAGGAGTATGTGCATGTCTGTATGTTGTGTTTTTTCTTTCAGTTTTTCAAAATTTTTTATTGAGATGCTGAGATTTATAATACTATTGTGTCCACTTCCTTCCACTAGTGTCCTGAGGGCCCCAGCTCCTCTAACACACACCCCTAACACACACACAGGAATACACACACTGTATAAACTCAGTTCATAGACAAAATCTCCAATTTAGAGGGGGTATAATTAGATCTGTGAGACTGTTTGTTTTGAAAATTCAATACTTTCACTATATGATAAAAGCATATCGGAAAAAATTATTTAAAGAAATACAAATATGTAATATACTTTGTATAAAAATATATATGATACATAATTTCATTAAATGTAACCATTTATAAATACTTTCCTAAACCTAGAAGCAATATTCATTGTTCCTGTATTTTTTTTCTATAGCATTATTTAAACATTCCCTTAGGAAGTCAATTCTCTAAGGTTCTGTATCTTTCCCTGTGTCCAGGTCTTTGCAAATAATCATTAAATTTGCATTTTATTTCATTTCAATTCCCAAGGTTTTATATAAGGCCTTGCTCATAGTAGGTACAAAGAACACTTTTCTCTAAGTCATGGGATTTTCTGTAAGAATGTGTTATAGTTTTTGCAGTATTATGATAGTCATGTACTTTTGGAAATTTCCGTTTCCAGAAAGGGTCAGTTTTGGGAATATATTGTGCCACAAAACTTTCAGCATATTTATTTTTTTCCTCAGATTGATTTTTCTCTTTCTGAGTTACTCCCAGATTTTCAAGATGAAATATTTCTGAGTCCCTTTACTGCAAAGAGTTAGATCAACTAAGTCTTCTTCTTTTGTTTGTTGTACATCTGAAAGCCCTCGAGGCACAGAGCAGGATAACATATGCATTGAAAACAAAGTCCTTTCAAATCTGCTCTCCTTTAAAAAATACTTTCCTTGGCATTCACTTACCTAGCAAGTATATTTAATATGATAACAAGAATATTGGTTTCCTATTTGGTATTCTGTAGACCCATTATAGATAGAAATGGAATTGAGCCTTTATGGCTGTGCTATATATATATTGTAGAAAACAAGTACAAAGAAAGATAGAAAATAATTTTCTGTCCAAAGTTTCATATTTAGCTTCATAAATGCAGGAAATGCTATCTCATCATTGAATTTCCAAAGCTTCAATGCTGGCAAAAAATATTCACATATGGATAAATTAACAAATAATAACTCTACTCCTAATATGTTACTATCAGATCATGGATAACTTCAATTTGTGACGTGCCAAGAAATTCTGACCCAGGATGCAGTCATGGCAGTGTGGTATCACACAGAAGACAGAACTAATTCTCTTCATCCAGGGTATTATGTTTCCAGTAATGACTCCTGTGCATGATAATTTCTAGTTTAGGGGATTAGTTTTCCCTTCAGGGAAATGTAACATAATATTACAGTGCAGAATAAAATATGTGAAGTTGGATCATTGAATGGACTAAATGATAAAAGCACATATATAAAAAGATAAGTTGAAAATCTAATTTTTGCAAAGGTTTGTTTCCTTATTTATATTTTTGGGATAATATTACCTGTATCAGGGCTAGAGTGATAGCACATTGGGTAGGGCATTTGCCTAGCATGCGGCCAAACCCCAGGTTCGATTCCCAGCATCCCATATGGTCCCCTGAGCACTGCCAGGAGTAATTAATAGGTGTGTGAGCCAGGAGTAATGCCTGTGCATCACCGGTTTAACCCAAAAAAAGAAAAAAAATCACCTGTATCACAAGATAGTTGTTTTGGTTAAATATTATAATGTGCATAAGGTTTTATCAGTGTGCCACTCAATAAATTATGCTCAACTCCTTTCCTCCTGTGTCAATATTAAAAGTTTGATCATAACCATATAATCATCACTGCAACATCACTGTCACTGTCACTGTCATCCCGCTGCTCAAACAGGCACCAGTAACATCTCTCATTGTGAGACTTATTGTTACTGTTTTTGGCATATCCAATATGGCACGGGTAGCTTCCAGACTCTGCCATGCAGGCACGATACTCTTGGTAGCTTGCGGGCTCTCTGAAAGGGGCAAAGGAATCGAACACGGGTCGGCCGCATGAAAGGCAAATGCCTTACCACTGTGCTATCGATCCAGCCCATCACTGCAACATACTAAAATTAATTTAAACCAGTACAAGAAAAAAGTTGCAGTTTGTATAAACTGTTTTAAAAACTTTAATCATTAACATGCATAGCAAGATATATATAAAAGTTAGAATTATGAGAATAAATATTCTTGCTAAGCCTAAGTACTTTGACATTGATGTTCCCATTACTCCTTTCAAAAGCAGTAAATAAGAATATTTTGTCTAATATTGAAAAATGGCTCAAATTATTGAAAAAACTTGAAAGCATCCTATAAAGATTAGTGATACTACTAAAAATGATATTTTAAAATTTTCAAATATATGGAAAGAGATGAAATTTATGCTACATGGTAGTATGAGAAAGAAAGACCAGTGTTATGGATTTACCCTCCAATTGAGACTGTATTTGGAGATAAGGCATGTGAGAGTAATCGGATTCTCCACTCCTCTTTGTCATGCTAGAATAGGATAAATTGGTCATCTGCAAATCAAGAAGAAAACTCTCACTAAGAATGGGGTTAAAGCTATAAAGAACAACTTTTATTTGAAAGAGTGATGCTGGGGCCAGAGTCAATGAATCTGCTCTTGCCTTGCACTCAGTAGACCTGGATTCAATCTCTGGCAACACGTATAGTCCCTTGCACCCTGCCTGGAGTGATCCCTGAGCACAAAGCCAGGAGCAAATCCTGAACACTGCCGGGTGAGATCCACAACAAACAAAAAACATATTCCTCATGAACTTGAATCAGCTAATTAGCTTTGGTATTATTCTACATTGTATATTTAGAACATTGAATTTGTCTAATATTTATATCACAGTTCTTCTTTAGTAATTTATTATATTCATTGTTACTGTTACTGTCACTGTCATTCCATTGATCAACAATTTGCTCAAGCGGGCCCAGTAACATCTCCATTCATCCTAGCCTTGAGATTTTAGGAGCTTCTTTTACTCATCCTTCACTTGGATCAACCACATGCAAGGCAAGCACCTTACCTACTGTACTATCTCTTTGTCCTCTTTAAAAAATGTTTTTCATTATCATTCATTTCGTTCAGTATTATTATTCATTTCATTATTCAAATTATCATTATTATTATTGTTACTATTTCATCTGATATAGTTACTATATGTTACTATTTCATCTGAGATCTAATAGCTTAGTTCTCCCTCTTGGAGAACCTGGCAAGCTACCGAGAGTTTACTGCCCGCATGAAGAGCCTGGCAAGCTCCCCATGGTGTACTCATATGCCAAATACAGTGACAATGATGGGTCTCATTCCCCTGACCCTGAAGAGCCTCTAATATTCATTGTAAGATAAAGAATTACCAAGATAACTATAAGAATTTAGAAATGTCATATATATATATATATATATATATGTATACCAGAGCCTTGAAGAAATAATTTTTAAAAATTCCCTAATGACAAAATAATAGACATTTCATTTGGGCCTTTTTCTGATGAAAAAAAAAACCTTTATTTTATTTTTCTGTAGTTTGAGTTTATATTACCTGATTTGACAGAGTTTCTATTCTTCTCTTAAACTTGAAACAAAGAAACTTGGTTTAGTTTGTCTTTCACATGACTTTATTTAGAGTGCATGATATTTTGGACTGGAGCAATAGCACCGTGGGTAGGGCGTTTGCCTTGCACATGGCTGACCCGGGTACAATTCATCCACCCCTCTCAGAGAGCCTGGCAAGCTACCAAGAGTATACTGCCTGCAAGGCAGAGTCTGGCAATCTACCTGTGGCGTATTCGATATGCCAAAAACAGTAACAAGTCTCACAATGGAGACCTTACTGGTGCCTGCTTGAGCAAATCAATGAACAACGGGAAGACAGTGCTACAGTGTGACAGATATTTTATAAATGGAAAAGAGTCATCAACAATTGCTATATATTTCTGTCATAAGAAACAAGTAATCAGAGTCTGAGTTCTAATAACTTACATTTTGATTTTTATGTGGTTGTTTGCAATACATATTTCAATTACTTTTTTTATTCAAGTTACTTAATGTGATCACCAAATATTAATTGGCCAAAGAGAACCATTGAATAAATACAAATTGATTCTGCCCCTAGGAATAGATTTTGACTAATTCAAGTTTAATGAGCCTCAAAATAGCATTTTAAGTACATTTTTATTTTTTGTAGACTTTAATCATATCTGTCTTAGGGGCTTGGATTTAGGAATGCTAAAAAACTCTTCTGGGCTAATTAAGCTTGCTCACCTGACAGATTTTCCACAGCGCCAGACTCTGCTCAAGGCCACAACTGCCTTAGTTACAATAGAAAAGGAAAAAAAGGAGATTATGCTGGAACAGATTTTGACAATATGGAGACAATTTCATCCTCCCCAAATCACTTCTACATAACAATGTCTCACATTACTTCAGGACTGCATGTTTTTGGCCAACACTGAATAATTATTTCATTTTCAAATACGAGACTAAAATCCTTCTAGAAATGCCACCTCCCTGGTGAATTGAATTTGTTGAGTAGGTGAAGGTATGCGAAGTGCCAGCACTTACAATACAGAGGAAACAAGATTTAAAGGCTACTGCTTAAGATCAGACGAGGAATATTCATTTTGTTTTCAATTGTGATTTAGATATTTATAAATATAATTATTTTTCACTTAATTAAACTAATTTTGCTAATGTTTAAGCTGCTTCTTTGTAAAGAGTCTAAACAATTTTGGAAATTGTTCTAACCCTCCTGGGACACTAATATGCCTCTTAATTTTCTAACAAAATAAATTACTAGAATAAACAGTATTCAAATGGCAAGCCAGCAAGAGAAGAGAGATACAACACAATTGAAAGTACAATTCTAAGTCCCAACAAATAGAATTTTTTAAATAATGGGTATTTAAATAAGACAAACAATAGCATACCATACTTTTGTATTGGGGACCAAATTTGACTATGATGACAAAGATATAATTGAGTTACTAGTTTTGTTAAAAGGTGAAACATAAGCAGGTGGTCAAGAGTAAATTAAGTGATGCACATAGAGTGTTTTACAGAATTTGACACCTTAAAGTTTCCAAATCAAATACATCCTAGACTCCTAAGCAAGAAATTTTGCATTTCATAGAACAACTAGATCTTGATCACTCCTGTTGCTCCTTTCACTTGCTAATTCTTTAAATGGTATTTGTTAATTCTGCCAGGGATGGACTCTGTCTGATTATAGCCCCTTAATACTGTCTGTCTTGTAGCTACTTGGTAAATATTTGAATTATAGTTTGAATTGATTAATATATGTTGAAAACAATAAGTTTGATTCTCCCAGGAAGTAAACTTTTCAGGAAAGAGATTTTAGACTTATTTAGAAGCTTCGTCATCTCCACTGGGGGCTTGAATTTGGGTCAAATAATCTGGGCTTCTGTGTCAACTGAAGAGTTGATATTGAAGCAATACTTGTTTGGAAAACCAATGAAAATAAACACCCTTGTGATGATTCATCCACATGTAATAAAAATTAGCACAAATCACCTAAATTTTATTCATATAAAGATTTTCTCTTTATTAACATATGCATATTACAATGGGATTTGATGATTAAATGTTACTATAATGACATAATAAAGATTATTAAGGGTCCCAATTCATCTACATAGAATATGGGCAATTTACTGGAAACTTTAAAAAATATCAATTTTATATTATATCCCATATTAAATGGAAAAAATAGAATGCTCCACATAAGAATGAAAACAACGTAGGTGGAATATGGAGATGAGAAAATTATCTTTATTTTCTTCCAGATGTATATGTCACACATTATATATAATTAAAACTGAAACTAAACAATCTACTTTAAAGCTCCCCTTGACTTATAAAATAATAAATCATAGAACTAATTTTTTTGTCTTTCACTCACTCATCTACAGAACGAACATATATCATGTAAGACTAGGGTATACATACACCTCATATTAAAGTACAGAGTTGAAATTTTAAAGTTAAAAGATATAAACAGCAAGTCGCAATGATATTATTTGTGATAATACATCCTTTTATGACTTTGCTGACCTCATCACTGTGGGCCTTATTTTAAAATAAGGGTCCCTGCTTGCTTTAAATTTTGATTTATATTTTATTTTCCAGGAATGAGTATGTGATTCTTTATATTTGACATGGACTGAAACTATTTGCTTTATCCTCGCCAGAGTATGGTAAAATAAATGAGGAGATTGTTACCACATAGCTCATAGTCTATGTATTGGATAAACTTTTTCTGACATAACAAATAACTACTATATTATAAACTAAACTTTAATATTTGAATTTTTGGTAGGAATCTCAAGCTTTTAAGCTGTTATGAATGACTATGTTGTGCCACCAATAGAATGAGTGTTCAGGCAAGCCATGCCGACTTCATTACAGCTGCTAATCTCTGGTGGCTCAAAGTGCCAGTCGCTTTTCTCTGTATTTACAAATTCACTCCTAATAAACTAGATTTTCTGCACCTGTGGGACTCTGTCAGCCCCAACACAGATGTTACTCCTGTCCCATTAGGCTGGAAAAGCTAGGTTGCAGGCAACAGCAAACTCACTTGGCAGGGCCAACCCTCCAGCTGGCAGTCCTAGACATACTCTGTCTTCCTTTGCTCTCTTTCTTTCTGGCATTGATATGCCCCCGACCCCCGATGCTCAGATCTCCACTCCACAAACCCAATATGCCTGTATTTCCACTACTTTTTCCCTACCAATGTCTTTTCTTAGGAAGCATCAACAATTCATGTTTTCTGATCAAAGCAATTATAGCAGGTTGCTAAATGTTTGATAATTTAATGCTTCCTCTCCTGGGGTTATTTACACTTCAACAAGCTAAAAAAACCTAATCCAAAAAAGTAACTCTCAGAGGGTGAGACTTTGACAACCATTAGCTAACAGCAATAACTTTTTAGTTTTAAAATTTTCTTAATGCTCCTGCAATTACATGATTTCTCAAGAAAAAAAAATGGGTATTTGGGAAGATCCCTTTAAATTGATCACAGTATCTTTAATCTGGAAGAAGCACAGGCAATCATGGAAAAGGAAGTAAGAAGCAAAAATATTTGAAAAGGCATAAAACTCTCAGAATTTTCAGTGGTCTCAGATGAGATATAAAGTTTAAGACCTAAGGCATTTGGACTCAAGAGCTCATAAAGTTTCCCATTCCAGCTGAGTTTTAAGACTGTACTCAAGCAAAGTTGTACATACTACTACCACAATATTATATAATTTCTCTTCTAAAACTCTGTGCCACGAATAAAACAGTCAGGAGGGCAAACTGAGCCCCTATATTCATTGAAACATCTGCCCACAATATATCATGAATATTTGTTTGTATATTTATTTTTTGGCCTATACTGAAAGCCACTTTAGGTCAAAGGTAGCACTGAACTTTAGCACTGTTGTCTCATTGCTCATAGATTTGCTCGGGTGGGCACCAGTAATGTCTCCATTGTGAGACTTGTTGTTACTATTTTTGGCATATCAAATACGCCATGGCTCGCTTGCCAGGCTCTGCCTTGCAGGCGGGATAGTCTTGGTAGCTTGCCGGGCTCGCCAAAAGGGATGGAGGACTCGAACCCAGGTCGCGTGCAAAGCAGATGCCCTACCAGTTGTGCTATCGCTCCAGTCCAGGTCAAAGGTATATCATACTTAAAAGCCTGTCTACATTCCATAGCACAATTTCTGGTGAATTTAACTCTCAGTGAATATTGTGTAATAAATTATTGAAAATTTTTCCTGTGGGGTAAGAAAATTATGAGACTGCAGTCTTATTGGTGTAAAATAACCAATTTTTAAAGAATTGAGAAAGAAGAATGGACAGAAAGTTATCAGAATGAATATGAAATTATGTTTTCTGAAAGAATCAAAAGCATTTGTTCTCAAAATAGCCATTTCTTTTCTTTCATTTAGTATAAGAATGAGAAATTTTAAAATGTGAGAACACGTGTCAATTCATAATGGCAACTATAAAAAATACCATACATTAGAATTTATAGCAAGCTATTCTCCACAGTTCTAGAGACTGAATGTCTGACGTCCAGATACTGGCAAAATCAGGTGAAAGTTCTCTTTAATGCCAGAGTTGGTTTTTTTGTTGTTGTTTTATTTTGTTTTTCACGTGGGAGGGTTTTCTGAATCACAGCCTATGATGCTCAGGGCTTACTCCTTGTTCTATGCATAATGATCACTTTGAAGGTGCTGGGAAACATTTGTGGGGCTAGGAATCCAACTGGAGTTGGCGACATGCAAGGCAAGCTTCCTGCCCACTATACTATCTCTTAGGTCCCTGTGACACAGACTTCATAACCTCTCAGTAGGGACTAGAAAACAATGTGGAGGCTTCTTTATTGGATCACAAATCCATTTTTTTTTTTGCTTTTTTGTCACACTGGGCTATGCGCAGGAGTTACTCGGTGCTGTGCACTCAGGAGGTACTCCTGGCCAGGGAACATATGGGATGCTGGGGATCGAACCCCTGTCAGCTGCATGCAAGGTAAATGCCCTGCCTGCTGTACTATTGCTCCAGCCCCAACAAATCCCTTTCTTAAGGCATTCCCAATCCTTCCCAATGGAAAAGCACTATTAGAAGCATGCACCACTACCAACCCCCACCCCTCTTAATACCATAGGATTATTTTCCAGTTTTATTGAGCAGGTATTGAGGTATATCATAATTTAAGAAACATATCATGATGGTTTAATTTACAAATATTTTAAAATAGGCATCACAATTATTTTGACTAACATTCTTGTCTCCTAGAGATACAATATTTTTTTTGAAAAAATTCTCCTGAGATCAGAACTCTTAGGATATATTCTACTAGCCACTTATGGAATTTTAACACAGAATTTTTGGAAGAGGAGACTAAGCTATAGCTGCACTCAGCTGTAGCACTGTGCCATTTTACCCTCTCCTTTTGATGGAAAACTTGTGGAATCCTTTGCAATGCCCCCAACCCCCAATCCTAACGCATTCCAGCATCAACTCAAAAATCTGAGTCTAGTACATCTTGCTAAAAGCTACAATAATGTTTTTAAGGAAGTAACATGAAAAGAAGAGCCTTTCTTTTTGATGAACAACATTAAAGCATAGTTACATGCCAATTAGTATGTACAATAGAGTGGAATATCTCTTTATGACAATAATTAGTGAAAAATCTACTAAAAGATTTTTATATTTTTCAAGAGGAATAAAATTTATCTTTAAATATTCAAATCACCTGATAATTGTGAATGTTTCAAATATAACTTTTTAACCTTCATAAGATATTAGATTAATTAGGGCTGGAGTGATAGCACAGAGGGTAGGGTGTTTGCCTTGCATGCAGCTGACCTGTGTTCAATTCCCAGAATCCCATAGGGTCCGCTGAACATCACCAGGGGTAATTCCTGAGCTCAGAGCCAGGAGTAACCCCTGTGCATCGCCAGGTGTGACCCCAAAAAAGGGGGAAAAAAGATATTAGATTAAAAATATTTTTATGCTGCCTCAAATCTCATGCCTTTTATCTCCCTATTTTGGTGGGTTGGGGCAAGCACATGAGTGATGTTGGAGCTTACTCCTGGCTCTGCTCTTAAGGATCACTCGCTGCTTTCATAGGACCAAACAGGGTGCCAGGGATTGAATTCAGGACTGTCCACATGCAAGACAAGAGCCATACCCACTGTCTTATCTCACCAGTCCCACCTTTTATCTCCTTATAAGGTCTAACAATAGAGCACAATGTTTGATTATTTACACTGATGGGTATAGATAAAGATAAATAAGCAATATATATTAACATAGATACAAAAAATGTTATAAATGGAGAAAAAGAAATTCTCTAATATGTGAATAGTCCTTTGTCTTACCTGACATTTAAGAATTTTTTCTATTTTTGTTTTATTAAGTTCATTAGTTAACTGAGAATAAAACTTGCATAGATCAAAACAAAAATTTAAAAAGACACCAAATAGTCTTAGTTTTGTTTTGTGCTTTTTACTTAGTGTGTTAGTTGATTATTTAAAAATGTCGCAATAGTGCACTGCTATGCAACAAAATTTGCAGTTTTTTGAATAATGTTGAATTACTAGATTTCAAAGCATGTGATTATCCCATCCATAGACAAACATTGTATTAGAAAGCTTAAATAATCATCTATAATAGATGTATTTTAGACCAAGTCCTTTTAGCTTAAAACTGTTCCTTCTGTCATTACAGAGACTCTTGACAAGTGACTTAAGAGAGAATTATAGGTGGGCAGGTGACTTGTCAAAGCAAAGTCGAGTGAGATCAGCGTGCCGTGCCCAGATTCATATGCTTGACTCTAACCAGACATTTTCCAAAATCTGGAAGAAAGTGACCACAATTGTTCACAGGAGTCCCAGAGAGAGTAGCAAGGAATTTCCACACATTCTGGAAAACAGAGGCATGTTTAGGAATTGTAAAGTTTGTAGTTTGATATTTGGTGAAATATTGTTTACCTTTTTAAAATAAAATGTTATTTTGAATTCACTTAGATGGAAAGGGGGAGAAAGAGAATGAGAGATATTTGTTCAAGAGAACACAAGTTTCTCCAGAGTAGAAAATTACAGAATTAATGTTTCTTAAACCAGAAGTTGTTGAACTGGTACTATCAGTCCTATAGCCTTTACTTTTTTTTTTCAGTATCTGAAACCTCCTATAAAACAGTTCTTTTTCTAAAATGTGTTCAATCTGAATTCCAACATTAAGGATGGAATCTGAAGTAATATCATGACTGGAGACTATTATGTAGGACAAAAAAAGTATTACTCTCACAGGATTCCATATAGAGACAATTTTTGAAAATTGCCCAAATAGTTTCTTTTCTGAAAAACTTGATTCTGAATCTTAAGTTTTAAGACCTAGATCATAAATTGGATATTGGTGTCAACCTCGTGTCTGCCTATTTCCACGCACATTTAGATACTGTGACTAGGAAAGTAAAACTGAGAATCAAGAGAATTTGACTTAAAATTGCATTTTATTGCTTTCTTCCTCAAGAAACCATCATAAGTGATAGAAAACTCTAGTTTTGCTTGCTTAATTCAAGGCAAGGTCAGAGCCTGACTTTTCCTTTATTATATTTATCAATATTTAAGCATTGGGTTATTTCAAGAATTCATCAGTATCAAGTATGATTCACTAAATTGCAAACTTACTCTTCACTTGTTTTCACACTTCTGATTTCTGAATTTTATAAAGGTAGTTTTTTAAATAGTATTTTTTGACCTAATTTTTCTTCATCTTTTAAATCTATATTCCACCCTTCATATCATAATCTTTTTAAAGCATATCTCAGACAACAAACATTTTGTATTAATTTCTATGCACGTTTGTATGCTAGAGTATAAATAAATAAAATAATTATACTATCACATTAAAATAATAATCTTTTCCACTACCCAGTTTTTACGTTTCCCTGACCCACAACCTTTCAAAATAATATTTTTACCTAAAAAAAAATAGTCAGAGGTCAAAGAGGTAGTACAAAAGGTGCTTGATTTTTGTGTGCCCACTGAGTTCAAACCCTGGATCACATATGGTCCCCTGAAAATTTCCAGGAGTAATTTCAGAGTGCAGAGCCAGGGAGAAAGCCTGAGAATCACCAGGTGTGACTCAAAACCAAAACCAAACAGAAACAAACAAAATAAATTACATGTATTGTGATTATATTTGTCTTTCAAATATATATTTTTATATAGGATTTTCTTTTTACTGATTGTATTTTTTGTGCAAAACTTTGCTGAAGAAGTTACATTCTTTGAATTCTAAAATTTTCATCATTTATTATCTTTACTTGCATTTAAAAGAAAATGTAGACATTGTCCAGAGAGATAGTACAAGAGATAAGGCACTTGCCTTGCGTGTGGCCAACTCTGATTTGATCCCAGAAAATGCACAATTTCCCTCAAGCACCAAAGGGAAAAATCCATTGACACATAGTCAGGAGTAAGCCTTGAGCAACCAGGTGCTTTTCTGACTACAATATTATCAATATTTGCCAGGGAAATCAAATTCTTTTGGGGCGAAATAGCATTTACAGATCACAGATAAATTCTAGAATCACTTGTTTATACCACATTGTGAACTTCTCCAATCTTTTTTTTAATAGTTCAATCCTAGGAAATAATTTTCCACTGTTTTGGTTTCTGCCCGGTGGAGTTCAAGGTTTACTCCTAGCTCTGCAATCAGAGATCACTTCTGCAGGCTGGGGAACTCTATAGGGTCCTGGGGATTGAACCTGAGTCAGTTGTGTGCAAGGCAAACACCTTCCCTGCTGTACTGTCACTCAGGCCCTAAAGGTAATCACTTCAAGAGTGGCCTAAGAAACTTTGCCTCAGGGGAGACTGCAACGAGAACATAGAACTTTCTACTATTTGACCCTCTTGATGTCACCCTAATAGTTTTTCGTTGTCATAAAAAAAAAATTATAAACTATGACTAGGATTTAAAATTCAAACTGAGAACTACGTTTTCTTGTTTACTTCCTTCTTTATATGTTAGAAACTTCTGACATCATATCATGTAAAAGACACTGGTATCATAATATTCATTTAGCTAGCTCCACAATCAGCGTGTTTGTATTAGACCTGATGATGCATTCTACCACTAACCTATAAATAATGAACACAGTTTAATATTTCTACTGGTTCTTCCTATCTGTAAGATACCCATAGGGATTTCTTCCCAAATAATTGTATTTTAAACTAAGTAGGATAATGTTTTATTTGTTTTTATGTAGCCAAGTAGATGTGCAGTTAGAATCATTTCTTCTATACCTGAGTCTTAAAATTGCTTTGATTTTAAAAATCCTTATTTAATGATTAAGTAATATATCTATATGGCTTCAAATTCACATTTAGTCTAAAGATATTTTAAGAAATCATTTTTGGGGAAGCTCAAGGGGGAGTAAGATTCCATTTAGAACATGCATAGACTTTATAGACTGAAATAGTACAAATAATATAAATAGGACATAGTTGCCATCCAATTTATTTTTATCCTGCACACCAACGAAATGTCTAAAACATAGGCTGACATATAAGTCCATGTTTACACACTCTAAATAGGTACTTTCTTACAATTACCTTCTATTCAGTGAAATGTTACCTTCCAAGGTCCTCAACCTTGGTTTTAGCACTTATAAAAAACGCTAAATAGAATCTAACACATATTTAGAGCATTGTATTTTCTATTATTTTATTTTCCTCCTTTCTACTCTTTCATTTTCTCTCTTCTTTTGCAAGTCAAAAATCCATGATTTCCTCACCACAATATCATTCATAGTTGTCCTATGTTTGTAACTAAAAGCAAGTGGAGGAATTATTTCAATTTGCCTGAATATTAGTTACTTCAGTCTTTCTGATACAGGTAAAATTTGATTATATTTCAATAAATATACTAATAAAGGATTAAATTAGGTCTGAGTGATGTATGAAATTTACCACCATCAAATTGTCAGATTTGCAGACTGGGATGAGTATTCCAGAATTTGTCTCTGGGGCTCCAAACAGTACTGGAGAATCACACTCCCATTCAAATACATACATATATATTATATAATCACTGTATCACTATCATCCCATTGCTCATCAATTTGCTCAAGCATGCATCAGTAACGTCTCCGTTGTGAGACTTTTGTTGTTACTGTTTTTGGCATATTAAATACACCATGGGTGGCTTGCCAGACTTTGCCGTGTGGGCAGGATACTCTCAGTAGATTTCCGGGCTCTCCGAGAGGGATGAAGGAATCGAACCCAAGTCGGCCATGTGCAAGGCAAATGCCCTACCCACTGTGACATTGCTCCAGCCCTATATATAATATATAATGTATAATATAATATAATATATACTATATATGTGTGTATGTGTGAATATATTTTTGGGTATACGTGCATCAGTAAAAACTTAAATAGAAATAACATAAAATGCTGATTCAAGGAAATACTTTAAATTGCTGCTTAATAGGTTAACCAAGAATTCATATTTACTCCTCAAATACTTGTGCCTCTGCTCTGTACTGTGTCAAAATGGTATAAAATGAGTATATTGTGGAGATAGCTTCGTGCCTGACCCATTTCAAGAAGCACCTGGCATGCTGAATTTGATATCTGAAAAAGTCTTTTGTGACCACCAGGTCGACAATGCAGTGTGCCATATATGGCTCACTGCAACCAAATATGGTAATTCTGGTAGACAAAGCTAAAAAAGTGTGCTGCCACTGATCCCAGAAAAAAATAACAAATTGAAGGAAAAGAAGTAAAAATATTTCCCTGCCTATGTAAAACAGTTTTGCATGACATTAATATCTAGTCATATCAATTTCAAAATCTTCAGATGGTGATTTTAATGATTTTTTTAATTTGGGAGTCATCCACAGTACTGCTTGGGGATGACCTTTGACTCAGAGCTTGGAGTATCATGCAAAGCAAGGTATTATGATGGGGGTTCTTGCAGGTATGTCTTGTGCTATAGTTCTTTGAACTTTTTCATGTCCACCTGTGTGGTACAAATCCAGTAAAAGCATTTGAAAAGTCTGAAATATTCTCATGAGGCCCTTTGTCTAAACTTTGTGTAACTGCTTTTGAATTTTAATATGGAATTGTGCATATATATGTATATGTATATCACTATTACTGTATCACTGTCATCCCATTGTTCATCAGTTTACTCAAACAGGAACCAGTAACGTCTCTATTACACTCAGCCCTGAGATTTTTTAACTTTGATGTTTTATTATTATTATTATTATTATTATTATTATTATTATTATTAGTGAATCATGGTGAGGTACAGTTACAAACTTATGAACTTTCATCTTTGCATTTCGTTTACATCCCTCCACCAGTGCCCATTGTCCTCCACCAATGCTCCCAGTATCCCTCCCATCACCCCCACCCAAAACCCCAGCACCCACCCTGCCTCTGAGGCAGGGAATTCCCTTTTGTTCTCTCTCCTTTTGGATGTTGTAGTTTGCAATAGAGGTATTGAGTGGCCATCATGTTTGGTCTGTAGTCTACTTTCCATATGCAGCTTTCAACAGGAATGGGTCTTCCCAACATTCTCTACGAGGTGTTCCCTTCTCTATCTTTGCTGCCTTTTCCCCCAGCATGTGAGGCCAGTGTCCAGCCTGTGGGGAAGACCTCCTGGTTCTTATCTCTACTACTCTTGATTATTGGTGCCCCAATCTGTTATTTTATATTCCAGAGATGAGTGTGATCTTTCTATGTCTGTCTCTCTCTTTCTGACTCATTTCACTTAACATGATACTTTCCATGTTGATCCAGTTATATGCAGATTTCATGACTTCATCTTTTCTAACAACTGCATAGTATTCCATTGTGTAGATGTACCAAAGTTTCTTTAATCAGTCATCTGTTTTGGGGCACTCTGTTTTTTTTCCAGAGTTTGGCTATTGTAAACAGTGCTGCAATGAACGTACAAACACAGATGTCATTTCTACTATAACTTTTTTCCTCTCTAGGATATATTGTCAGGAGTGGTATTGCTGGGTCAAATGGGAGCTCAATTTCTAATTTTTTGAGAATCGTCCATATTGTTTTCCAAAAGGGCTGAACCAGTCGGCATTCCCACCAACAGGGAGGAGAGTCACTTCCTTCCCATATCTATGCCAACACGTTTCTTTTGTTATTTTGGATGTGGGCCAGTCTCTGTGGTGTAAAATGATATCTCATTGTTGTTTTAATCTGCATCTCCCTGGTTATTAGTGATGGAGAGCATTTTCTCATGTGTCTTTTAGCTATTCATATTTCTTCTTTGAGAAAATTTCTGTTCATTTCCATTCCTCACTTTTATGGAGTTGGATCTTTTCTTCTTGTAGAGTTCAACCAGTGCCTTGTATATCCTTGATAACAACCCCTTTATCAGATAGGTATTGGGTGAATATCCTTTCCCATTCTGTAGACTGTCTTTGTATTTTGGTAATTGTTTCTTTTGAGGTGCAGAAACTTCTTAGTTTAAGATAGACCTATTTGTTTATCTCTGTTTTCACTTGCTTGCCCAGTGGTGCATCATCTTTGAAAATGCCTTTAGATTCAATGTCGTAGAGGGTTTTGCCAACCTTTTCTTCCATGTACCTTATGGATTCTGGTCTGATGTTGATATCTTTAAACCACTTTGACCTGACTTTTGTACATGGTGTTAGGTAGAGATCTGAGCCAATTCTTTTACATGTAGCTGTCCATCTGTAAAAAACATCTGGCAGGGAGTGACTGGGGGAGAGCCCCGGCAGCTCTCCCCATTGGTTGCCCCCAGGTGTTCAGTGCCCCCTGGTTTGCTTGCCCATCTGGAGTGGCCTGGGCCATGGGGCAGACAAAGGAGGAAAACGAGGGCCAAGCCAGTTGATTGATCAGTTGCCGTTTATTCCATTCACTCCTGTCTCTCTCCCCGCTTCTCTCCCAGCTTTAGATCTCCCCCAGCCCACTCTTCCAGCCTAAATAAATCTCCCCAGCATGAGAGGGTTGGGGCTTACACATAGGTGTGGTCACAATCAATAGGGTTAAAGTTCTTTCCCTCAGGGGATGCTGCTTCTGGGACAGATTCTCTTTCAGTGGGAAGACCCACCCAAGGGCGAATCCCATGAGTGTGTTTCTCCTCTCCTAATCCAGCAAACATATAAGCATTTATAATATGAATCATTTTATATGGACACAGTAAGAGATGCATTAAGCTTATAGAATTGCTCTCCTGGGGACATCTTGATCTCAGACTACAGTGCTCAGGTCAGATTAGTCTTTCCTATCCCTAGCAGGGTCCTAGTCTCATCATTACTTTTGGATCATGACAGCATTTGTCCATGATCAAGCTCTTAACTTATAGTTAAGAATTGGGCACTTTGGCCAGGCCCATCTCAATGCCAGGGTAGTACATAACTCACCGCTTGCCCTGGGTCCGTCCTGTCCCTCATCAGGACCCTGGTTTTGGGTGTTAGGAACTGAGGGCAACTGAAGCTTAAGTGGAGAAAGCAGATGCCCAGGAATGAATAATATTTGAAGCCAATTAAATCCCAAGTTACAAAAGCATAATAGTGTCTTCTTGCATCTATACAATAGGGACATTGCTTTAAAGTAAACTATTCAAAAGATATAAGGAGAGGAGAAAGGCAATATTAATTTACAATGTAAGTTCAGTGTCCTAGAAAGATCTGACCTTACAAATTAAGAGTCTGATTAGGGGGGAAAGCTGATTAACTGTTTGAGGAAGAGAGCAGAGAGAAGTGGTTACAGATAAACAGAGGAATGGGAGTGACTCGGAGCACCTTGATGGGTGTGACTGGGATAAACCTAAGCAATGTCATCCTACACAGTTTTGCCAGCACCATTTGTTGAAGAGGCTTTCCTTGCCCCACTTCACATTTCTTCCTCCCTTATCAAAGATTAGATGATCATGTATTTGAGGGTGTGTGTCAGGATATTCAACCTTGTTCCATTGCTCTGCACCTCTGATTTTTTTTCCAGGACCATGCTGTTTTAATTATTACCACTTTGTAGTAGAGATTAAGGTGGGGAGGGTGATTCCTCCCATATTCTTTTTCCCAAGAGATGCTTTAGATATTCATGGGGGCTTATTATTCCATATGAATTTCACAAGTGTTTGATTCATTTCTTTGAAGAATATCATGGGTATCCTTGTAAGGATCACATTGAATGTGTACAATGCTTTGGGGAGTATTGCCATTTTGACAAAGTTAATTCTCCCAATCCATGAGCAGGGGATATCTTTCCATTTCCTCATGTCCTTTATTATTTCTTAAAGTAGCGTTCTGTAATTTTCTTTGTACAAGTCCTTTACCTCTTTAGTTAAGCTGATTCCAAGGTACTTGATTTTCTGAGGCTCGATTGTGAACGGGATTGCTTTATTCATGTCACTTTCTTCTCTCTTGCTATTTGTGTAGAGGAAAGCCATGGACTTTTGGGTATTGATTTTATAGCCTGCAACTTTACTATACAAGTCTATTGTTTCTAGGAGTTTCTTGGTAGAGGTTTTAGGGTTCTCTAAGTATAGTATCATATCATGTGCAAATAGTGAGAGCTTGATTTCTTCCTTTCTTACCTGAATGGCCTTATTACCTTTTTCTTGCCAAACCACTATTGCAAGTACTTCCAGTACTATATTGAAAAGATGTGAAGAGAGTGGGCATCCTTGTCTCATCCCCAATCTTAGAGGGAAGGCTCTTAGTTTTTCCCCATTGAGGATGATGCCTGCCATAGGCTTGTAGTAGATGGCTTTGACTATATTGAGGAAAGTCCCTTCTATACCCATTTTCAGCCCTGAGATTTTAGCAGCCTCTCCATACTAATCTTTCTCAATGATTGGGGGCTCTTTCAGGTCAGGGGAGTGAGAACTATTGTTACAGTTTATGGCATATCGAATATGTCATGTGTAGCTTGCCACGCTCTGCAATGCAGGCAAGATACTCTTGGTAGCTTGCCAGACTCTCTGAGAAGTATGTATATACCTGTTACTGTATTTTTGATATGAATACACCCCGGGGAGCTTGCCAGGCTCTCCCAAGTGGACAATATATTCTCGTAGCTTGTCAGATTCTCCCAGAGGGAGAACTAGATTATTAGATGTCTTCCGGGAGCCTGTTTTTATAGTCTCTGGATGTTGGCCATTGATGGCAGCAATCTCTGGGTGTGACTGCCTAGCTACTGGAAAATGGGGGATCTGGATGGAAGAGGCCCACTCCAATCTGAGCAGTCTTGGAGATGTGGGCTCCCGGGTACCACGCACCTGTGTTTCTCTGTCGGCTCCCTCATGCATGAGGCTTGTCCGAACGTGTGGAGAGTGGCCCTGAGCATGGCTGTGGCTGGGTTCCAGAGGTCCTCAACTGTCGAGGCTCTTCTCAGAGGAGGAGGGGAGAGAAACACAACCTATCCCTTCCGAGGTGCCCCAGAGAAGACAACCAGGTGCAGGGGCAAGAGACTGAGTCACTCTCTTCCAGCATCTTGCTTTTATAGTCTCTGGATGTTTGCCGTTGATGGGATTACATGGCACTGGGCATAGTCTCTAGATGTGATTGCAGGCTATTGGAAAATGGGGGATCTGGGTGGAAGAGGCCCAGTCCTGATCCAAGCAGCCTTGGAGATCCCCCAAAACACCGGTCCTGGGTCCCGCACACCTGCGTTCCTCCACCGGCTCCCCCAATGCATGAGGCTGTCCGAACGTGTGGAGAGTGGCCCTGAGCATGGTCATATATAATATATAATCCATATATAATCCATATATATATATGGATTGAACACTTATTCCCTTTAAAGTAGTGGGAATAAAGGCTGCTAAATTCCTGAGATAGAATAAAAATATTCTTCTTTTAATGAGAAGGTAGAAAATGAGATCAAATTGAAGATTTGTTACTCTGAAAAAAGCAAATTTGATACATCTTTAAAAATGAGAAATGTTATTACTATTCTAAGTAATGTGAACTAGATGTTTTGTTGTTGCTGATGTTGTTTTGTTTTTAGGGGTCACACTTGTTGCAATGTCAGGGGTCTGATGAAGCAATGACAGGGATTATACACAGTGAAGAGAGCCGGTGTCTTAGACTCAAGCTCACAACTTTAAGGATGAAGGAATGCACTCTGCAACAGAGCCATATTTCTTGGTATCATAAATCAAAATCTTAACTCTATATGGTGACATACCACATTGCCATTTCATGCTGTTTAGAAGTAGCTGGGAATCATTAACTGCCATCAATAAAAGTAAGAATCAGGGCCAGAGAAATATTACAGAGACTAAGGTGCTGACCTTTCACACCACTGACCCTATTTCAGTACCCAGGACTCTGTTGTTTCCCTGAACTGCAAGGAGGGGTCACTAAGCACAGAGTGTGGTCCCAAAATCCCAGCCCCCAAATAAATTGCAGGAGTATGTGTGAAAACATAATTTTCTCATTGAAAAGAAGATAGCATACAAATTACAGTTCTTACAAACTAAGAGTTCCTTCATGGTTTCTTTTCTGTAATGAATCTATTATGTATGTTTGCATTATAACATATTAATTATGCATATTATATTTGTCATTTTAAAAAGTCCTGCTCCAGACACCTAACGTACCATATAACTACAAATTAATAAAATTCAAGTTAAGTTGTTTTGAGATATTAGAAAGTGTTATAAAAGTCATGTGATTGGAGTTTGGTAGTGAGATTTAGTATTTCCGGGGACAAAAAAACTTAATTTTTGCCAAAAGTTACACATTTTAGTGTAAGAAGTAAGATACTGACCTTTCACACTACTGGCTCTATTTTAATATCCAGAGTGAAAGAAACCTTACATGTAAATCTAGAAATCAAATAACCTGTACTGAACAAAACTGTCAGTTGATGTGTGGGAGAACTTGATAGATAAGAGCTTACCCATAAATTCAAAATTAAAGAATTTTGAATTCCTACTATTTTAAGGGCCATAGAAATTTTATCTTGCTATTTTCAAAATGCAAGGTGAAAAGGTTAATATCTATTTTTAATCTATAATATGTGAATGAGATTAATTATTAGATTTTTAAAAGCATCAAAATTATCATAATCATAGAATCATTTTGTTTTAGATTTTTTTTATAGCTCTCTGGTAGTTTTCTATCATTTTAAAAAAACTATAACTATCCCTGTTATCTTCATCTCAAAATAATAAAGATATTTCTGAACTGATAAAAGTATCTAATTGAATATGGAATGCATTGTCAGTTCTGAGCATTGAAAAATAAAATTCTAACCTTTTCCATCTCTGCAATCAAATGCATTTTCTAAAAACCATTATATTTTTGTTTTATTTTTATTGTTTAATTTTATTCCAATTCAACTTTTATTGTGAGTTAGCAAAAGTTCGAGCACCAGTTCTGTTGCTGTCATCCCATTGCTCATCGATTTGTTCGAGCAGGCACCAGTAACATCTCTCATTGAGAGACTTTTGTTACTGTTTTTGGCATATCCAATATGCACAGGTAGCTTGCCAGGCTCTGCCTTGTGGGAGCGATACTCTCGGTAGCTTGCCGGGCTAGCAAAAGTAATTTCAGAGAATGTTAAAGTAATTCCTGATTGATTAATGAAGATTGAATTAGGTACATAAGTCTTACATGCAGATAGCTCTGTGGTTTGATCCCCAGCATATGTTGTGGCCCCCAAGTATCTGTCTTCCCTCAAAACACAGGGCCTGAGAAATACTTCATCTGCCAACCCTCAAAGTGAACTATTTGGCTGAGAATTGCTGGGAAGGACCCATATATCCCCTGAGAATAGCTTGGAAGAAAATATAAATAGAATTAAATTTGAAAAACAAAGTGATTAATGAAGCTCATTAAAACTTAAAGAATTACAAATCAATACCTTTCCTTCTATAGTGTGTAAGAGCCAAATGTTTCTATTTTCCTTGAAATCAACTGACTTCTTTGTAATCTTACTGTGTGAAATATTGTTTTATTTTCTAGTTTAGTCGTTTCTGACATTTGACAGAATGTTACTTGTTCAGAGGGTTTGCAGTACATTTGAGCCTACATCAATAAAGGATAGAAAGAAAAAACTTTACTTAAAGGTTTTTAAACTCACACTGTTTAGTTAAAAGATAAAATCTATTTCTCTTAGCATTTCTGAAGGATGTTAAGCCTTTATTCTACCATTCATTTATAATATTACAATGAAAGGCAGTTTTGAGAATTTATCTTTTTTTTTTTTACCTCTGATGGAACTCTTTTTTTGTGTGTGCCAAACAATTTCTTTTTTGTTTTTAATTCTTTTATTAATTCACCATGTGGAAAGTTACAAAGCGTTCAGGTTAAAGTCTCAGTTATACAATGCTCAAACACCTATCCCTTCACCAGTGCACATATTCCACCACCAAGAATCACGATATACCTCCCCCCTTCCCCCCACTTCCCCAGCCCCCCACCCCGCATGTGTAACTGGTAAACTTCACTTTACTTTCACTTTACTTTGATTACATTCAATATTTCAACAAAAAAAATTCACTATTATTGATTTGGGGAGTTTTGAGAATTTAAAATGTGTGTATGTGTGTATTTTTAATTAAAGTACCAAAGTAGTCAACTGATTTTTCATTGTGTCAACTGATTTTTTATTATGTACACCATTTAATGTTCTAGTCCTAATTTTGTCCATTTTTGCTTGAATTTTTTAATAATATAAAGAACATGACATATCAGAAAATCAAATGAATGCATAGTCCAAGCCATTGAATTTTTAATTGTGCTCCTCTTAGATGTTTTTTTTCTCTTGTTCACATAAATGGAAATGTATTTACACATATAATTGCTCTACACTATTGTACGTTCACAGAGAACAGAACAAAGAGTCACATCTTTTTATATTTAAGAGGTTATATCTGTTCATCAGAGTGGATACTTTCTAGTGCCCTCACCCCACTTTGTCCTTTTGCAGTCTTCTGAGCACCATATTTTCAATTACCTATAGGAGGAGAGACCACACAACTGAATACAAAAGGCATGCAGAAAGAATCAGAACTGCAATATGATACAGATATTTGTAGCTCCAAATGTGTTTCCTCTATCTTTTGAAATGAGCTATTTTTTCTGATATTTTGATAGCTGTGAATGGGGCAAGATAAGTGATGGCTTAAAGAAAATATTTAAAAACAAGGCAAAATACTAAAATATGAAAAATTTCTTGTTGATTAGAGTGTATGTATCAGAATTTCTCCCATTATATTCATTACAATAGTGTTCTTCTTCAACATTCAAATATATGACAGTTTAATTTGTACAATAATAAAATATACAAATTCTAGTGTATTCTTCCTTTCCTGCTATTTTGGAATAAGATTTATGGAAAGGATTGATTTACTTTCTACCATTATGTCAAATAAATTAAATTGTCATCCAATCTAATTATACACACAATTTTTCAATAAGAATAATGTATTTAGAAGATCATTTTAATTCTCTTTCCCTCACTCTCTCTCTTGATTTCTAGACCAGTTGAGAATTTTACTGGCTGCATAGATATTATAAAAATCAATAATGGAGGTTCTTTCATCTCATCCAAGGCAGTGAAAAAAATTCACACTGACTACTGCAGGTAAAACACCTTGAACAATTTTTTCAAGTAATTGTATCAAAATGTAGCATTTCCATTTAAATAGTCTCATCAAAACTAAACTTTGTTTCATTCATTATGGTTTATCATCATACTTCACATTAGACTTTACTTTCTATAGACAACAAATTTAAGTTATATTTCAGTTATGATAGATCACTTATTTATAATGAGTTCCTGATTTGTGCTATATAAAAATAGATCATATGCATCAAGAAATGATCTTTTAGTTGTAATCAAAACTAATCAGGACTAAATTAAAATATAAATATATTTTATTATGGCATTTGTTCTTGTGACATATTGTTCAAAATATCAAAATCTTAAGTCTGTAATATCACTCCAAAAGTTTCCCTTTATTATTTTTTTTAAATTTTTGCTTGTTTGTTTTGGGGCCACACTCCCCATAACGTTAGGGGTTACTCTTGAATTGGTGCTCAGGAGACCATATGGAATTCCAGGGATCAAACCCAGGTTGGCCATGTGTAAGGCAAACACACCAGTTTTGGCAATTATTATTGCTCCAGTACCTTCACTTTACTTTTGAATTGTCATTATTAGAGGCACATTTCATTCAAAATTCTGTATGGTTACCAATATCTTATAGGTTAGTGGGCCAGGGGGACTGGGGAAATGAACTAAAATGATAGCATATTTGACAAAATATTATTCATTGATGTTTTGGTATGAATTAAATCAAAATAGTTTTCCTAAAGAAAATAAAGGGGATTATTTTTGAATCACTATAGTGTATTGGGAAAGATTCTCATAGGTTGGTAAAATAGCATGCTGAGACAGGTTGTTTGCTGGTAATAGAACATAAAGTCTGTGAAAAGTAGAAATACAAATTGAGTTTGCTACCCACCAAAATGTTTTGAAATATTGAAATCTAACTATGCCCCATGTTACAAGATAAACAGTCACATCGTGGCAGTGCCTAAGTAGTTTGAAATATAATAAAAGGAGAAATTGAAGTAATATTTAAATTCAAATAATTCTTATTCAAAAAATTTAAAATAACAATATAAATATATAGAGCGCTTTGGGGAAAAAAGAAAGTATGAGATTTCACATATTTGAGTAATCAGATCTTCTTCCTTTGGGAATTTTCATATATTCAAGAATTTTAAAAATATTTTAGTTCATTCATTTCCCATTATTTCACCTTTAGACTAATGCAGTTCAAAATATATGTGTGCTACCTATGAGTTCTGATAGGTGAGTGCATACTGTTTTTATATCTGTATTTTTAATCAAATGAAAACATTATTACATATTCTTCTCTAAGTCCTGTGTTTTGACAATCATTTTGAATTTTAAAATACTGAACTCAGCTTTTAGTTGCTTTGCAGTTAATAGTATTTCTTGACACTTATTTTACTTTCAGGATTTTTGTTCTTTTGCTAATCTGTTAAATGCTTTGATCTGTTAAGTGGTAGTTAAATGAATCAGGAGCAGTCACTAGATGGTAAATCTATTTAAGTATATGTAATCATGGTCAGAGAGATAGTTCAACCAGCTGAAGAACATTCCAGTAACAAGCTGAGAGTAGCCTCTGAGTGCCTCTGAGTGTCCCCTACAGAAAAAAAAAAATCTTTCAATCATTCATATAATGATATCTAAATTAGTAATTAACTCAATTTTTAATAAGGTAGGACATGCAATTGATTTACATAAGATGGATATCGAACTAAATTAAACTAAAAAAGTATTGTGTCATCTCAGATATAAGCAAGCCAGACCTTCGCCCTTTTTTGTTCTTTATCTCTCTTACTACAGAAGACCTGTTTTATTCATTTCAAATTCTATTCATTTGCCTGTCCTTTTGCAATGTTGATCCTACAAACAATAACAGATCTTGTGATAATTTATCCCTTCCTATAATATGGAGATAAGATGTAAGATAAATTTATCTTGCTGGCACAGGTATTGAATTAGTGACTCTATGCTTCCAAGTCAGTTTTTGTTATGTTTTGCTTTTGCCTGGGAGCACATCTCTGGCTCTGTGCTCAGGGATGACTGCTGGTGGCACTTGGGGACCACACTAATTTCCAGAGTTTGAATCAGTGTTAGTTTGCACACAGGTCAGGAGCTTTACCCACTGTTCTCCAGAATCAAAACAATCCAGTTCTAGGATTTCTATAGTTGTAAGTAAAAGAAGATTTTTTTTTGTTATGTGGGTCCAATTTAATAATTTTGCATTTAAAAATAAAGATTGTCTAATAATAATGATTAAAAAGAAATTTTTAATTATAGATTTACATTAAAGATATATTACTAGGCCCACATATAAATTTTTTTTAAAGATGATTTATTTACCGTGTCAAGAATTTTTTGCTTCTTCTTTTTCATATTTTTGCGCTACACCCAAAGGTGCTCAGGCTAACCGTGGCTCTCTACTCAGGGGTAACTCCTAGAGAGGATATAGAAGCCATTTGTGTGCCAGGGATTAAACCTAGATCTGTTGTGTACAAGACAAGAACCCTACCTGCTATAACGTCACTCTGGCCCCAAGAATTTTAATCATTTAATATTTTTAAAATTATTTTGATCATGAAATTATGCCAAAAACAGTAACAAAAAGTCTCACAAGGAAGACGCTACTGTTGCCCGCTCTAGCAAATCTATGAGCAACGGGACGACAGTACTACAGTGCTGCAGTCATACTGTATAAAATGTTTTAGATTACTTTTAATCATAATCTGCAGTTCTCTATAAAAGCAACTTTAGAAGTGAATTATGACATATATGTGTATATATGCATATACATATGTGTATGTGTGTATATATATATATATATATATATATCTTGTCAGCAGCTAAATTTATTCCCAAGTATTAGAAACTTTGCTTGCTTGTTGTTGCTCTTTTTTAATTTGTCTTAGAAATTTAGATAAATCTACCTATCTATCGGTATGTACGTATACAATATATAAATGTACATGCTATACAGTTTTTTTAACTTTTCAAATTCAAACTAGATTTCCTTCCCATGCCACTAGTCCCTTTTCAATACTTGACACTGAATATAGTCATCTGAAGACCACAAGGGGTCACTCCTGAGCACAGAGTCAGAAATAGATCCCGAGAACCATGATGTATGGTCAAAACACCAACATTCAAACAACTAAAAGACACTCAAAGCTCTTATATGTGTAAGATTTGCCCTCCAGATAATTACTATGGTATAAACTTTTGTTTGACTGGAGCCATAGCACAGCGGGTAGGGCGTTTGCCTTGCACGTGGCCCACCTGGGTTCGATTCCTCTATCCCTCTTGGAAAGCCCTGCAAGCTATGGAGACCATCCCGCTCTCATGGCAGAGCCTGGCAAGCTACTTGTGGCGTAGTCAATATGCCAAAAACAGTAACAACAAGTCTCACAATGGAGACGTTACTGCTGCCCACTTGAGAAATCGATGAACAACGGGACAACCATGCTACAATGCTACTAACTTCTGTTTAAATGCAGGTAATTCTAATAGTATCTATTTATGTTCTTCAAAAGCATTCATGCCTTGATCTCAAATTCTGATTCCA
Source organism: Sorex araneus (assembly GCF_027595985.1). Classification (NCBI taxonomy): domain Eukaryota; kingdom Metazoa; phylum Chordata; class Mammalia; order Eulipotyphla; family Soricidae; genus Sorex; species Sorex araneus. The sequence goes on along the minus strand of NC_073305.1, from coordinate 93,399,661 downwards.
AAGCTCATAGCAACCAAGTTGAAATAGAAGAACAGTAAATCTAGAGCAAAATGTCACTCAAAATGTCATTGAATGCTGATTGTATCACTTCACTCTTACTGTGTGACTTAGTACTTCATTTATAAATTATAAAAATTATAATGGTCCTGGTAATAGAGGTTTTGCTTATAGTGAATGTATATATCTCATATATATATATGTATGTGTGGTTCTACAATTATAACTATAATGGTGCCAAGTATCTTATATGTGCTTTATTATTGCTAGCTGCTGTTTCTATTATAATAATTGTAATTCCTATTCAAATTAAAAATATAGTCTTTTTCTGAAGATTTTTCCAATGAATAATTAATAAAATATGAAGCTTGAGATCAAGAAGATATTACAGGTATTTCACAGAATAGTATAACAGTACAAAATGTAAAATTTGAATATTAGCATCCTCAGTCTTAGAAATTCCTTGACCAATTTCAGTTCAACCATTTATTGATTTTTAAATTTTTTTCATTAAGACAATTTTATTTATACAAATATTCATAGGTGACTTTTAGGCATATAATTTTCTAGCACTAATCCCATCATCAGAGTCAACTTCTGTCCACCAGGTCCCCAAGTTCACTCCTATTCCCAACAACCCCCCTTGCTTACCTCCTTGACAGACACTTTTTCAGTCTCAGTTTTGTAGTTTGTATATTAAGGTTTTGATTTTCTTGATTTTTCTCAAAGATGCCATGAGTGTTGCTTTGGATCCTGCAATGGAGGACTTGGAACAAAAATGCTTAAGTACAAATAAGGAGAACGTGATGCTTGAAATCAGTGACATTCTTTCTGAACATCTCTGTGGCTGCTGGGAAAAGTGTCCCTTCTGTGGAGCAGTTTGTACAAACACAATCCAGGCACAGGATGGAGAGCATAGTGTTCCCTTCTTCTGTCCAGAGGCTCTCACAGGAAGGAGAGTGAATTCTGCACTACCACAGTAGCAAGTGATTGTGGATTTTATGTGGAAGATACAAGAAAATTTCCATATGTGACCTATCGACAGGCAGGAGGGATTTATGACACATGGAGCATGATTCCAGACTTCTCCACCCAGTTATACTGGAAATGTTTTGTCTCTCACTTCAGATTTAAGCTAGAAGAAAAATACAGGTTAAATTTCGAAGGTAAGGGCCAAGTCCCTGACACATGGCACAGCATCGCAAAGCAAAATGTGCTTGATGATTTGAGAAAACAATAATACTCAGCAATCACCAAAAAGAATTTTAGTAGTATAATAAAATGTGCAGTAATCAAGTAACTCTCAAATAATTCTTCCTTAAAATATCAGTCTTTATTATTTTTATTTATTATTGTATTCCTCCGTCCCTCTCGGAGAGCCTGGCAAGCTACTGAGAGTATCTGGCCCGCATGGCAGAGCCTGGGAAGCTACCCATGCCAAAAACAGCAACAACAAGTCTCACAATGGAGACGTTACTGGTGCCTGCTTGAGCAAATCGATGAACAACGGAATGACAGTGATACAGTGATGTTAAGGTTTTAGTGTCGCTGACTCTGATATGTATATGGATCTAAACAACTTCTCTCTGCCATTGATAAACAAAATCTCTGATCCTTACCCCCTTGTTCATTGTCTGCTTCTTGCTGCTCTACTTAATTTCTTTCTCTCTGACATTGTCAGTCCTATATTCTGGAGTCAAGGGTAATTGAGCTGTCCCCTTTAATACCTTGTATCCACTCACCCAGTTATTCTATGTATGCAGACAAGTGAGATCATCCTGTGTTTATCCTTCTCCTTCCATCTTAACTTGATATTGTTGATATCCTTCAGTTCCATTCAAGTTACAGAAAATGGCATGATTTTATGAGTTTTGCAGCCACAAAGCTGTTAGGTGTGATCCACATTGTGTGCATATGTGTGTGCATGTGTGTTTGTCTCTCTATGTGTATCACATCTTCAAATTCTACTCATAAAGGGATGGAAAGCTAAGTTGCTTCGACCTCTTAGATATTGTACTAAGAGCTGCAGTGAATAATGGTATGTATATAGCCTTTAGAATGGATATCTTAATTAGAATCTCACTATAGGTTGCACACTTTCCCCAGAACACATATTCCATCATTTCATTATTCTAGGAACCTTAACCTCTCATTTTTTTATAAATTCAATTTAATTGCTGTATAGATACTAAGAGTAATTAGCTTTCATAATATTGTTTTATTTTTAACTTCTGGTCCATTCCCTGAGGTCTATTTTACAAATAAATATTCTAGCATAGAATTTTACAAACTGAGACAATTAATTCCTTAAAAGTAATTTAAAGTTCTTATTTTGGAGTCCAAAGAAATAGTATAGAGGCTAAGATATTTACTTTGAATGCACCCTGCCTATGCTTAATCCACCATATATGGTCCCTTAAGTCCTGTCAGGATTAATCCCTCAGAGTGAGGGAGGAGTAAGAACTGCCAGATGTGACCCCCAAAATACAAGATACAGGGCTAGAGAGAGAGTAAAGACAGTGAGGTGCTTGCCTTAAAAGTGATGGACCCAGGGCTTGCTCGCTACCATCCCATATGATTTCCTGAACTCCACAAGGAGAGATTCCTGAGTGCAGAGTCAGGAAGAGTGACTGGGCACCACCCACCAGCCCCTGGCGTGTGACCCAAAACAAAAACCCAAACCAAAAAAGTAGTTCAAATGTGCTACCTTCATTTGTTTTAAAGTATCTATTGTTTCCATTACAAAGTTAATAAAATGTTACACTAAACTAAATTGGAAGTATATCAAAACACTTAAGAATACTTAAGATACAAATAAGATATTCACAAGTTTTGTTGCTCTATAAATAGGGTTTATTTTTCTTTTAATTTAATATTTTTATCCTGCATAATTTTTAAACTGAATTATATTTTCATTACGTTGCACTGTAGAAACTTGAAAATGCTTTATTCCTGTCTTATTCAAATCTTCATACATCATATGCTTTCCTTGACAATTGAAAAGATATCAATATTTATGTGTTAAGGTCTATTTTAATACTTGGGAAATGAAACATTCAGAGAAACAAACTATTTTTACTTTTGCAGTGAAGTGAATATAGTTAAGTTTTAGTTACATAAATTCAGTCACACCTGGTAGAATTGATATGAATCTTCAAATGTTACTATTTGAGGTTCTGGTAATATTTACCACATCTTATTAATATGAAGAATAGTTCCATTATTTATTTTGCAAAATAGTATTGTTGGTGGTATTCAAATTAAATGTGACTTTGGGGAAACTACTGCCTATTTTCCAAACTGGTAAGACTGATAAAAAGTTCATTAATCTCAGTGTCCTTAGGTGTCTATATATTGTACAATCTTTTAATAATTCACTTTGACTTTCTATTTTTTGTATTAGTGGTGCTCATCTTCCAAATGTTTTCTATTATTTTCAAAATAAAAGTTAATTTCACTGTTAGCTTTACACCAAAACAATTCAAGTAGATTTACCCATTAGTGGTTGTTTTATAATCAAATGTAAATTTTTTAATTCCTCTTTCATCTACCTATGTATGTGAAATATGTTTGAATTTTGAGTTAGTTCTTATCATTAGAATGTGAGTTAAATTAAAGTGGTTTCTGATGATGATGTTAAAAAGTATATTTGCTGTAATTTACTTATCAGTGAGGACTTCAAGAGTCTTATATTTGGGGGGCTGGAGTGATAGTACAGTGGGTAGAGCACTTGCCTTGTAGGAGACCAACCCAGGTTTGTTCCCTGGCATCTCATATGGTGCCCTTAGCACTGCCAGGAGGAATTCCAGACCACAGAGCCAGGAGTAATTCCAGAGCATTGCCGGATATGGCCCATATTTCCTCCTCTCCCCTACCCCCCACAGACAAAAAAAAAGTCTTACATATAGTTAAACTTTCTAATCTTTAGAAAAGCTATTTTTAACACCCTCATGATGCACATGCACAAAAATGATCAGAATCTATAATGATATTCATATACCTAAAGATCTGCCCCATACTCTTAATTCTATTCCACTTTGAAATTCTGTCCACTTCCAGGTCAACACTATATTGATTACTACAGATTTATAGTGTAGTATGAAGTTCAGGGATAAGAGCTTCTGATCTGAGTTTGGCAATATTAGCTGAGAATGATCACACTGGAAAAGATCTGATGGCTAAAAGTAGGTAAAAGGATTTTCTTGATAATCTTTCAGTATCAAATTGCAAACCACAATGCCCAGAAGGAGAGAGAGAGAGAGAGAGAGAGAGAGAGAGAGAGAGAGAGAGAGAGAGAGAGAGAGAGAGAAAAGTACCTGCTATAGAGGCAGGCAGGGTAGGGGTTGCGTGGTGATTGAACCTGAGGCCACTGGTGCTGGGAAATGTACACTGGTGGAGGGATGGGTGTTGAAAAACTGTATGACTGGAATCCAATAATGAATAGTGTTGTAAGGGTTTATCTCACAGTGATTCAATAAAATGTCTTGAAAGAGTTTGAAACAATTGTATAATGAACAACATTTTAAATCAATGTTTTAATAAATGTTAATTAAAAAATAAATAAGTTGGCAGTGGGTAGGGTGTTTGTCTTGCATGAACTGGGTTCAAGACATCATAATTTGGTCATTAATAGATGCATTATATAACAAAAATACATGCTATATTGAATTTCAAATATGAATAAAAATCAAATTAATGATAAAAGAAAGCTTCTGGTCTTCTCTTGTGTTACCTATCTCACCTTGCAAAGTCAAGAACAGATAAACTTTTCTACATTTTAGTTTTTTAATAATTTTTGAGGCCACTCCCATCAGCACAAGGAATAGGGAGTTTCATAACCATATTCTGCAGTTTTTGAGGAGAGTAAGTGATGCTGGGTATTGTTTCAGGGTCTTCTACATGTTAGGCAGATGCTATACTTTTTGAGTTATCTCTCCACCACATTTTATTTTTTTTTGGAGGTGGAGCGGAAGTATGGGGAGGTGAGATGTACTCTTGGCTATGTTCAGGACTTACTTTTGCCAGTGCTGGAGGGACCCTATCTGGTACCAGGGACCAAACTTGAGACAGCCACATGTAAGGCAACTGCCTTACACCCTGTATTATCTCTCCAGGCCACCTTCTTACTTTTTTCAAGTAGTATAAAATGATTTTTTTAGTAACAGTGATTCATGATATTTCCAAATAAAAGGAAATTGAAATTTTAAAGTTTCATAAAATGCTTTTTTAGAACACAAGCTACATTCAATTATTTGAAAAATATCTACCTCGACTTCTCAATTCTAATCACTGAGTTGAATAACTATGACAGAGATTATAATCCACAATGCCTCAATGCCTACAATATTTGGTATGCAGCTCTTGACAAAAAGTGTTTCCCAGTCTCTTTTTTAATTTTATTTTATTGAATCACCATGAAGTATAGTTACAGGCTTTCATGTTTGAGTTACAACCATACAATGACCAAACACCCATCCCTCCACCAGTGCACATTCCCCACCACCAGTCTCCACAGTATACCCCCCTTTCCCACCCTCTTCCTGCTTCCATGGCAGACAATTTCCCCCATACTCTCTCTCTCTACTTTTGGGCATCATACTTTGCAACACAGACACTGAGAGGTCATCATGTTTGGTCCTTTATCTACTTTCAGCACACATCTCCCATCCCGAATGATCCCTCCAAGCATCATTTTCTTAGTGATCCCTTCTCTATTCCAGCTGCCTTCTTCCCCAGCTCATGAGGCAGGCCTCCAACTATGGGGCAATCTTCCTGACCCTTGTGTCTACTGTCCTTAGGTGTCAGTCTCATGCTATGTCATTTTATACTCCACAAATGAATGCAGTTCATGACTTTATCTCTCCTAGCAGCTGCATAGGATTCCATTGTGTAGATGTACCAAAGTTTCTTTAACCAGTCATCTGTTCTAGGGCATTCGCAAACCTAGAGTCTTGCACTCACTACGTAAATGTTCTACTACTTGAACCACATCTTTCTTTTTTCTGTTTTTATTCTTTATTTAGCTTATTTCTATATAATTAATAAAACATTAATTGGATGTAGTTAGCCTGGACAGAAATTCTTTTTTTCTGTTTAAAAATATTTTTTTAAGAAGACACAATGATTTACATAGTTAATCATACCATGGATGGTTGAGTTTTAAGTATACAATATTCCAACACTGGTGTTACCACCACTGTCGCTTCCCTTCACCAATGTCCACAGGTTTCCTCCCACCCTCCAGGCTGCTTCCTTGACGGTCACAGTTTTAAGTTTGGTTGTTGTAGTTTGGATCTCATGTTTGCAGTATTTGGGCTGGAGCAATAGCGCAGTGGGTAGGGTGTTTGCCTTGCATAACCTGGGTTCAATTCCTCTGTACCTCTCAGAGAGCCTGGTACACTACCTAGAGTATTCTGCCTGCATGCAGAGCCTGGCAAGCTACCCGTAGCATATTCGATATGCCAAAAACAGTAACAACAAGTCTCACAATGAAGATGTTACTGGTGCCTGCTCAAGCAAATTGATGAGCAAAGGGATGGCAATGCTTGCAGTACTTAGTGTTGGCACTCTAGTTTAGTTACATACATTCTTTTTATTTTTAATTTTTATTTTTTATTAATTCACCGGGGGCTGGAGCAATAGCACAGTGGTTGGGCGTTCGCCTTTCACGCAGCCGACCTGAGTTCAATTCCTCTGCCCCTCTCGGAGAGCCCAGCAAGCTACTGAGAGTATCGAGCCCGCTCGGCAGAGCCTGGCAAGCTACCGGTGCATATTGGATGTGCCAAAACAGTAACAATAAGTCTCTCAACGAGAGATGTTACTGGTGCCCACTTGAACAAATCAATGAGCATGGCATGACAGTGACAGTGACAAATCAATATATATATGTGTGTGTGTATATAAATAAAATATATATATATATATATATATACACACACAGTAACGATAGGTCTCATTTCCCTGACCCTGAAAGAACCTCCATACATTGGGAAAGACAAGTAAGGAGAAGCTGCTAAAATCTCAGGGCTGAGTGTAATAGAGATGTTACTGGTGCTTGCTCGAGTAAATCGACAAACAATAGGATGACAGTGATACAGTGATATATATATCACTGTATATATATATATGCTATATATATATATTGGAACAATATATTGTTCCATAGGAACAATAGAGATTTCACATATAATGAAAAAATCTACCCTATTATGAAACTGATGAATGAGCATAATTTTCCACTGATATAATGGCATGTAACAAAAGAAAATAATTACAAAGATAAGAATAAATTTTCTAATGGCTATTGAAATATATAAGGGGTTAATGTTGTATAGAAAGCAGTCATATAGCTAAGCTTGTGAAATGATTTTTTGTTGTAAAGAAAGTAATGCCTGAATATAGTTCTAAAGTGAAGGTTTACTCAAAGAACAGCAAAAATTATTTTAGATAAAGACATTGTTTTAATGGGCATTTTGTATTGCTAAAATGAAAGACAGGAAGTCAGGAGAGAGACAGAGACAGAAAGGAGAGAGAGCACAAATGCAATGTCAGATCAGATAGTAAAGAATAGGTGGATTAAAGAATTTGGAACCTATGAGAATCTACAGAATGTTTAAGAAGTATTTCAGAGCTGAGAGAGACAATATGTGGGTTATAGCACTGGTCTTGCACAAGGCTGATTCTTTTTGATCCTCAGCACTGCACATGGCTTCTCAAGTACCACAAGGAATAATACTTAAGCAGAGAGCAGGAGTAATCCCTAGTCACTGAATGTGCCCCCCAAATTAAACAAAGATAATTATTTTGATATATCAAATTTGACACTCTATCTAGTGTGTTGTCTAAAAGTGAAGACATATACTAGGTTTAAAGAGCCCAGGTAAAAAGCTGATTCAATAATCCAAAAGAAAGTGGCACTGTCTCAAGTCCAAGTTGAAGAAATAGAGAGGAATGCATGATCTATTATTTAGAAGGAACAATTTAGCTACTGAGTTCCAAAAAGATTAAGAAAGAACAGAAGGCAAGAATGATTCCAAAATGTCAGGGAAAAAGTGAATAATAATATCAACAGATAATACCAAAGGAGAAGCAAATGTTGATAGTATCTCATCCTGAGTTCTTCATGTGCTACTTCTTTATTAAAGAATGTAATTGCAGGAAATACAAGAAAGTGAAAAAAAAGAGAGAAAAGTAAAGCTTACATGAGGTTGTATTATTAAGCCGGATACTGTCTGGCAATAAATTGAACTTAGTGCTCTGTCTCACTGGACTTTCTGAGAGACTGTATAAATGACTGCTTCTCATCTCAGTCCTTTTGGGAGAGAAGTACAAAAGAATTTGTTCTACAACAACTAAGACTGGCAAGAAGTAAAACAACTCTCTAGAAACAGATGACACTCTGAGGATCTTAAGTAGTGCCTCTAAATGTCTTATATAAAAAAGAAACTTGATTTTTTTTTAATTTGGACTTGTACGTTGAACTCTTGTGGAATAAGATTCCAGTTAGATATGCAAAATCGGTTAACTTTAGGGATTAAGGCTTAGGGGGATATTATAACCAATGATTTTAACAGGTGTTTGGTTTAATTGGATTGGTATGCAATTAATCTTGATCGCTTGGAGATGTATCTGTTTACTCAATTATTCAATTATTTTACATTTTGGATTAGGTATCCTGCTAAGTGTTCAGTACATGATACTAAACTTCTAAGACTTGGACTCTGATTCATGAAATTTTCAGTTAGACTACTTCACGCTTGTACTTTTTCTCAAGTCTTAATGGATAATTTGGAAGTTCACAATAAATCTATATGTGATAATAAGGTAATGCTTCAAATAATCATTAACTTTGATATCTATTTCTCAAAGTATAGATAATTTTCAGCATATCTTTGTGATTTTTAAAAAAAAATGATGTCATGCTATGCACTTTGCAACATAAATAACAGAGCAAAGTGGATGAATGTGGACTACCCTAGGTGTCAAGAGGTAGGATGGCCACAAAGCTCTGTTTACAAAGTTGGAATTTTTATAGAAAATCTACTTGTTAGATATGTATGTATTAACCACTGTAATGAGCCTACTAACATATAACATATAATTAATTTTGTCACTATGATATGTGGCATTCAATAATTTTATTAGGGCTTATTAAATTATTTCACAATATCGTGACTGTTTCATATTCTTTTGTAAATTATATTATTACATTATTGCCAAAAGTTTTATGTGATATGGTTCTAATTGTAAAATAAGGCATATTTTAACATTTCAAGAGTTATATGTTTGAAATGATATGCAAATATCATGTATGTAAATATATGCAAATATAAGGAAAATTTTTTAAATAAAATAACCTAATATAGCTGCTATTTTCAAAATTCTTAATGGTTTATTTTGTGAGTAATTAAGAACTATTGAACATTCCCTCTTTTGGCTGTTATTGGAAGAGTTACCAATGAGAGCGAATTAATTAAGACTAAGACAGAATGAGTGAGAAATACCTGGCTTTCAATTACCTTATATACACACAATTTTAGCTTCTAAAAAGCTGTTAATCTTTGACACTAGGCTTTATTCTTTCTTTCTTTTTTTTTTTTTTTTTTTTTTTTTTTTTTGCTTTTTGGGTCACACCTGGCCATGCACAGCGGTTACTCCTGGCTCTGCACTCAGGAATTACCCCTGGCCGTGCTCAGGGGACCATATGGGATGCTGGGATTTGAACCCGGGTCGGCCGCGTGCAAGGCAAACGCCCTACCCGCTGTGCTATCTCTCCAGCCCTAGGCTTTATTCTTTCTATTACTTAAAATAGAAAGTTGGGGGATTTTTTTTATATATATGCTAACCATATATCATCAGACTTCCATAGAATCATTATCCTAATAGAATTATTACAGATTATATAATTGTACAGATAGAATTACTGTAAAATAAAGTACAAAAATTTACCTGGAATGAATATTCTAACATATTAACAAGAATAATTTATTCACTCAAGACAATAAACAGAAAGGTTTAATCAAAATTAGGTCATAAATATGAAAGTACTAAGAATAAAAGTTAAACACATTACATCTAATCCCATAAAATATATTAATAGTGTTTGAATTTTTCTTTTGTGTTTATATATAGTAATAGATCATGTTAAATAAAACCTACATTGACAGTACGATTAACATTTTTTCAAATCCTGTTTGCTATTTAAATATGTGCTATTCATATAAAATGTATTTTTCTATTCTAAATTTCTAATATTGATGCAAATTGGAAAAGATAAAGCTGGTGCGATTTTAATATCACTACTTTGTCACATCTATTTAGAATAGAAAAATACATGGCTACCTAGTATTTATATTTGTATGTCTTTTACTATATTTTCATGTCACCAGATGTCTTACTGACTTAGAAAGAAACATTTCTATGCAAGAGGCTTGAGAGATAATACAGCAGGTAGGGGGCTTGCCTTGCTTGTGGTCGACCTAGGTTTGAGCCCAGGCATCCCATATGGTCCCCTGAGAACCACTAGGAGTAACTCCTGAGTAACACCTAGTGTTACCAAAATCAAAAAAAGAAAGAAACGTTTCTGTGCAGATAATTAATACTAAATAGAAATTGGTCCCACTGTTTTATATGTATATTACATGACCTCGATCACTTTCCTTCTTTTTAGATAAATATATAAAATCCTGCAACATTTAAAGTTTGAACTCTTTCAGAACAGAATTCACGGTCTGTGACAAGGTCTGTAGAGTTGTGCCTTAGTTTCCTCGCACTGCTCTAATACTTGAGTTAGGGCAGCTGATGCAGTAAGACATCTGAGGAGCATTTCAGGCTAGGAGAAATGTGTGGACTATGGATCTAAATTTGTGAGGAAAATTATTCAAATACCAGTTTTATGTCAAATACTTTATTTTACTTTAATGCTTGTGAAACATCTGTTTTGTAGAAGTGAAAATTAAGGTGAATGTTTTTAATGTTTAAGAAGTGAGGTAAGAAATACCCTAAACATACAGATATTTTAGTCAGACTAGCATTTTCTTCTGTAGAGTCTCTTGCCCACATGCCTGGCTGTCTTCCCCGGGGCCCCTTAGAGGTGGTGGGCTTCAGTTTCCCTCCCCACCTCGAGCAGAACTCCCACTGCTGAAGACCTCCGGAACCTAGCCACAGCCATGCTCAAGGCCCCTCTCCACACGTTCAGGTGAGCCTCACTCATAAAGGTACCGGCAGAGGAATCCAGGTGTGTGGGACCCAGGACTGAGACCTCCAAGCCTGGCCTCTTCCACCCAGATTTCCCATTTTCCAGTAGCTAGGTGGTCATACCCAGGGACTGCCTTCGGTGCCACGGAATCCCACCAACAGCCAACATCCAGACATCTTGTAGTCTTGTTCACCCTCTGGGGAACTTGGCAATCTACCGAGAGTTTCCTGCCCACATGGGAGAGCCTCCCAAACTCCCCATGGTGTATTCATATGCCAAAACCAGTAACAATGATTGGTCTCATTCCCCTGACTCTGAAAAAGCCTCCAATGTGGCACCGTTGGGAAGGAAGAGTAGTTTCTAAAAGAGAGGTTTCTAAAATCTCAAGGCTAGGATGAATGGAGACATTACTGAGACCGTTCAAGAAATTCGATGGTCAACTGGATGATGATGATGAGGATGATGAGAATTTTCTTCCAACACCTAAACTTCTTCTCATATGTAATATATGATAAACTTTAATTATTACTTCCCCAAACAGAATGACAATTCATTTAATATTTTTTTCTATTCATTCTATGATTTCTTATTTTTTTTGGGGGGGGCACACCTACTGGTATTTGGAGCTATTCTGGCTTGTGCCAAGAAGTGAGTCTTCATGGGGCTAGCAGTGATTAGGGATCCGGTGTGGTAACTGGGATTTCAACCAGGGTCATGGTCTCTATGATCTCATGCGAGGCAATGCTGTACGGCCTCTACTATCTCCGCAGCCCTCTAAAAATATTTAAAGCACTCACTGTGTATCAGATTCTATACAATTTTCTAGGAACATAATGCAAATTAAGTGCCAACTAGAGTATAATTTCTAATATAGATAAAAACTAAAATAATAAATGAATAATTATATGACTTAAATTCTTGGTAATAAGAGACTATAAAAGAAAAATAAGGAATTAGAAAACATTGGCCCTTCTCTGCCTAATTAGTTTACTTAGACAGAGTTTGGAAGAAGTGGTACCTGAGAAAATGTATGAATATATTGTGGATGAATTTATCTAGCCAATAAAATATCTGGGGAGTGATACTTCCTGCAAAGATACTAAGTCACAAAAAATGAAGTTTGTATACTCCAGTAAAAATCCCTAGACTAAGAGTGAACAAGGAAATGTTTGGTAGTATGTTATATCAGAAAGGTCCTTGAAAAATTAATTAGCCCATATTAAAGTCCTTGAATTTGTTACTGGGAAACACTATATTATTTAAGAGTTAAGAAATATGATGATATACACATGTTTACATACATATGGAAATATGTCTGTGTGCATGCTAACTATGTGTGACATGAGCTATTGAATCAAGCAGACTCTATGGGTCAAGTATAAAATTAGAGAATCAATTAGAGACTTATGAAGTTGGTGAGATGTTGATTGGTGTTTTTTTTTAATGTGGAAGCAATTAGACTTGTTGATGGATTGAACAGCAATGAGGTAAGTTAAAAATTTTCTCAACAATTTAATTATAAGATGATAATGCCTTAACCTAGGGTGCTGTTTAAGTTACATCTTGGGTAAATTAGATGTACTTGATACAAATTTACCCAAGATGTGTGATTATAAAATACTCATATAAAAGGTTTTTTATAAGCTTTATGACCAGAAATTTCAATAGATCATAACACAAGTGGCTGTTTCTCCTCATAATATTTAGGAAGAACCTCAACTGAAGACTGAAGACTTTTCCTCTCAAATTTTCAAGTGGTTTGTTTATTTTGAGGTTATAGGGATCCAACCTAAAATCTCACAAAGGCTACACTGGTGAGCTAAGTCCATGACAAATGTTATTACCATTTAGTTAACAGTGTTTTTATGTTCATTATTTTTTCCTTTCTTTTTTCAATTCTAGTGAATTCAAACATGCCAGGCAAATGACTGATTTTAGTGCTGAGCTACATCCCCAAATATATCATATGAGATACCAATTAGATGTTATGTTGAATTAAACCTCTTTAATTTTTTCAAGTAAAAGCAATTACAATCTTATACTTTCAATATCGAGATATATGTGCAGACAATTCTAATGTTTTCCTCCATTTGCTGAGTAAAATTAATGGAGGTCAATATTTAGGATGTTTTTATTTCATGTTGCATATTTGTGATTCTTGCAAGTTTGTAATTGTGTGTCAACACAGATATCAGAATAGAAGTGTGCTTCTTCAGTAGAAATGACATTTGTACCTTTATGTTCATTACAGCACTGTTCACAATAGCCAGAATCTGGAAACAACCCGAGTGTCTGAAAACAGATAACTGGTTAAAGAATCTTTGGTACATCTACACAATGGAATATTATGCAGCTGTTACGAGAGATGAAGTTGTGAAATTTGCTTATAAGTGGATAGATATGGAGAGTATCATGTTAAATGAAATGAGTCAGAAAGAGAGGGACAGACATAGAAGGATTGCACTCATTTGTGGAGTATAAAATAACATGAGACTGAATCTCAAAGATGGTAGACACAAAGGCCAGGAAGATTGCTCCATAGTTTGAAGCCTGCCTCATTAGTGAGGGAGAGGACGGCTAGAATAGAGAAAGGGATCACTAAGAAAATGATGGTTGGAAGAATCGGTCAGGATGGAAGATGTGTGCTGAATGTAGATAAAGGATCAAAAGTGATGATCTCTCAGTATCTGTGTTGCAAACCATAATGCCCCAAAGTAGAGAGAGAGTATGTGGAAAATTGTCTGCCAGAGAGGCAAAGGGAGGGTGGGAAAGGGGGGTACACTGGGGAGATTGGTAGTGGAGAATGTGCACTGGTGGAGGGACGGGTGTTTGAACATTGTATGATTGTAACTCAAACATGAAAGCTTGTAACTGTATCTCACAGTGATTCAATAAAATAAAATAAAATAAAAAGTGTGCTTCTTGGTTAATATCTCTTCTATTATATACAACTATCATCACTCTATTTTCTTATCCCCCTGCCCTTTTATGTAGTCAATAAGATCCATCAACTATATTTCATAAATATGCAATCTTATTTTACTTTTGTTTCATATATGCAAAGGTCAATACCTTGTTTTAGGATTATTATGCAAAACCTCCAAGTTATGCTTTGCCATGTGTTGGTCTCTCAGAATGTCTTCTTTGTTTAATTACTGTTATATTAATTCATCTATACTTAAAATTATGGCATATATGTACAATATTTAGTGTGAAAACCTAAATTATTCACATGGTGGTGCATTATGTCTTTTCTGATATCTCCATGGGCTAGAAATTAATGAGATGTTATACTTGTCTAAATAGAACTCCAATTTTAATTATAAATAATTTGAGTTTTTGAAAGTCACCTCTCATTGATTTAAAAAATAATCAAGTTAGGGGCTGGAGTGATAGCACAGCACAGGTAAGGCGTTTGCCTTGCATGAAGCCTAACCGGGTTCGATTCCCAGCATCCCATATGGTCCCCCGAGCATCGCCAGGAGTAATTCTTGAGTACATGAGCCAGGAGTAACCCTGTGCATTGCCGGGTATGACCCAAAAAGAAAAAAAGAAAAAAATCAAGTTAACATTTATTATTTTGTAATGGTGAGTGAAAGGTGAGGTAAACTAGCATGTAGGTTTAAAAACTTATAATATCCTAATAAAGCCCCAACAGCTGCTCCCAAACACCATGGCCATCCCTCTGGCCAGACTACCCAGTTTTGGATTTTCTGGAGCAACATCTCCAAAATCTACAAGATTGACATCCCAGATTAGATGCGATGTAGAAACAACCAATCTTGACTGACAAAAACATTAACACAGAAGGCTTTACTTGTAACAGCTTAGTAAACCTTCAGACAAGGACCTAATGTCCCCATGATGATATACAATAATTTTTTAATTTTTGTTATGAATATTTTTGATCATTCCATGAATCATTTTATAGTCACAAGAAATATAAAATAAAATATTGTGGATCTACTACAGGGTCAGGCTTGCGGGATGGTTGGGAAAATGGAGACAATGTTGGAGGGAAAGTGACCCTGGTGGTGATATTGTGTTAGAGTATTGAATGCCTAACAAACCTTATGAACAATTTTGTGAACCACGGTGCTGACATAAAGTGGGGGGAAAATTATAATGCTCGAAATAAATTCTTAGTTGATTTGTACTCTAGTTGAATGTATATACTTCATTATTTTTTCACAATATATATAATTTAAAAGACTATTTCTCAATATATTTGTAATGACTTTAAAATATTTCAGACTTCTCATAATAATAATATACATGTGACTACTTACTTCTCATATTAATATACATGTAACTACTTACTTTGAGGATTATTTTGAACTGCCATTGCTTTCTAGGTTTCTTTAATTTGGAAGATGCCTTAAGTCTTTACATAATTATATGAGCTTTTGATTAAAGACTGGTTATAGAAATGGCAGAGTCAATTAAAAATAAGTGTCCCATTTTGTTTATATTTTAATACATAATTTTAAAAATAATTCTGTATTAATGACATATAATGTCCTTTGTGAGACCTTGACTGTAAAATCTAATAAAAACACTTCCACCCACAAACATAGTTACTGCAGAAAGATATTCTTGCCCACAAAAGACACATTCATTTCTGAAAACTGCATATAAATATTTTACACAGTTACCTAATTTTCTCAAAGTTTAAATTGATTATAAATAGTTTATGTGCTTTTTCTCTATCTGAAACCTGCAGAACTCTAATGAAATTGTGCTTAAGCCTTACTCAATAAACGAAATGTGATGCACAGTACAGCAGTGACCCCTACAGGTAAATGACTTTACAAATTTGCATTTTTCTAACTCTTGATTAGAACCTCAGACACAGAAACTAAAATTCACAGGCATTATATAACATATTCAAGAGTGTGTATATATATATATATACATATATATATATATCCCTTCTGTAATCTGGCTAATAATCCAGTGGTAATCAGTGAATTTATTCATAGTTCATATGATTTTGATTTATTTTAAATATCTATTGATCACTGTTTTGCATAAATAAGACTATCTCTATGAACAAGGAAATTTCCTTTAAGATGTGATTTAGGTTTCTTCATTGTCATTTATAAATCAAATTACCTATTTATATGGTTGGTTTGAATTTTGCCTTAAGCAATTTAATTGCTAAATTTAAACATACCCTAGATATGACCTAGAGAGTGTACTCATTTGTTTACCTGGTTGAGGATAAATGCAAGCAAGCATACAATCTTGTCACAAAATAGCCATAGCCACAACAGTACGTTTGTACACAGGATAATCACTAGCTAAAAGTGTCAACTAACTACAGTATAAATCACAAACTAATACAAATACCAACCTTGCAGTTGATACAATATTCATTTATATCAATATTGAATATGCATTCCTAATTACTATATTCCTTTGAGTGTTTAAGCCTAAATTCTTACTACAGCTCTACCAACAGGTATGTAATTTAGATTAAATTGCAATTTAAACATAAGACAGAAACAATATCATTTGCATAAATTACTAGAAGCAAGAACCATTTTATAATTTTAGGAAAAATATATAGGGTTCTTTTCTGTCTGTACACAGCTGGACCATTAGATCATAATTAGTTCCTAGAACACCAAAGGATTAAATAATCAAATCAAATGCATAATTAAACACAAATGCTGCGAATTTCAGTTCTTTAATTTGATATTCTTGCAAAAAATGGTCATAGTCTGAAACAGGTGAGTCTTGAGACCTAGATGTAAGGATACAAATCACATATATTACAGGAAATCAAAAACAATGAAAAGAAATAAAACGAACAGCACAGATGGACAGTAGCATTAAAGAGACCCGTCCAGTTGGTTGGGACTTTCTGAGACCTGCTTGGAAGATACAGTCCCCAGCCACACCTTCAGGAAGAAAAGTACAAAGAACAAAAACAAGAGATGAAAAGAAAACAGGGTGACCTTTCTCAGCTTTCAGCTACTGTGGAGAGAATAATTTGAATCTAGCAAAATACACAAATTCTTTTTTCCTTCATCTTTGTCATCCTCAGAATTAAATATCAATTGAAAGCATAAACAACTGGCCTCCCTTACTTGTTCTTCCTATAAATACAGAGTATGTGCTTAGAAACAGAAGCCTGTGGTGTCTAGAAAATGGAGCTTTCTCTCATGCCCTCAGAATCTATCTTCTAAGGCCAGAAGCCATCATTTGCCCCTTGTGTTAAAAACACAGAAGATTCTACTCAAGTGTGGGAGATAGCTGGAGCGAAGAGAAATTTGGAAATATTTACACAATATTGTCCCTTTTAATATTTTCCCTTTACCTCAATTTTCTGTTTTCTGTTAGGGAGAAAAAAGATATCTATTTGTTTTGGCTTCAGGGTGATGTAAGCTTCATACTTGTGCTTAAAATGCTCTCTCTTACCCCTGGGAATTAATATATATATATAAATACATCTATATCTATATCTATATATGTGTGTATGTGTGTTGTGTGCATATGTATATGGAATTCATATTCCCACAAATAGACACATATTTAGATACATGCATATATGCATGCATTTATGTAAATACATAAGTATGCATATATATATTTGGATACATACATACATGTATATTTATATATTTCACAAATACTCATTCAGAGCAAATCTAGCAGTCTTTTTGATAAAACTGTCTCACCTTTGATTTTTTTATTATTAAAAGTAAATAAATTACATGAAATCTGAGGGTTTTTTTGATATCACTTAAAAGCAAAAGCAAATATGAATGAGATTTAATTAACAGGAAAATTAAAAAGCAAGCATAAAGGGTTGGGAGATGTCAAAAGAATGCTGTAAACTTGGTATATGTGTGTGTTTGTCTCAGTGTGTGTAAGTATATGTGTAATAGCTTGCAAAATATTTTTTTCAATTTAACTATACCAAAACATGTTTAAAGCAGAGAATTATTTAAGAACTTAAAATAATCAGGTCATGTCCTTTGTAGTGAAAAATAAATTGAACTTTTAGGTAATGAAATATTTTAATGATATGTTGTTTGAGGATTCTAAATCATGCCCAATAATTGACTTCATCATCTTTCTTGAGTTGGACTTACAATGATTTATTCATAACATGAAAAAATAGTAAAAATATAGAATAATGCAGTGATGGGCTGGAGCAATAGCACAGCGGATAGGGCATTTCCTTGCACACAGCCAACCTGGGTTCAATTCCTCCCCCTCTCTCTGAGAGCCCGGCAAGCTACCAAGAGTATCCCACCCACATGGGCAGAGCCTGGCAATCTACCCATGGTGTATTTGATATGCCAAAAACAGTAACAAGTCCCACAATGGAGACATTACTGGTGCCCACTCAAGCAAATCGATGAGCAACAAGATGACAGTGAATACAGTGATACATAAAATTAAGAGGCAGGATGATGATTGTGATATCTCCAGTTTAATAATGTATACTTTTTAAATCAGAATGAATAGTTTGTACCTGGAAGTTTCTCAGTGAGCTGGAGCACATGCTTTGTATGCAGGATCCTCTGATTTGATGCCTTGTGCCTATAGTCCAAGCTCATAAAACACGCAGCAGGCCCTGAGCACTGAGCTCAGTGCTATACCTGAAGAGCAAAACAAGGGTGAATCATTTCATTGTTAAAGAGCTTATTAAATACATTTTTGGGGGGTCATACCCAACAATGCATAGGGGTTACTCCTGGCTCTGCACTCAGGAATTCAGGAATTACTCCTGGCGGTGCTCGAGGGAATTTATGGGATGCTGGGAATCAAATCCCACTGTACTATCTCTCCACCCCTGATTAAAAGCATTTGATTAAAACCATATTCACTGTATCATTGTCATCTCATTGTTCATCAATTTACTCAAGCAGGCACCAGTAATATCTCCATTCATCCCAGCCCTGAGATTTTAGCAGCCTCTTCTTACTTGTCTCTCCCAATAATTGGAGGCTCTTTCAGGGTCAGGGGAATAAGACCTGATATTGTTACTGTTTTGGGCATATCTAATACACCATGGGAAGCTTGCCAGGCTCTACTGTGCAGACAGGATACTCTCAGTAGCTTGCGAGGCTCTCCGAAAGGCATACATATTAATTTCCCTGTATAATAATGTGTCCCGTGACTACTTTTCAGCAGCAAAGTCCAGGAATATGTTCACTCATGTGTGAGGCTCAGCCCGTGCTTATGGAAAGCGGTCTGAAGTATGGCGACAGTTGGGTAGTGGAGGTCAGCTGCCGGCTGCTGGGCTGGGTCCCTTGGGGCTGGGGAGGGCTCTCACCCACTCTCCTCTGGGGCACCCTGAGTGAAAACAGTCTGGCACAGAGTCTGGTGGCATGGTTATGGGGGCCTCATTTTATGCTCCCTCCCGGGAGAAGCAGCCACGAGTTCTGGAGGGTGGCCGATAAGGAGATTATTTGTTGCTGGCAGGAGGTGGCTTATGGGTATGACTCCTACTGTCACCGGAGATTGGAGGAAGCAGGCAGAAGATCTTTGCTCCCGTGTCCCACTGAGCCCAGAGTCCACGCATGAGCAAAGTTCCACGGAACCCAAGTAATGCAGAACTTTGTGATCTTGGACTCTGGGCTGAACGGGACCCAGGAGCAGAGATCCTCTGCCTGTTTTCCCCCTGGCAGCCGACCTCCACTACCCAAATGGCCGCCTCCACGCTCCAGGCCATTTTCCACATGCTCAGGCCAAGCCTCACGCATGAGCAAAGTCCCAAAACTATATTACTAACATAAAATCTGGATCGTATTCAACAAGTATAAAATACTATAAATATATTCACCTGTCAGTGTAATATACTGCAAATTACATTCCTCAGTTGATGGGACACTTACCAATGATATAACTGAACTTTCAAACTAACTCAGAAATGATTTCTGGTTTATTTTTATTTTTATTTTTGGGTCACACCCGGCGATACACAGGGGTTACTTCTGGCTCTGCACTCAGGAATTACTCCTAGCGGTGCTCAGGGGACCATATGGGATACTGGGAATCGAACCCGGGTCGACCGCATGCAAGGCAAACGCCCTACCTCCTGTACTATTGTTCCAGCCCCTCAGAAATGATTTCTAAGAAATCCTTGACAGGTGGTCATTTCTGAAGCCCTGATAAGAGTTAATGTGGAATTTACTTCCTCATAAGGCAATCATTTGCATTTTCAATTGTTTTCAATTGCTATGAGATCTATGATGTTAGTAGCTTGAAATATTCAATTGCAATTTCTCTGAGTTAGCATACTTTCAACATATCACTCTTTTAAGTTCTTAAGGCTGATTAGGCTTGTATCTAGTAGTTTCAAACTGAATATGAAATAATTCCATTCTCAAATTATACTATCTCTGTAAATTTTAAAATCTTCCCTTCTCTCGAATTGGTGAGTTCATCATTTGTTATTTTGTTTTGGCCACAAGAAGTAAACATTTTCAAATGTAACCTGAAAACTCCATGTAATTTGGATAGAATGGATGATGTTTGTTGAGAATTCATTCTGAGATGACATTAAAACATTTAAATCTATTCAAACACTTTATTTCTCTATTCTTGATTATTCAGGTTTTTAGATATTCATAGATGCAAGTTGTTGCAGTACCTTGAGGCGTATTCAGCACTTCAGTCTGCTTTAAAGTGAATGGCATAAACTTTCCAATGTGTATATATTCTCCTTGAATAGTAAAATAAAATAATTCTCTTGAATCATTCAAGTTTTAGAACCATATTTTCTTTCTGGAATCCATTAATATTAACTCATCAACTCAATAACTAGGTCTAACCTTTCTAACTTCTTTATCTTCATATATACATATATACAAATAACCTCATACACAATGAACAGTTTATTTAGTTCTTCATTTTTTTTTAATCTTAAGGGTTTATGTAACATTAATGTGTGTGCACCTCTGTAATTAGTTCTTTATACCATCAAATTGACTTTCTCATCGGAATTTCAAACTGGCTGTCAAACTGAGGGATCTTCTATGTGCTCATGTATATGAAACTGAAAGTACACTAAGGATCTCAGGATGTTATATTCAACACCTGTGGAAACGGCAATAAGCGATTCTATAATGCTGCTGAAAATTCATGATTTTTCTGATGGGTAGGGGAAATAAGAAGTAAGAAAGAAATTATATATGTTTCAGTGTAATTATTCCATTCAATGAGTTCTCACTACTCTATATGTGAATAGGATAAACTTTGAAGGATTTCTTTCATAACTAAAATGATCATAAAATATTTTTAAATACTGCTTTGGAGTAAAGATTTTTATATTTATCTATATACATACATATACATGTTTATATAGAGAGATATTCTGTCATTTTTTCATTAATACTAAATTTTTAACTTAATTTATAAAATTGCTTGACATGTTGGTTACTTTCAAAATTAATTCCAATTTTAGAATAGCATCACTTAATTCTTGTGATAATAAGAACAAACCTAGATTATTAAAGATAGGAGTGACTGTTAAAAATAAAACTTTTAGAAAATTGGTGCTTTTATAAAAGAGGTGAGGTTATATTTTGATGGTTAGAAAGTATTATACTTCATGGAGCAATTAGTGTTTCAGGTCTTTGAATAAGTTATATAATCAAATACACTTTCAATATAACTGAATTATTTGAAATTTACTTGTTGCATGTCTAATGCGACCCCTTCCCCTTTCTATTTTACTAGAAAAATAACTTGATTTATTTTGTCTCTCAACTTTCTCATAACTCTTTCTTTGGTAAATTATTCTTTACAATACTAATTTCAGTTCAAAGTAATAATTCCTCCAATTATTGTTGTATAGATTAAATAATAAATAGTGATAATGCATGTCAGGCTAAATAAGTACTTATTTTTGCATAGATAAAGTTTGAATTGTGAAGAAGCTATTTTATGGTAAGTTTGCAATTAATAGGTAAAGTTGCATTAAATTATAATAACATGTACTTCAATTTATATCCAGAGACATAATAAAGGGTGAGTTTATATTTTTAAGACCATACTACTGCATTCAAGGATGTGTTACACATTTGTTGAACAGTATTTAATATTGGCAAAGGACAGGCGAGCGTTGCGAATATTTTTCCCGGCTTCTGCTACACTGGCCAACACTGCCGCTCTTCTCTTTTTGAGGTTTTCCTTTATCGAATCTCTGCACAGTTTTGTGAGCTTGTAAGTTAGCTTGTAGTTGCCTGAGGCTCGCGCCAAACCACGTTCACGAATGAGCTCGAGAGTTTCCAAAGACAGGCGTCTGTTTGTGGCTTTCTTCGATTTCTTCGAATTCTTCGCACAGACATGGAGGTGCTGAACCAGTCGATCCTATTCCTCGTCGATGTTATCAAGGACATCATCTTCCCACATAGTGCCAAAGAGCTCCCAGTTGGTGGTCATTCTGGGAGTTGTCTTCTTAGACTTAAATTTTGCAGACTTTTCTCCCTGCTCTGTGAAGTAGAATTTCACACGAAGGAGACAGTGGTCCGATCCTGTTTGGAATTTTGGGACAACAGCGACATTGGTCATGCAAAACCTTCAATTGAATATGATGTGGTCAATTTCACTGTGGAACTGTCCACCGGGAGACTCCCATGTTCAGGGTTTAAATTCGGCCTTTTGGAACTGCCAAGCGGCAGAAATGCTGGCAGACTTCGACCATGAGTGTGGAAAGGTTGGATTGCAGCTGAATCTCAACAAGACGATATTCATGAAAACGAACTGGTCCCTGAAGCTCCATTTCCTCTCAATGGAATGAACATGAACATCTCTGCATGCAGCAGCTATGTGTACCTGGGTCGAGAAATCAACATGAGGTGCCAGAACTGCGCAGGAGGAAGAGAGCAGCATGGAATGCATTTAAGAGTGTCGAAGAGGTGATTAAGAGAACGAAGAACCTCCGACTCCGGGCACATCTTTTCGATTCCACTGTTCTTCCTGCACTAACATATGCCTCAGAGACCTGGGCCCTACGCAAGCAGGATGAGAATGCTATTAGGGTATCCCAAAGAGGAATCGAAAGAGCTATGCTGGGAATATCATGTCTCACTCAAGTGAGAGAAGGAATCCGGAGTTCTGACCTTTGTCGACGGTCAAAAATCAGGGATGCTGTCTCATTTGCCAAGGCATCAAAAATCAGATGGGCTGGTCATGTAATGCAATTCAGAGACGACCATTGGACTAGAGCTGTTACAGACTGGATTCCACAGGACATCAGAAGACCTCGTGGCCGCCCTCCAACTAGATGGTCAGATTTCTTCATCAAATCTCTGAATGAATGATTTGAGGCTCTTTCTGTTCCTGGAGCAAGCAGGTATCATTGGGCTACATTAGCTCGAGACAGAGACAAATGGAGATGTTACTGGCGCCCGCTTGAGCAAATCGAAGATCAACGGGACTAGAAGTGATACAAGTGATTTAATATTATTTTAAATTTTTTTAAATGGGAGAGTAATTTAAGAATTACACATTCAGTAATTCTGACGACATCCTCCTAGTGGTCAGAGTTGCCTACATTAGATGCTCTGAGAACCATCTGGTGTGAGGATCAAACACAGGCTTCCTTCAAGCAAAGCACATAGTCCAACCTGTTGGGACTATCTCTCTAGTCCTAGGTACGAAATTTTGGAAGCTGAACTGCAAGCACTAAAGCCAACACTAAATACTGCAAGTACTGTCGTCCCATTGCTCATCGATTTGCTCAATTGGGCACCAGTAACGTCTCCATTGTGAGACTTGTTGTTACTGTTTTGGGCATATCAAATAGCCACAGGTAGCTTGCCAGGCTCTGCCATATGGGCAGGATACTTTCGGTAGCTTGCCAGACTCTCTGAGAGGGACAGAGGAATCAAACCCAGGTCGGCCTCGTGCAAGGCAAATGCCCTACAGGCTGTGTAATCACTCCAGCCCAGAAAGCTGAACATTTTTCAAATATAAAGTTTAGTTTATCAATAAAACCATCAATTGCGAAGTCATCACAAAACACGTTCAAGGTGTGTCTAAGGACCTGATCTAATCTTGGAATATTCATAAAGAAATCTTCTTTCTCTTGATTGTTAAGAATAAAGGCATTTTCAAGATTTATATTTTATTAGAAAGATAAAAAGCAAGCCAGAGAGACAGCAGAGTTTATTGATGCTTACCTTGTATGAGGTCAACCCAGTTCTATTCCCAGCACCATATGTGCCCCCCCATGTGCAGCAAAGCACTATCAGGAGTGACTCCTGAGAATAGTGCCAGGCATACTCCCTGAACACTGCCACATGTGTCTCAAAACCCCTCGAAAACAAGTCCAAATCTTCCCAAAACAAAAGATTCAACAATTCATTAGAAATTAATGATACTGGGATGTGTTGATTGAAGTACTAACTTTTTGAAAAGAAAGATACTGTGTACTTGTAGTTGGTTCTTATCAAATCAAAGACAATCTAAACAGAAACTGAAAGTTACCCCCAATGAAAGGAAAATTGTCAGACCTAATGTGTTGAAATACACACAGACATCCTTACATTCCACCATCCAACCACTGTATATCTGAAATGCAAGCACAAAAGTTTGTAAGTCTGTAATTAGACCTCATGGTGATTCACTAATAAAAAAATTTGTAAAATAATAATAAAAAATAAAATAAATATAAATAAAACATTAAAAAGGAAAACTTCATCAGAACTTAAAAGATGGACTAGCACCAATTACATATATTTATTAAATTGTTAGGCTCACGAGGCTCACAACTTTCAATGTTTATTGTGCTTTAAAGTATAATTAAAATTAAAAAAATAAAAATATATTGCATATTAATCTATATTCTCATCATTTTTTATTTTCTTATTACACATTAAATATTGATGAAAATTTATACCATTAAGTTCTGAAGTTTCATTCTTTTTTTTTTACTTTATTTAAACACTGTGATTTACAAAGTTGTACATCGTACAGTTTTTTCAGTTATTCAAAGTTCCAACACCACTCTCCCCACCTTTATGAGTTCCCTCCACTATTGTCCCCAATTTCCCATCTACCCTCAAAGCCTACCCCTTGGCAGGCACAAAATAACTTATCCAATATTGCTTGGATAAGTTATTTTTGACTTGGATAAGTCAATTTTTAATTAAAAAATTAAAAATATATTGCATATTAATCTATATTCTCATCATTTTTTATTTTCTTATTACATATTAAATATTGATGAAAATTTATACCATTAAGTTCTGAAGTTTCATTCTTTTTTTTTTTACTTTATTTAAACACTGTGATTTACAAAGTTGTTCATCGTACAGTTTTTTCAGTTATTCAAAGTTCCAACACCACTCTCCCCACCTTTATGAGTTCCCTCCACTATTGTCCCCAATTTCCCATCTACCCTCAAAGCCTACCCCTTGGCAGGCACAAAATAACTTATCCAATATTGCTTGCCACACCTAAATGGCTAATAGAATTATCAAAAAATACTTCTGTAGCACTGTCATCGATTTACTCGAGCAGGCACCAGTAACGTCTCCATTGTGAGATGGTTTGTTACTGTTTTTGGCATATAGAATATGCCACAGGTAGCTTGCCAGGTTCTGCCGTGCGGGCGGGATACTCTCGGTAGCTTGCCAGGCTCTCCGAGAGGGACGGAGGAATTGAACCCAGGTCGGACACGTGCAAGGCAAACACCCTACCCACTGTGCTATCACTCCAGTTCCCCTAAAATAATAATAATAATTTAAAAAATTACAAATAAACCTAAACTAAGAACATGCCTTTGGAGACACTGAACGGATTTTTTTTTAATTAAATCATTGTGAGATACACAAAGTTGCTCATGATTGGGTTTCAGTCATTCAATGTTAAAACATCTGTCCCTTCAACTAGGATAGATCTGGAAGTGACTATTCTAAGTGAAATATTTAAGGAAATGAAAGACAACAATTCAATAGTTATGGTCATATTATAGTTCACTTGGATCACCAAAGAAAAACAAACTGGCAAGAGATAACAAAATTGACTACTAAATTGGACAAAAACTATGGCAGCTTACAGAGTGAAAGGGGGAAGGAGAGAGGTCACAATCATATATACGCAGAAATGTGGCACCAAGGTCCTGAAATGCCACAATATATGACAATGATTAGTCAATGAAACATTAACATTATAATAAAAATCAACAAAAACTAAGAACTCTAACACACGTTGCTGTGTAATTATGTATGTGGTTAAAACAAATATACATGTATAGGAAGAAGTTCTGGAAACATCTAGTAACTCAACAACCTAATTGTTTTTGCAAGGATCTTTAAATTATTGTAAGGATCAAAAAATACTTCAGTAAAATAAATTTTTCAAAAATTGTTATACTTCACATGGAGTTATTAAGCATTGTCTGGGTGTTTACTAAACTGTTGCTTTTTGAGCCGCCTTTCTATGTTATTGTTTTTGCTTATTGAGCTAAATTGGCTTCTATATTATTTTCTCATCTAATTTGGTGTGCTCCTACTGGGTGATCAGCACTGTAGAATGTGGAGGTATTGCACACGCTATATCTAGGCATGTGCTTCAGAGCTGTAAAACTGGGCCCATGAGTTTACATGATGGCTGTGGGATGTGGGTGTGGCAGCTGGAGCTACTGGAAGTGGGGATATGAGGTGAGGCTGCCTGCCCCCACTCTGAGAAGACTGTTAATATGTTACATTAATCTGTCATAACTTCTATTTACTTTACAGCTTCTGTTTTCATTTGAGGTAACTTAGTTATCTTAAAAATATGATGATCTTAGATAGGGCATTGGCCTACCCAGGCTTCATTCCTCCGTCTCTCTTGGAGAGGCCAGCAAGCTACCGAGAGTATCTAGCACGCATGGCAGAGCCTGGGAAGCTACCCATGGCGTATTCAATATAGCAAAATCAGTAACAACAAATCTCACATTGGAGACGTTACTGGTGCCCACTCAAGCAAATCAATAAACAAC
This sequence comes from Sorex araneus, assembly GCF_027595985.1. NCBI lineage: Eukaryota > Metazoa > Chordata > Mammalia > Eulipotyphla > Soricidae > Sorex > Sorex araneus. The sequence goes on along the minus strand of NC_073305.1, from coordinate 93,372,512 downwards.
GGACGACAGTGCTGTAGTGCTACTATGCTACTATTCATTCATAATTTTAATTCTTATATTTGGCAATTAGATTAAATATACATGCTTCCTCTTACCTTTAATATTCCACAAATTATCTGTAACAATAGATGTCTTGTTAAGTAAAACCAAAACTTACCTCTATTTTTCACATTATCTCTTCCTTCTCTAAGACTGCAACTGATACTAAATTTGAGAAAACTTTTAAACTACATACATATGGTATATATATACATACCATTGGTATATATATATATATACATACCATTCTTCCTGCACTAACATACGCCTCAGAGACCTGGGCCCTATGAAAACAGGATGAGACGCTATTCAGTTCTCCCAAAGAGGAATCGAAAGAGCTATGCTTGGAATATCATGTTTCACTCAAGTGAGAGAAGGAATCCGGAGTTCTGACCTCTGTAGATGATTAAGGATCAGGGATGCTGCCTCGTTTGCCAAGGCATTGAAAATCGATAGGCCGGACACATAATACAATTTGGAGATGACCGCTGGACTAGAGCCATTGCCTTCTGGATTCCACAGGATGTCAAAAGAAATCCTGGTAGCCCACCTACGAGATGGGGGTCACCTTCATCAAGACCCTGAACGAATGATTTGATGCTCTTCATGTTCCTGGAGCGAGCAGATGCCATTGGGCTACACTAGCATGAGACAGGGACAAATGAAGACATTACTGGCACCTACTCGAGCAAATCTATGAACAATGGGATCACAAGTGAAACAAGTTATACATATATGTAAATAATGTGCACGTTACTCTTTTGAGTAGAAATTGCAATTGTACCAATAAGAATATACTTGCCTAATCATGTGATAGATTTTTAAAAATATTTTGATAAACCTTTATGCTGTTTGCCATTGTATCCAGTTTATAATCCAAGACCAATGTGAAACATGTTTTTAACTGCACCCTTGTCCGCAGTTATTAATTCCGGTCTTTTCATCAAGATCATTCTTACAGGTTTAAGGTGATTTTAGCTCATTATACTTTGGGTTTGCAATTTTTTCCACATACCCTAGTAAATCTTCTATGTCTTTGCTGATGTGATATTCAACTATTCTACCCATTTTTTCCTGGCTTTGGGATCAAACACTACGGTGCTCAAGTGATCACTCTTGGCAGGGCTTTGGGGAGCATATTAGGTGCTAAGAATTGCACATAGTCAGCCAAGTACAAGGCAAGCACCCTACTGGGTTTACTCTCTCTGGGTCCAAGTTTAGTGATTTTTAATGGGGTGCCTTTTAATTGTTGAATTTTATATATATTTATATATATACATCTTAGATATCAGTCCTTTGTCAGATGTCTGATATGTTAATATTTTCTTCTGTTCAATGGGATACATCTTCATTTCAAAGCTAGTTTTTACTTTTCTGCAATGTCAAACGTTTTTTTTAATTGATGTATTCTCAAGTTTACTTTTGCTTTTATTTTCTTTGCCATTAGACTAGAACATTAATGACATCACTGAAGTCTATATTGTATAATGTGTTGTCTATGCTTTCTAATTTGTATTTTATGATATCAGATTTAAGATCCAACTTTTTAATTCATTTAAAATTTTGTTCATGATGTAAGATAGGAGTCATTTGTTTGCATATGACAATTGTTTTCTTAAAAGAATTTACTAAAGATACATCTCTTTCTTTGTATATATACTTGACTGCATCATAAACTGTTCTTTAACTCTTGATATAGATTAGGCTTTATTATAGGCTCACAGTTATACACCATCAATCAATCAGTCCATTTATTTTTATTCCAATACTACACTGTTTTGATTACTATAACTTTGCAGTATATTTCAAAGCCAGGAAGTATGATGTCATCTTTTTTATTCCCCTCAGAATTGATTTGTACTTTTAGACCATTTACTAAAATATTCAGAAGGAGCCCATGAGACAACAGAAAGTTATACATAGTTTTCTTATTTGTCCTCCACTCTTAACCTTGACTTCAGACCATTTACATTTAGAAAAAGTATGTATTGGTATACTTTGTTACAAAATTATTGATTGTCCTCTGTTTTTTTTTTTGTTTTTTTGTGTGTTTTACCTTTTGTTTTCTTTCATTTACATATTTTACATTTTGAAATATGCCTTTTATGTAATGTTAGGTTTCTCTTTTCTCTTCTAGTTTGTTTCTTTAACGTATTTTAATTTTGATGTTACATGAGTTTTACATAATATGATCTATGTTGAAAGAATAATAAAATGTAAAAAGAAACAATTTTGTATTTAAAAATAACAGAAAACCAGTAGATTCAGCAATTAAAACAAAGTAAGATAGACTGGAGAGACAGTAGACAGAAAGGTCCTTGCCTTCAATGCAGCCACCCCCAGTTCAATCTACAATACCACATATGATCTCCCAAGTACCACCACATGTAACGTCTGAGCACCACTGGTGTGTCGCAGCCAATCCCAACAAAATGAAAACACCAAATGTATATCTCATCTGATATCTTCATGGATTCATTTAACATATTCATTGAATGTCTGTTACAAATAGGACTAAAGTATGAATCTCTGGAACACATTTGGTTTTAAGTGCCTTAAATAAATCAAGGTTTTCTAGTTTTACTTTTTTCAGCCTTTAGAAATTAATTGGTTCTATTTAGTGTAATATTTTGAGATGGTCTGATTTTTTGTTTGTGGTGCTTGGGTGGGTCACAACCAGCTATGTCCAGGGCTTACTCTTGGCTCTACACACAAGGAGTAGTCCTGGCAGGGGACCATATGGAGTGTCAGGGATCTAACCCAGTTTGGGAGTTTGATCCAGGCCGGTTAGCTTTTTCTTTTTTTAATTTATTTATTTTTAATTAGTGAATCACTATGAGGGTACAATTACAGATTTATACATTTTTGTGCTCATGTTTACCCCATACAAAGTTTGAGAACCCATCCCTTCACAAGTGCCCATTCTCCACCACCGGTACACCCAACATCCCTCCTACCCTCCCCAATCCCATCTCCCCCCACCCCACCCTGCCACTGTGGCAGGTCATTTCCTTTTGTTTTCTCTCTCTCTCATTAGGTGTTGTGGTTCACAATAGAGACGTTGAGTGGCCACTGTGTTCAGTCTCTAGTACACATTCAGCCCGCATCACCCTTCCCCCGCATGGCCTCCGACCGCATTATACTTGGTGATCCCTTCTCTGAGTTGCCCTCTCCCCAGAATGTGAGGCCAGCTTCCAAGCCCTGGAGTCAACCTCCTGGTATTTATTTCTACTATTCTTCTATTCTTGGGTGTTAGTCTCCTACTCAGGCCCGTTAGCTTTTAGAGGCTACTTCCTCCTTTCTGCTCAGGCATTGGTACAAACAGTGCTGTGAATTGATTCTAGAGACTTACTCTTGCAAGTTAAGTGTTTGACCACTGAGCCACATCCGTTGTCCTTGCAACTAGTTTTAAGATTTATTGAGTTCCAGTTTCTTTGAAGATTCCCTATAGACTTTGTATGTCATTATGGTTTTATTATATTTATTATATTATGATTTTTAATTCTTCTAAAAATAATCTTTTTATAAAGATGTGACTAGTAGGGATGTAAGGTAAAAAAGAATAGGGCTCATTTACAACCGTTGCAACTATCAATAATAATGGAAGAGAAATGGCCATGGTGGACCAAACACATGAATAGAGATGTGAAAAATAAAAGTGGGAGGCATTGGTATGAAAGGAAGGGGAAAACAAACAGAAATAGGGACACAGAGTACAAGAGTAAATTGAATGGCAGCATGACATTTTGATACATGAATAAGACATCTTTAACTATCCTCTATATATGGCACTGCCTCTACTGAATAGTATTCCCATAATGATAGAGAATTTTAAGTCCATTGAGTGAGTGGTTTTGTGTTAATTTAATGTGACATTCCCTCCAAAAAAGAAAAAAGGTGGAATAAAAAAGATTATGGGTGCATAGAGAAAACTTTTACTTGACTAAATATATTTAGTTTTTTTAATTCCCTTATTTTCAAATGCTCAAAAGCATACGATAGTCTAAATAATTATCTTAAAATTGAATACTGAAACCATTCAAAGAGCGACTCTCTACCATCTCCTTTTACGTTATTACAACTAAGGCACACATTACCAATGTGTTTTAAAAGCATCAGTTACTGCAGTGATAGCTTTAGTAACCACCGTTTACTATGATTTTATCTTTATGGTACTTCTTTTGCTGCTGTCAGTCTATTGTGCTGGGTCTAATTGGTAGTTTTATTGAACACCTGAATGCCTGGTTAAGAACTTTGTGTTAGCCCCATGTACCCTGGAGTGATGTGGTGACTCTTCTGTCATACGTGACTGCACAGAGGCTTGGCTCACTAACGCCCTGATTATAGCTTTGTTTTGGATGATTGAGGCTGCCATAAATCTAACCTCCACATAAGTGAAGTGTCACTGTGCCATTTCATATCAGTTTTGTCCTCAACTGACTTTCTCTCTCTTTTCTTAAGCCAAAATTGAGATATAAGATCTTAGCTCTGCATCAGCTCAATAACACTCTTTAAAAGAGCTTTGTAATAATGGAACTGTAAAGGCACTGAACTGAAGACAGTTTCACCCTGAGCAATATAAGATTTGTTATACTTTTGCTGACTAGTAAAACATTATTCAGTTTTTTGTTTACTTTTTAGCTAAATATTACTTTACTTTTATTTTCTATTTTTTGCTTTCTAATCAGAATATTTTACTAACTTCTCACCCTAACTTAAATAAAACACTGTTGTTTGAATAGTGCCTGTAAGTCAGTACTGAGCTAAAACTCAACCATATTTTAATCAAAACATATGTTCACTAATGAATTAGTTAAGTATCTAATATCATGGTATTATGAACTTACAATTTTGAGATGTGTAACTCTTTGTTTCTTCTTTAATATTTCTTTCATATACAAAATAACTTAAAATTAGAAATATTTTTCAGTGTGCAATTCCATGACATTATTTTATTAACACTTTTATTATATTCTTCTTTTCTGGATTCTCAGAAAATAAAGATGAAAGTGACATATTGTATCTTCCCATATATTCAAATCTGATAATAATTAAGCTGCTTCTAAATGGAAAGAGAGTGGTATAGAGCAAAGGCGCATCGGATTGAATCAGAGCATATATTTCAGAACACTGCTCAGTGATTTGCACAAGGCTATTCAAGTCACAATTTCTAAACCCTTTTGCTTCATCTTTAAAATCAGTATAATATCTTTTACTATGCTAATTTTACAAATGCCATTTTCCATTATCAAGTAAGATGATGGAAATAAAATCCATTGCTGTAGCATTGGCCTACTTTTTATAAAGAAAGTGATTGTATTACTTATCTTAAAATTCTAAGACTTGTATAGTAGTAGAGCATATCAGGAATACCCATCAAAAATGTCTATTGTATGAAGAAACACAAACTGACCTGTTGAACAATGGAAAAACACATAAAATATGAATGAATCTCAACTGAATTCTTGTTAGAGTATCTTAATATCATAGCAAAGCATCATGTAGCAGCATAATCTTATAATGAAGCATTTTTTTAATGTATTTAGGATTTGGGTTATTTTTTGGTGGGGAGATGTCGACATTGGCTGTACTTAGGACTTACTCCTGGATCAATACTCAGGGATCATGACTATATATTCTCAGGGGACCTTATGGGGTGCTAGGGATCAAACCCTTGTTTTCCACAGGTCCGGACAAGCACCTTACCTACAGTTCTATCTCTCTGATATCCAAAAGTAAGGTATTGAGGCATATTTAAGAAAATATAAGAAAGAATGCATTATTTCAATGTGTTTCTCAGAAACTAATCAGATTGGCTTATCTTCTAATTAATCATAACATATTTTGAAAATATGTTTTGTATTTTCAAAATTTCATTTTCAAAATTTCACTCTGTACCAGGCTGTTTTCACTCGGGGTGCCCCAGAGGGGGGTGGGTGAGAACCCTCCCCGCCCCAAGGGACCCAGTCCCGGAAGCTGACCTCCACTACCCAACCGCCACCACACTCCAGGTCACTTTCCTGACTGTGCAGCCACAACACATATTTGATGGAGTTCAGACAGTAGGAAACAAATCAGAACTATATTTGTTGTTTTAAAAACATGAAACTTGTACAATAAAATATCACTTACAGAAATAAATAATGACTATAAAAATGTAAGGTTATTATTGGCATTTTTGTAATCATACTGGTATAAGCAACTAATCTCTAACAGAAGCCATCCCACTAAATATTTCAATATTAAAAAATTAGTAAATGTCTAAAAATTCAATACTGTATGACTTAAATTTGGGTTAAATATCACTTAAATTAGATAACTCTAAGAATTACAAAATGGACTGCGAGAAATAGTCAAATTAATTTTGCTTTGCCATGTAAAATGTTTAGAAAATATTTCTTGTCTTCTGCACCATGGCAGATTGATTGGAAAATGTTTTTGATTCACAATCTCTCTCACATCCATGCCCTTTTCAACATGATTTACCAGCTCCTCTCATCAAGAAGTAGTCTTTGAATCTGGGTGAAACTTGTGACTTGCCTTTCTTAGTACTGTGACATAGAAGTGAGAGGGTACCAGTTCTAAGCTTAAGCCTTAGGAAACTTACTCATTTTCATTGCTCTCTTAAATGCCCTATGACTGTTATGCAAATAAGTACATAGTAGTCTTTTGGACAGTGGATGAATACAGGAGAAAAAATGAATTAACCTAATGGAGAAGCTAGTGGCACAAGCAAAAGATTATCAGGAGAATTTTGACTAAATCTCTGTCACACAATCACCTAGATTATCTTGGTTCATATACAGCCTGAATAATTATAAACTGAATTAAAGTTTGTTGCTTTGGAGTGGTTTGTTACATGATATTGAGTAGTTAATATGTAGTAGTTACATGATATTGAGTAGTTGAGTAGTTAATTCATTAACTCAGGAGCTCAGTTATTTTGTTTGAGTTTGTGAAAGTAGGTTATTTGGAATTATTGACTATTATTAAACCCTCTTGGAGATCCCAGCAAGCTACTGAGAGTACTTCACCCGCATGGCAGAGTCTGGCAAGCTTTCCATGGCATATTCAACATGCCAAAAACAGTAACAAACAAGTCTCACAATGGAGACGTTACTGGTGCCCGCTCAAGCAAATCAATGAGCAACGGGATGACAGTGACAGTGACAGTGACTATTAAAATTAAGTAAAATTATTGCTCCTTATCATAATGATACTATTGGGGGTTTTTGTGTTTTTTTTGGTTTTGTTTTGTTTATGCTTTTTGGGCCACACCCAGTGATGCTCAGGGGTTATTCCTGGTTCTGTGCTCTGTGCTCAAGAATTACTCCTGGCAATGCTCAGGGAAACATATGGGATTGAACTTGGGTTGGCCATGTGCAAGGCAAATGTTCCACCAGATGTACTATTGCTCCAGCTCCATTGATACTGGTTTTGAACTTAGAAACATAATAGAGCTTCCATCTCATATACCATTACCAATTTAAAAACTAATATACAAACATGCAGATATCAAATTAAAAGATAAAAAACTGTAGTCATACATCACTTAGTACCGTTTTGATCAAAAATGGACCACATATTTGGCATATGACCCCAGTGGACCATTATTATAATAAAGTCTTGTCATATAGTAGTCAATACCATGTAATTTGTGTAATCATACTGTATAACTTCTCAAAAGCCACAAAATTGCCTAATGATACATAACTCAGAACTAATCTTTGTTTCTTTGTGTGTGTGAAATATGATTTTTTTAATTGAAACTTAATTAGATGTGAAGGGAGAGAAAGAGAGGAAGTTAAGTATTCAATAGAGAATAGGGGCTTTACCAAAGTGGAAAAAAGCAAAGTGACATAGACATAAGCAAATGAGATACATGTTCAAGGGATAATACTAGCTTGAAGACCAAGTCAGCTTTGTCCTTAGGCAAAACTATGATTATATTGGTAGACACAGTTCTCCAGCTTTAAGCTTTGATAAGAGAAAGGACAAGAAGATATTCATAATATTGCATTTTGCAGGTGCAAAATTTACAATGACCCCCCCCCTTCTATTTTCTCGGGAAAGGTGCCATCTCATTCCTATTTGTTTGTTTGAATCACCGTCAGATACACAATTACAAAGTTGATCAGGATTGGGTTTCAGTCATACAGTGTTCCAACAGCAGACTCTTTACCACTGTTCCTATCCCATCAACAATGTTTCTGGTTTCCCCCTCACTCCCAATGTGCCTCTAGAGCAGTCACATCTCTCTCTTTCTCCCCCCTCTCTCCTTCTCTCTGTCTCTGTGTATCTCTCTGTCTCTCTCTGCGTCTCTCTTTCCTTTTGCAATACGGGTACTGAAGATTGTCATGTACATCCCTTTACAAAAGCAGGACTGTTTCTCAAAGCAACGCATCTTTGGTAATGGTCAGGAAGAAGGGAAGTCACAATATCCTATTGGCTAGCAAAAATAGACTATAGTCATAGATTTCATATAATATGGGATTGATATTCATATAAAAAACAACAATATGACATTTGTGAAAAAAATGTATGAAAATGAGAGAAAGAACCCAGCATCTTGAGAAAGGAAGAGCACCTCTGAGATAAAATCTAATATAGGATTCGGGGAAAATGTCATATTAAATCAAATTTTAAAAGGTATGAGATTGGATCATAATATTATAAGGAAATAAAAGGCTGGCTTAAAAGGACAAGTGGATGAGATATAAAGTCAACAAGCCAAGATGAAAGGGATCTAGCTAAAACCAGAAAGAAACCGCAGTAAAACTAAAATAGCATGAGTTTTTCAAAATGCACATTGAATTTACTGAAGAAATTAGTTAGTAACCAAGATTAAATCAGTCAAGAAAAACCTTCTGAAATATTTCCAGAATAAATAAAAGCAAATAGAAGTTGTTATGAGATTATTATAAGCTTTGATATTTACTGAGCAATTATCCTATGCCAGTTTCTTTCTAAATAATATAGATTACTTTTATATTCTCAGGACATTTCCATATTTTCACTGTCACCGCTTAACAGACTGAAATTGAGGCAAACAGCATTTATAATTGTATCCCTGTGCTACATAACTTGTAAACTGTGGAACAAGAATTTAAACTAGGATGGCCTGACCCCATAAATCATGCTCTTTATACTGCGATGTTATTACTCCGTTTTTCCTGAAAAATCATGACATTAGGAAGAAAAATTTCTGGTGCAAAAAATAAAAATATGTGTAAATTACAAAGTTAATAAAAAGATAACCATAGCAGGTAAATCATAACAAAACTTTTGATATCAAAAATAAGTTATAAATAATATGCACCATAGAAATACTCTCTCAAACATTAAAGGCCAAAAGAAAATCAAGAGATAAAATATCTCCAGAACAATCTGGCAATATTTTTTAATATATTGGTAAAATAGAAGTATAATCATAAAAATCATGTTATCTCTGGGGAGGGTGGGAGGGTCACTGGGTTTACGGGTGGTGGAGAATGGGCACTGGTGAAGGGATGGGTTCCCGAACTTTGTATGAGGGAAGTATAAGCACAAAAGTGTATAAATCTGTAACTGTACCCTCACGGTGATTCTCTAATTAAAAATAAATAAATTAAAAAAAAATAAAATAGCCTTTTGGACCCTGCTGCGGAGCGAGCATGATGGAAGAGCCCAAGGAAGCGCCCTTGGACTCCAAACAGCCCACTGAACTAATTCCGGCATGGGACCAGAGACCCCGCGGTGCGCTGAAACAGTGGGAACCGGGCATCCCCCAATTCTTTTAACCTCTCTCTCTCTCTCCACACCTCCCCCCTGAGCACAGCGCAGGATCCGCGGTTTTCCTGAGCGCAAAATGGAGACGGCGATCCAGCTGAAACGGGAGGCGCACGCGCGCTTGCGGGAGGCCCCAGGGGGCGGGGGCGGCGACCCCCGCCCACAGCAGATAGATATTTAAACCCACCTCCCCCACGTGTGCTTCTCTTTGGACCCTGCTGCGGAGCGAGCATGATGGAAGAGCCCAAGGAAGCGCCCTTGGACTCCAAACAGCCCACTGAACTAATTCCGGCATGGGACCAGAGACCCCACGGTGCGCTGAAACAGTGGGAGCCGGGCATCCCCCAATTCTTTTAACCTCTCTCTCTCTCCACACCTCCACCCTGAGCACAGTGCAGGATCCTCGGTTTTCCTGAGCGCAAAATGGAGACGCCGAGCCTCTCTCTAGGCTTCTCCATCTTATGAGCACCATAAAAGGGTAAAAGTTTGTAGTGATGTTATTTCTGGTTGTACTTTCCCTGGACTTTATACAGAAACCCAAAACCGCGCGGCCGCTGCCGCGGCCGCGCAACCTAATGTCATCTTAGCATCAGCAATATGTAATATGTCCCTTTTTAATGGGTCGGACTTTTGTGGAGATCCTAACAAGAATAGTAAGTCTGTTGCTGAAATATTGAAGGCAATCAAAGTGATAGCCATCTCTCTAGACTGAACTAAGCTATATCCCCACACCGGCTGAGAAGAAATATCCTTCTTTCTCGGGAAGAAACGCGGCGTGGTGTCAAACATAGTGTGATGTCCATTAAGCAAACAGACCTGGTGGCGTGGGAATGGGATATAAGGGGAAAAATTATGTACATGGAACAGTGGGACGCTGGTGGAATCTCGAGCCGGAGCCGATACCAGCGCAAGCCCTTCGGTTCCAGAAACTGCTTGCAGACACTCGACTAGTCTATCAACTAAGCCAGAGCCCCACGCCTGCCGATGACGGGAAATAACCATCCTTTTCGGTTTTTTTTTCCCTTGTCAGGCAGCGTGGCGATTACCAAACAGGCGTGAACTCGGTGGCGCGGGGCAAGGGGGAAAAAGAAAAGTTATGTAACAAACAGCGGGACTTAATATCTCTATATTCTTAGCAGTGGAGAACTATCAAATGCCTCCTTGGCAATAGGACTGCTTTCCTTTTTGGGGGGAAACCCCAACAACGGTAGTGAGTTGTGTGTTGAAACATGGAATGTAATCGAGATAAGGCATAAACGAAGTGGAACTTATCATGTACAAGTGTGGGGACTGGGGAGGTGGGAGGGGGCGGCAGGTATACTGGGGGGGGTTGGTGATGGGAGATGGGCACTGGTGAAGGGAAGGGTGTTTGAGAATTGTATAACCGACATAATCCTGAGAACTATGTAACCCTCCACATGGTGATTCAATAAAATTATTATTAAAAAAAAATAAAAAAACAAAAAAACAAAAAAAACAAAAAAATAAAATAAAATAAAATAAAATATAAATGTTAGCACAAAAAAAAATCATGTTATCTATACAACACACAAAATTATTAATAATTTATTTCTATTAATCAAAACAGAATTTCAAAGGGATAGTGCTAATGATAAATCATTAAAATGCTGCACTTTAAATATTATTGCAAAATTGATTGATTATGGGAAAAAAATCTGAAAATGCACATAACACAACATAATTGAATAATATGATTCGAATACTTTGATCTTATTTGTAAATATTTGGAAACAATGATTCTTATGTGTGTTTGTTGCACTGGGATTGGGTGGAAATTTCTTATATTACAGAGTGTGAAGCAGTATAATAAAAAATCATTACCAAAATAAATTCAAAAGTAAGGTTTAGAAAGTTCCATAACAGTGATATTAAAAATTTATCTCAGTTAAGTGTGATATATAAAAGTAAACATATACCCAGTATATTTTTTCTTGATTACTTTACGTTCAATAACAAAATTATATCAGACAGAGTCATCTTAGTAGATAACAAAACGTTTAATTAATATAACCAACATTGTCTTAGTTAAACATCCTAGAAAACAGAAATAAAAGGATATTTTATTTTATGATTAAGATTATGCTTTAGTAAACAAAGAACATCATTGTCAGTCCTAATGTGATCATAAGATGAAAAAACATGCTGTAGGTACCAGAGAAACAGTATTTCAGTCAAGGCAATTACCTTGCGAAGTAGTTGACTAGGATTTTATCCCCGGCACCATTTATGGTTCCCTGAGTACCTATCAAAAGTGGTCCCTAAGCACAGAGCCAGGAGTAATCTCTGAGTAATGCCAGGTGTGGCAAAATGAAAGTATTACTCTTCATATATAAGAAAAAAGTTTCTGTTATCATTAATCTTTAATGTAGAAATTCTGGTCAATGAAATGAGATCAAAACCTGAGACACATAGGTAGTAACATAAATAGAAATTTTAATTAAGTTTCTAAATCTGAGATTAAATATATCAACTTAATATTTAGGATATGCCACAATGAAGATTATCAGTTTGAAGAGATCAGGTTCATTCAGGGTGGTATGGCCATAGACTTATCTACATAGATTATCTGTTTGAGTACAGAAGAAAAAGCATAAAATTTCTAGGAATAAACTTCTCAATTGCATTCAAGACCTGTCTAAAAGTGACTGCCAAGATAATTGCTAATAAAGTATGCAATTTAAATTGCATTTAAATTTATTGTTATTTAAATTTAAATCGCATTTAAATTTATTAAAATTATTGAATTTAAATAAATGAAGGAAAAAATAGGTGGGTAAATTTTCAATAATATCATGATTGTTCAAATTTTCCTGAATCAGTGTCGATGTCTGTTAGTCCAGCCACAATTATAGTAGCATCTCCAGTTCAAAGTAAAATTAAAGACTATGTAAATTAATATTCATTGCTCATTCTAAAATTCCATGGTATAATGCATAATTAGATGGAAACGTCAGAAAATGTCTCAGTAGCCATTAAGAACAAACTGACCTATGACTAACATGAAACCAAGAAAAATAATATGGCTAAAAAGAAAGAAGATTACTTCATGTGTAAATATTTGCTTCACATGTACTTACCTCAGCATTATGATGATCATCGAAGATTTAGGCTCCGAATTTGATGCACACTTTTTGTCATTATGTTGCTTCCACATCACTCAAGATAATAAGTATTTGAATTCTAGAAACCTTCATTCCAGTTCACAACAAGGTCAAAGGTATTATTAGACTAACCTTTTATTAATAGAAAACTCCCATAATTACAAAGATTACTGTTGCTGTCTCATTAACCATAACCCAGTCATCTTAGAATGCTTAATTATTTTTAAAAGATAGAGAAATATAATAGCTTTCATTCTTTTTTTAAAAAATAAATGCAAGCCCACTAGTCCTTGGTAGTCTGATTCCTCTGCCTTTGACGCACTGTTTGACAGTAGGAATGAGAATGAAATTAGATATTGGAAATCATTGTGGCAAGTAATTATAGAAGAGTAAAACTGCTAGTCCAGACTCTAGTTTTTATAATTTGTGGCTACAGTATTTGGTTTTCAGACAATACCTGAAAGAACAGTTCTTTAAAGAGAAGTCTTCAGTGGATAATTCTCCTGATTATTTTGGTCAGGAAAAGAAGGGCAGCAAAAAAAAAAAAAATTAGTAGAAAAGTCCCAGGTAACTTGAAGTATGTGCAAAAATATGGAGTTGGTCCTTAGAAGACAATCTAAAAAAAATCACTTTTTTAAATTACATGTTTCTACCACAACACAGATGAAAATACAGGTCCAATGACTCCAAATGTTGAGCTTACTGAGTTCTACCCAGAACTGACAAAGCGCTTGTATGAAAAATGACAGAACATTGGGTGTTAAATTGGGTACCTATGATGCTGGTTGGATTGGTGTTAGACTATTAAATGTAATCAAATATTTTGAAAAATTTTATAACAATGAAATTTAAAAATATTTTTTTAAAAAATTAGGTACCTGTGTAGTTGTAATTTGGGGTATAGTGCATAGAGAAATGTCTATTTTCTTAGAGTCAAAATCAGTAATAACAAACTTTATTTAAAAAAAATAATACAAAGTACTATTTACAAGCAAATAGTATTGCTTTCAAATGGCAGCTCCAAGTTCAATTCCAAGAATCCCAAATCCCACCCCCCTACCAGGCTCTGCTGTTTTTGGGTCACAACATAATGATAATAATAAGAGAAATTATGAAGCCTACATTTGCTAAGACATTTTCTCCCCTCTTCATAAGTTGATCTAGAACTTAATGTAGTGATTGACATGTTGAAACTGAGGGGCCATAGTCCTCTCTTCTAGTGTCTGCTCTACAGACTGGTTGTCACTTGTCACTTGGCATCGTGTTGATCTTCAATTTGCTCAAGCGGGCACCAGTAACATCTCCATTTGTCCCTGTCATGTGCTAGTGTAGCCCAATGATATCTGCTTGCTCTAGGAATAGGAAGAGCCTCAAAAAGATCATTCAGGGTTTTGACAAAGAGTACTGACCATCTGACTGGTGGGATACCACTCAGTCTTTTGACGTCCATGGAATCCAGTCTGTAACAACTCTAGTCCAGCATTCATCTCTAATTTGCATTATGTGACCAGCCCATTTAATTTTTGATGCCTTGGCAATTGAGACAGCATCCCTGATTCTCGATTGTCAACAGAGGTCAGAACTCCAGATTCCTTCTCTCACTTGAGTAAAATATGATAGTCCAAGCATAGCTCTTTGGGATACCCAAATAACGCTCAACCTGTTTTCATTGGGCCCAGGTATCTGAGGCATATATATGTTAGTGCAGGAAGAATGGTGGAATTGAAAAGATATATACCTGGAGGGAGAGGTTCTTAGTTTTCTTAAACACTTCTTTTATGCTCTTGAAGGCATTCTATGCCACTCTTTTCCTCCTGCGCAGTTCAGATGCCAGGTCGTTTGTCAAGTCCTTATAGGGATTGCATTGAATCTGTATAATGTTTAAAGGAATATTGCTATTTTGACAATTTTTTTTACTCCTCCTGATCCATCTTTATTTCATAGTATCCTATTTTGTTTCTTGAAGTATTGTACTGTAATTTTCTTTGTATAGGCCTTTTACCTCTTTAAATAAGCTGATTCCGAGGAACTTGATTTTCTGAGGCACTATTGTGAGTAAGATGTGTACCTGGAAAATTTATTTGGGATGTCCAGCAATAAATCAAATCTTGCTAAAACTACTGAACTTTAAATATACTGAAAACTCAAGGCTTATAGGCAAGGTCCCTCTCGGAGAGCCCAGCAAGCTACTGAGAGAATCTTGCCCACGCAGCAGAGCCTGGCAAGCTCTCTGTGGCGTATTTGATATGCCAAAAACAGTAACAACAAGTCTCACAATGGAGACGTTACGGGTGCCTGCTTGAGCAAATAGATGAACAAAGGGAGGACAGTGGTACAGTGCTATAGAAACAGTAATAATTATATTTATTTTTTTGGTTTGTTTTGGGGGCACACTTGGGAGTACTCAGGGATCACACCTCTTGGTACTTAGTGAACTATAAGTGGTGCTGGGCATGAAACCACATCACAACCAAAAGAGTCACATTCAAGTGCCTTATCTCTTCTACTATCTCTCTGACCCCTAGATTATTTTTACTATTATGAAAAACCAAATACAAAGAAATGAATGGTAGCTAGAAAATACAATCTAGTATTTTATGAACTTAGCACATGTTGACTTTCAAGCATGTGACTAATTGATTAGAGACTTAAAGACAATTAGAGTTTTGCACATAGTTTCATTAACGTTGGGAGCAGATATAAATTTATGTTATTGAAAATTTTTATTTATTGGCTTTTAATAACTGTAGTGCCATGTCATCTTATTCCTTGTAGATAACTTTCTTTCTAATTGTAGTCAATACCACAAAACTATTATATATTAATAAAATGTAACTTTCATAGCTAACTCTTTTTCCTTATGCATTCAAACTAGAAAACATTAAAAATATCTTCAGTTTCCCTCACTCCTTTCCATATTGTATATTCTCTACTATTTAGTCCTAAGTGCAAAGTTCGGAACACAGAAATACTTTTCTAGTTATTCTCACAATCTGAAGTTTTCCTTCAAACTAGCTCATCTAAGTTTATAGTAAGTAAATTTAATTTTTAAAACAGTTCAGAATTTCCTCTGCTTCAAATACTTAGTGAATATTCTAGTTTCTAAAAAAGTCAAGTGTCATGAAGTTCAAACAGTCAGGTATTAATTTTAATACCTTACTATCTAGAGCCAGATGAGCAGCATAGGGATTAAGATTAAGGCACTTGCCTTGAATGGGCTGAGCTGGCACCACAGAGTCCCCTCAACACTGCAAGGAGGAATCCTTGAACACAGAGCCAGGAATAAGCCATGAGCACTTCTGGCTATGGCCTTGAAACTAAAATAAAATAAAACTAAATTGCTCAAGATCCCAAATTATTATTATTATTATTATTATTATTATTATTTTGCTTTTTGGGTCACACCCGGTGATGCACAGGGGTTACTCCTGGCTCTGCACTCAGGAATTACCCCCTGGCAGTGCTCAGGGGACCATATGGGATGCTGGGAATTGAACTCCGGTCGGCCGCGTGCAAGGTAAATGCCCTACACACTGTGCTATTTCTCCAACCCCGAATTAATTTTGAGTATAATCATTTCCTTGTATTTATAAATTGACATATTTGTGTTTTTAAATCTCTCACACCCACGTGAATTTTTTCATAATATATTGGAAGGTGTGGTAAATAAACCAGAAAATATAAAATTCCCAAAGTTAATTACACCGATATATCTTCTCTATTTTGTCTTCTGCTTAAAGCATATCTGCTCATCTCATCACAAACATGTCTATACTCTTATTATCTCTATGCTTTTGCTCTGGCGATCCAATTACTCCTATGCCCCCCCATATAATCCTCTATGTCTAAACCTATGCATCAAAGATTCATATAGTATCTTAAGTTTAAAAAATTTTTATCAGAAGTAATTTTCCGTCTTAAATTCAATACTTCACAATTGCTTCCTAGTAGACTTTTTTCTCTTTTAGTGTGTACATTAACCTTCTTTTTAGCTTTTTTTAATGCATCATTTTTAATTTTCAAGATCAGTGATCACAGTTTCCAAACTGAACTGATCCTCTCCTCTATGTCCCTACCTATGCTACATGTCATATGATATTGGAATTTTCCCTCAGTATATTTTTGCTCATTTAAACTGCAAATAAAAAGGCAGAATACATAATTTACATACTTTACATCTCTAGCATCAAGCAATGGATATGCAACGCATTTCATTCCATTGGACAAAATTATGCACATTACATATCTACCTCAGTCTAAATTAAAAAGCAATATATAATTTACTATTTGGTATAACAATTTCTATAATGGTGACCACTATTTCAAATTTGTTCTGCAACAATAGAGGAAATTCTCACGCAGTTCTCTAAGAACTTACTCAATTGTTAGTAACTAGAATAATCCTAATTATATAATATCAAAGAGATATAGAAAATACTTTGAAATTTTTCAGACTAATATTTTTCTCTTTAAACTGCTACTGAATTGCAAAATGAATTCTGTGCATGTGAAACTTATTGGTGGTGTTAAGATAAGAAAAAGCACATATACTCAGAAATTAGCACTGTAGAACTGCCATCCTATTGTTCATCGATTTGCTCAAGCAAGCACCAGTAACGTCTCATTGTGAGACTTGTTGTTAGTGTTTTTGGCATATCGAATACGCTGTGGGTAGCTTGCCAGGTTCTGCCTTGAGGGCGGGATACTCTAGGTAGCTTGTCAGGCTCTCTAAGAGGGACAGAGGAATCGAGTCCGGGTTGGCCATGTGCAAGGCAAATGCCCCACCTGCTGTGGCTATTGCTCCAGTCCTCAGAAATTGCACATAATAATTTTTATTGCCAATCAGTTGCTTCATTTTCCTCTATATAATAGGAATTGTATTTTGTGACCATATTTGAAAGTTAGCAAGAATCATATAATCATACAAGTGGTCTAGTATAAAATCTGAAACTCTCAGTTTCTAATTTCAGGTATTACATTCACTATAACATCCTAGATGTTGGAAAGCCATATTGTTGTAGAGGGGATTAGGAGATGTAACAGAGCAAATCTATGGTAGTTTCATGGCATTAAAGTGGTTTGAGAGTGGACTGCCCAGTCTGGTTTAGTGAAAATAACACTAAAACCAAATGGGTTTCTAATTGAAGAGGGAATGTTTCACAGAAGTTTCCACAGTGTTTAAGGCAAATGAAGAAAGAACCCATGTTTTATCATGTGAAAACTAAGGAAAAAGCAAACAAATGAAGATAAACACAAGAAGAGAAGTATGATGCTTAAAGTCAGTGTTGCATAATTTATGGGAAAAAAATTTAACAGGAACATTACACCAAGTGCTATAAAAGTACTTTGGTCTTTTTCTGCTTTTTTTTGGTTATTTTTTACTTTGCACAGGGGTGACCAGAAGCATCCCGAATGAGTACCATATTTGGTGCCACATGCTGGTGAGCTTGCCCTGTCCTTTAAGGAAGCTTAGTAAGAGAAATGTTAATTCCAGACGCACTGTGGTCTCTGACATTCCGGTTGAGGCTCAGTAATACAACCATTATCTACATTATCTATTAGGACGAGAGAAAAGATTCTTTTCAAAATTTATGCACACACACATTGTCATGATAAATAAAAATAAATAAAAATGTTGGGCCTGAGAGAGAGTCTAGGAGTTAAGGCAAGCTGACATCGGCTGGGTCCCTGCACTGCAGGTCACAGCACTGCTGGGGACTGAAGTAGGAGCTGTCCTGAGCACCCCTAGGTGTGGGCCTTGCCTCCAGGCCCATCTCTCAATTGCTGGAAGTTCTAACATTCTGATATAACTAGAGAGAGAGAAAAGCAAAAATTTGTCCTCAGTTATCCACTCAGTTCCATGTGGAAAATCTTAATCTTGTCATTTGTAAGAATCCAGCTTTTGCTCTGTAGACTCTAGTATCTTCAGTTCCATGATAAACCTGTAATCTGGATGTTTGTCAAGTCTTGTAACTATCTATAGACTCAACAGGTTATTTTTCAGTAGAATTTCACGTACAAATTTACATATCCCGTTAGAAAGTGATTTAACTATCAAATTATAAAGGAAAAAGCATTAGAGCATCTTTTAAATGTATTATTCTGTTGCGACAGAATAATAAGCAAAATCTAATTGACATAATAAAATCAAACACTGCTCTCATGTCCTGTTTGGAATGTTTGCATTTAAAAGATAAAATGACTCTCTCCCCTCCGGACTGCCAGCCGAGTGGCCGGCACGCCGACCCCAAGTGCCGCAGCCTTTCTGTCTTCCAGCTCAGGTCTGTGACGCTCCCTCGACCTGCCCTTCCGGACCCAGCCTGCTCCACGGCCCTGAGCACTCCGGGCTTCTCTCCCCTCTGGACTGCCGGCCCAGTGGCTGGCACATGGACCCCAGCCCCTTGACCGCTATCGGGTTGTGGGAAAGGGGTGCGGCCTTATCGTCAGGGGGCGTGGCCTAAGGAAAGTGGGCGTGGCCTCTTTACTGGCAGGCCAATGCTAACGCAGTGGCAGATAGTTTCCTCAACATCATATCCAAGACTAACATCCTAGCTATTTGCAAGCAGTAGGACAATAAACCAGAAGACTTCACAGAAGGATTCAAGGAACATCTCAGTGGGAGACCAGGTTCTACAAGCGGGAAATAAAAAGGCAACCACTATTGACTGAACTTATCCACAATCCTTTTTCGCAATAAGAGGAAACAGGGATACTCATCTTCAAGGGCCCTCTTTCATACCACCAGAACAACATGAAGAAACAGCGAAAATCCCCATTGCAAGCAGAGGACGATCAAAGGAGTCCAGAAACCTTCAATGGGTGTTTCCTGCAAACTTGATCTCTCTGATAAAGAATTCAGAGTTGAAATCCTCAACATGTTCAATGAACTCAATGCAAAGATGGACAACTTCAAGGAGGACCTGGCGGAAACAATACAACAAACAGCCGACAAAATACGGGAAGAAATGAGAACAGAAATAAAAAACCTTCAAAAAGAAATGAAGGATTCAGTACATGAAATCAAAAACTCTCTGGCTGCCCTCAACAATAGGATGACTGCAGCTGAAGACAGAATCAGTATGCTTGAAGATGAGCTGCAAGAAGCCTTCAGGCAACAACAAACCATGGCAAGAGTCCTCAAAATAGCTCTGGCCAGAATCAGAGTCCTAGGGGATGATTTCAAGAGGAACAACGTTAGAATCATTGGACTACCAGAACCACAGGGAACCAACCCCAATGAAAAAGACACAGTCAAACAAATCATTGCAGAAAACTTCCCACAGCTGTACAATGCGGGCATCCAGATTCAAGGCGCTCAAAGGGTGCCAGATAAAAGAGATCCTAACAGGAAAAACCCCAAGACATATCATAGTTACAATGATGGACATGATCCAGAGAGACACAATACTGCAAGCAGCAAGGTCCAAGAAGGAAATCGCATACAAAGGAGCACACCTTAGATTAACAGCAGATCTATCAGAGGAAACCCTCCAAGCCCGAAGGCAATGTGGGATATAGTGAAGAAACTCAATGAAATCAACGCTTCACCAAGAATACTTAATCCGGCCAAACTCTCATTCAAACTAGAAGGAATCATACACTACTATGGGGATAAACAACAGCTCAGGAACTTCATAGACTCAAAACCAAACCTAAAAGAAGCACTAAACGGGCTATTGTAAGACAAGAACAACCACTACAAGCACAACAAACCCTTACACAAAGATAGCACAAAATCCCATAACAATAATCTCCCTTAATGTCAATGGTCTAAATTCACCAATTAAGAGACACAGACTGGCAAAATGGATTCAGAGACTCAACTCAACATTCTGCTGCCTGCAAGAAACACATCTGAATAGCCAGAAAAAAACACAGACTCAAAGTCAAAGGATGGAAAACAATCCTGCAAGCAAACAACTCCCTCAAGAAAGCTGGGGTGGCTTTACTAGTATCGGACAACATAGACTTCAGGTTGAAAAAGATTAGAAGGGATAATGAAGGCCACTTTTTATTAATCACTGGATATGTACAGCAGGAAGAAATCACACTCCTAAACGTCTATGCACCCAATGAGGGACCAGCTAAATACCTACAAGAGCTGTTAAGAGACCTTGAGAAGGACATTGTGAGCAACACAATAGTAGTTGGAGACTTCAACACCGCACTGTCTCCTCTGGACAGATCAAGAAGATTAAAACTCACCAAGGAAATACTGGCTTTGAAGGAAGAAATAGAAGAGAGAGGGCTAATAGATCTATACAGGGCTCTATATCCCAAAAAAAAGGAATACACATTCTTTCCCAGTGCACGTGGAACATTTTCCAGAATAGACCATGTGCTGGGCCACACAACATACCTCAATAGAATCAACAAGATAGACATTGTACCAGCTATCTTTTCAGACCATGATGCACTGAAGATAAAACTTAATCATGGACAGATGCAGAAAACCAAAACAAACACCTGGAAATTAAACAGCTCAATATTGAACAATGAGTGGGTCAGGAAGGAAATCAAGGAAGAAATCAAAAGGTACCTAGAAACAAATGAGAATAAGGACACGAGCTACCAGAACCTGTGGGATGCAGCTAAAGCCGTTTTAAGGGGAAAATTTATAGCTCTGCAAGCATATCTCAGGAAGGAAGAAAGGGCCCACATAAATAACTTGACTTCACAGCTCAAGACCTTAGAAAAGGACCAACAAAAGGAGCCCAAACCAGGCAGAAGGAAAGAGATAACAAAACTTAGAGCAGAAATTAACGACATGAAAACCCAAAAGACAATCCGAAAGATCAAAGAAACCAAGAGCTGGTTCTTCGAGAAAATAAACAAGATTGATAAACCACTAGCAAGACTCACAAAGAAAGAGAGAGAGAGAGAACCTGTATAAGCCGAATCAGAAATTAAAAGGGGGACATCACAACAGAAACCAATGAAATTCTAAAGATCATCAGAGACTACTTTGAAAATCTGTATGCCATGAAACAAGAGAACCTAGAAGAAATGGATAAATTCCTCAACTCCTATAATCTCCCAAGGCTGAACCAAGAAGACTGGAGTACCTGAATAGCCCAATTAACATCAAGGAAATTGAAATGGTAATCAAAAGTCTTCCCAAAAACAAAAGCCCAGGTCCAGACCGATTCACTAGCATGTTCTTCCAAACATTTAAAGAGAACCTTTTGCCAGTCCTTCTCAAGCTTTTCCAGGAAATTGAAGAAACAGAAACCCTCCCAAACAATTTCTATGAGGCTCATATCTCCCTAATACCAAAAGCAAACAAAGACACCACAAAAAAAGAAAACTACAGGCCAATATCCCTGATGAACACAGATGCGAAGATTCTCAACAAAATATTACCAAATAGAATTCAACAACTCATCAAAAAGACCATACACCACGACCAAGTGGGATTCATCCTGGGGATGCAAGGATGGTTTAACATCCGGAAATCAATCAACATAATTCATCATATCAACAAAAGAAAAGATAAAAATCATATAATCATATCAATAGATGCAGAGAAAGCATTTGACAAGATCCAGTATCCATTTATGATGAAAACACTCGCCAAAATGGGTATAGAAGGGACATATCTCAATATAGTCAAAGCCATTTATCAGAAGCCTATGGCAAGCATTGTCCTCAATGGGGAAAAACTAAGAGCCTTCCCTCTGAGAACAGGGACAAGACAAGGATGCCCACTCTCTCCACTTCTGTTCAATATAGTACTGGAAGTACTTGCAATAGCGATTAGGCAAGAAAAAGATACTAAGGGAATTCAGATAGGAAAGAAAGAAATTAAGCTCTCACTATTCGCAGATGATATGATACTATACCTAGAGAACCCTAAAACCTCTACCAAGAAACTCCTAGAAACAATAGACTTGTATAGTGAAGTTGCAGGCTATAGAATCAATACCCAAAAGTCCATGGCTTTCCCATATGCAAATAATGAGAGAGAAGAAAGTGACATGAGAAAAGCAATCCCGTTCACAATTGCGCCTCAAAAAATCAAGTACCGTGGAATCAGCTTAACAAAGGAGATAAAGGACTTGTATAATGAAAACTACAAAACGCTACTTCAGGAAATAAAAGAGGACACGAGGAAATGGAAAGACATCCCCTGCTCATGGATTGGAAGAATTAATATTGTCAAAATGGCAATTCTCCCCAAAGCATTGTGCAAATTCAATGTGATCCCTATAGGGATACCCCTGACATTCTTCAAAGAAATGGAGCAAGCGCTCCTGAAATTTATATGGAACAATAAGCCCCCACGAATACCTAAAGCAATTCTTGGGAAAAAGAAAATGGGAGGAATCAACCTCCCCAACTTCCAACTTTACTACAAAGCGGTAGTCATTAAAACAGCATGGTACTGGAACAAAGGCAGAGCTTCAGACCAATGGAATAGGGTTGAATACTCTGACACACACCCCCACATATATGATCATCTAATCTTTGATAAGGGAGCAAGAAATGTGAAGTGGAGCAAGGAAAGCATATTTATCAAACTGTGCTGGCAAAACTGGACAGCTACAGCAAAAAAATGGGCTTAGACCTCCATTTATCACCATGTACAAAAATCAGATCAAAATGGATTAAAGACCTCAACATCAGACCAGAATCCCTAAGGTACATTGAAGATAAGGTCTGCAAAACCCTCCGCAACATTGAAGCCAAAGATATCTTCAAATTTGACATGCCACTGGCCAAGCTAGTGAAAACAAAGATAAATAAATGGGACTATCTCAAACTAAGAAGCTTTTGCACCTCAAAAGAAACAGTGACCAAAATACAAAGACAATCTACAGAATGGGAAAGGATATTTATGCAGTACTCATCCGATAAAGGGCTGATAACAAGGATATACAATGCACTGGTTGAACTCCACAAGAAGAAAACTGCCAACCCGATCAAAAAATGGGGTGATGAAATGAATAGAAATTTTCCCAAAGAAGAAATCCGAATGGCTCAGAGGCACATGAGAAAGTGTTCCACATCACTAATCATCAGGGAAATGCAGATCAAATCAACAATGAGATATCATCACACCACAGAGACTGGCCCACATCCCAAATAACAAAAGCAACCGGTGTTGGCGTGGATGTGGGGAGAAAGGGACTCTCCTTCACTGCTGGTGGGAATGCCGACTCGTTCAGCCCTTTTGGAAAACAATATGGACGATTCTCAAAAAGTTAGAAATTGTGCTCCCATTTGACCCAGCAATACCACTCCTGGGAACATATCCCAGAGAGGCAAAAAGGTATAGTAGAGATGACATTTGCATTTCCATGTTCATTGCCACTCTGTTTACAATAGCCACAATATGGAAAAAACCAGAGTGCCCGAAAACAGATGATTGGCTAAAGAAACTCTGGTATATTTACACAATGGAATACTAGGTAGCTGTCAGAAAGCATGAAGTCATAAAATTTGCATATAAGTGGATCAACATGGAAAGTACCATGCTGAGTGAAATGAGTCAGAAAGAAAGGGACAGACATAGAAAGATCGCACTCATATGTGGAATATAAATTAGCTGAGAGATACAAGCTCACAATGTTGCGATTTCTGGCAGATATCTCTCTGGATTTAGTTAGTAAAATACTGAAATACAGAAATCCAAAACTGTGTGGCTGCTAGTGCGGCCTCCTGACCTCATATCTCTTCATTCTCAGCAATGGAAAACAAATTACCAAATGCTTTCTTTTCAGCAGGTCGACTTTAGGGGGGAGGAACTCCAAATCAATGATAGTGAATTTTTTGTTGAAATATTGAATGTAATCAAAGTAAAG
The DNA here is from genome assembly GCF_027595985.1 of Sorex araneus. NCBI lineage: Eukaryota > Metazoa > Chordata > Mammalia > Eulipotyphla > Soricidae > Sorex > Sorex araneus. The sequence goes on along the minus strand of NC_073305.1, from coordinate 93,347,779 downwards.
CGAAAGTAAATTGAAATTTACCAGTTATACATGTGGGGTGGGGGGCTGGGGAGGGGGAGAAGGGGGGGAGGTATACTGTGATTCTTGGTGGTGGAATATGTGCACTGGTGGAGGGATGGGTGTTTGAGCATTGTATAACTGAGACTTAAACCTTTAACTTTTGTAACTTTCCACAAGGTGATTCAATAAAAAAATAAAATTAAAAAAAAACATAATCTTAGTGGGAAAATGTTAACTCTTTTAAAAAAATAATAAAATAAAAGATCAAATGAAGGGACTGGAAAGATGGCACAGTGGGCTAAAGGGCTAAGTACATGATTTTACATGCATGAAGCCCAGATTTATTACCTAGCACCACATGGTCCCCTGGGCACAAAGCCTGGACTAGTTCCCAAGCACTGCTAGGTGTGACCCAAAAACCAAAAAGTAAATATATATGTGATTGGAGGCCAGAGATAGATCTGGAAGAGCTGGGCTACATGCTTTGTAGTTGGAGTCCTGGGTTTAATCCCTTACACTGCTGACACAAAGCACTGTTGGGAGTTGCACATTAGCACTGCCAGGTATGTGCCCCGAAGGAAGAATAAATAAGCCCCCTCAGAAGAGCAGCGGGATCACAAAATCACATGAGCCTAGGATTGACTTTCTCTTAAAATAGCTTGTAAGGGGCTGGAGTGATAGTACAGCAGGTAGGGCATTTGCCTCGCATGTGGCCGACCTGGGTTCAATCCCCAGTATCCCATATGGTCCCCCAAGCACCGCCAGGAGTAATTCCTAAGTGCAGAGCCAGAGGTAATACCTGAGCATCTCTGGGTGTGACCAAGAAGCCAAAAAATATTTTTAAAAATATAGCTTGTGAGATGGACTGGAGTGGTTGCTATAAGAAATGAGTGTGCGGTTTGCAGGTAGGAGACTCAAATATGATCCCCTGTACCTGATAGCCACTGAGCACTGAGTACCACCTGGAGTGATCCCCAAACACATCTGGAGTAGCCCCCAAGCTTCACTGGGTGTTACCCCAAAAATTAAACCAAATAATAATAATAATAATCACGATCACAATATCACGATAGCCCATTAATCACCGATTTCTCTGGCGGGCCCAGCAACATCTCATTTTGTCCTTTCCCTGAGATCTTAGGAGTCCATCTGGACTTGGCCCTCCCAACGATGCTGCACTGGGGGCTCTTCACGGTCACGGGAATGAGATCCAGCTTGTTACTGGATTTTGCATATAAATACACCATAGGAAGCTTGCAAGGCTGTTACATGTGGGCAGGAAACTCTCAGAAGCTTGCCAGTTTCTCCCAAAGGGAGAAGCAGGCTAAAGATACCTTCTGAGAGCTTGCTTTTAAGTCTCTCTCTGGGTGTTGGCCGTTGATGGGATTACACACCCCTGGGTTCCTCTGCCGGTACCTCATGCATGAGGCCTGTCCGAACGTGTGGAGAGGGGCCTCCAGCATGGCTGTAGCTAGGTTCCGGTAGTCCTCGGACGCCAGGAGCTCTGCTCGATGTGGGGAGGGAAGCTGGAGTCCATCCCCTCCGAGGGGCCCCAGGGAAGACAGCCAGGCGTGCGGGCAAGAGACTCTCTTGCTAGAACCTCCAAACAATAATAATAATAATAATAATAATAATAATAATAATAATAATAATAAATACTGTTTCTATAGCTGTCACAAATTAATCTCCTCTAGATATATCATCATCCCATTGATCATCAATTTTCTCTAGCAGTCTCAGTAATGTCTCTGTTCATCCTAGCCCTGAGGTTTTAGAGATATACGTACATCATATCACAGCTATCTAGTCTGGTCAAATTCAACCTCACATGTATTCTGTTATTTAGTATTTTCCTATTGCATCTTAGTAACAGAAACTGGTAAGGCTGAAAGGAAATTGTAGGCAAATCCATAGGAGCCTCTCAACTAAAATATCAAATACTAGCTCCTCAGTATAAGTGGTTTCTACAAAGTCATTCATCTTAAACCCTACTGCACTAAACCTGCCTTGTATGAATTTGACATGCTTAACCCTATGCTGAGATTAAACATATGGAAAAGGTCCTAAATACAAGCACATTCAAACATAAGCAGATTGTCACTTTTCCATTGTTTGTGCCTCACTGCAATGAAATATTTAAGTTACATACATGTAAAGTTTATGAATAGAAATTAAAGTATATATAGAAAAATTAGAGAACTAAATATTGTTTGACAAGTTGAGTGAATATAACATGCTATAAGTATAATTTCAAATTTAAAACTATTTAATTTTTTATTTATAGAATATTCCTATGAGCATAATATAACATTTTAAAAGTGGACAAATGTCACACTTTATCATAAATAATCACTGTAATCATTCATCCCATTGCTCATCGATTTGCTTCAGTAATATCTCCAATGTGAGACTTGTTGTTACTGCTTTTGGCATATCGAATATGCCATGGGGAGCTTGCCAGGCTCTGCCATGTGGGTGAGATACTCTCAGTAGCTTGCAGGGCTCTCCAAGAGGGGCAGAGGAATCAAACTCAGGTCAGTCAGCGTGCAAGGCAAACACTCTGCCCGCTCTGATATTGCTCCAGCCCTTTATCATAAATATTATGTAATATATAATATTATCATAAATATTATATATTATTCTTAGGGCAGTAGTTTTTACTATACTGCATTTAGTAACAAATTTCTATATTTTGTGGATTAAAAACTAAAAGAACATTCACTATTAAATCAGTAGCCCTTAGAGTCATGCATAGTAATATGTAAAATTTACATTTCAAAGATTTGACAGTAGGAGGAGGAGCACTATTCAAATACTGGAATGCCAAGGTACAAAGACAGAGATAAATGTCCCAAGAATAAAAAGAAAGTTTGTCATTCTTTCACTATTCTGTTCTATTTAGGACTTCAGTAGACTCAATCAGGCTGGAGAGGATAAATTTTCTTAATTCAATATATTGATCCAGGTGCTAATCTCTTCTATAAGCAGTTCATTCAGACTGCTGTAAAAAATGACCACAAAGTCCGTATCTTAAAAACAAGAGGAATCTATTCCTCACAATTCTGAAGTCTGGGATGTTTAGGATATTAATGCTGGTTGACTTGGTGTTGCGTTAGGATGACTTCCTAGTTCATAGACAGCGATTTTGGCACTGAGTTCACATGATGAAAATAACCAAGGAACTCTCTGGGGTCACTTTTATAAAAACACTAATCCTCAATTATGGGGATCACCCTTGTGACCTACTCATTTTCCCAAACCCTTCTACATAATACCATCACAGTATGCACATGACTTAGTTATTCTACATACAAATTTGGGGAGAACACATTCAAACCATAGTATGGTAGTTGTAAAGGAACTAGGTGTATAAATATTTTATTTTTTACTTAATTTGTGTTTATATAATCATTAGACATATTTAAATAAGCACACATATGTGTGTACTCACCAAAACATTTTACAGGCATATACTTGACTATTAAAGTGGTATGATTACCACTGAAGTGATAGTATAGTGGGTAGTGTACTTATCTTTCACATAGCTAACCTGCGTTCAATTCTCCCAACAACATTGGGTCCCCTGAGCACCACAGGAATAATCCTTGAGCCAATATCCAGAAATAAGTTCTGAGCACTGCCATGTATGGTCCCCAAATCAAAAACATAAAAATAAATAAAAATAAGTTGGTATGAACAAATTAACTAAATTAACTAAGAATAGATTAGGTAACGTTCTACTTTTTTCTGCTATTTGAGTCAAACTCGGCAGTACACAGGAGTTACTCCTGGCTCTGCACTCAGGAATTACCCCAGTTGGTTCCAGGGGACCATATGGGATGCTGGGAATCGAACCCAGGTAGGCCGCATGTAAGGCAAATGCACTACCCCTTATGCTATCACTCCAGCCCCTAGGTAATGTTCTTTGTGGTAAAGCAATTAGATTAAAATAGCAATAATCCAAAATTAGAATAATAGTATAGTGGCTAAGGCATATGCCTTGCACGTGGCTGACCCAGGTTCAATCCCATATGGTCCCCCAAACAATGCCGGGAGTAATTTTTGATTGCAGAGCTACGAGTAACCCCTACATTTCACGAGGTGTGACCCCAAAAGCCAAAAAATAGAATAGCAATAAATCTTTACTATATAAGTGGTAAAGTTCGAATCCCAACTTTCATAACTATTAAAAGTTAAAACAAATATTTCATAACTATTAAAAGGCACAGATAAACGAAACAAATATTATAGTATACTATCATCTCTCAATATTTTGCTATTAGCAACTAATTTGCACTGTGAATTTTACTTATATCTTATTATAAATATTAATAAAATAAACTTAAGATAGGGGAAATAAAAATGGTAAACAAATTATATAAGTATCATTAGTTTCTAGTGAGGACTTGAGTTTTCAATCATTTCAGAAACTCTTCTCACAGGTCTTAGATTTCTTGCAAAAGTAGTTATCACATTTTCCCTTCACATTCATACGCTCTACTCACAATACTGTTTATGAGTGGTAGTTTTTTTTTCTCCCTCGATCACCTCTACTAAAAATTTTATCACTGTGCTCAACAGAAATAGCATAAACCCTAGAAATAAGCGAACGTATTTTTAAACCTTATTTCTTTATATCTCTCTGTAGCATTTTATATCATCTGTCTTCTAAAGCACTTTGTGCCTGATTTTTCGTGTAATTCTCTCCAAGTTTTATTATTCCCTTTACCCAAAAGCTTTAATGAGTTGATAAAGTCGTCATTTACATTTCCCTTAAAAAAGTTTGTCTTCAAAACTTTTCGCTTACTCCCAATTTCCATTTATTTTTTTCATTGTTGTTTTTAGTTTGTTTGGGGGTCAAACCTGCTGTTATTTGGGGCTTACTCCTGGCTCTGTGCTCAGGTATCACTCTTAGTGATGCTTAGGATACCAAATGTGGCAGGCGGGATTAAACCTATGTGTGCCATGTGAAAGGCAAATGCCCTAGCCATTGTACTATCTCTTGGGTCCCATTTTACCTTCTGTATGTATTTCATATCTTTTTATACTGTCAATCTGATCTTTGATGTCATTTCCTAAAAAGACGATACATTCAAATGTGTCCAAAGAAAATAGAACAGTAATATATTAAATGATTCCTGTTTACTAGTTGTTGACAATCTAGGACTATGTAATGTGTAGCAAAATCATAATGAACAGAAACTATTTCCAAGCATCTGATAAGCTGTTTCCATCCCTGGCACAAAGGGACAAAGGAAGTGGGGTGGGGATTAGAGGAGCATTGGCTTATATCAACAGATGCAGCCAGTTTTACCTGACTTTTGAGAGGGTGAGCATAGGCATACATATTACCCTGATCCAAGTGACTGACTTCCAACTACTTCTAATACACACTAGGAAAAATAAAGTAAAATACAAACAACTCTAAGAATGGCTCATATAGTTGATCAGTTTCCTAGACACAGACAATGGTGAAAAGCAAGCTGGAAATTTCCTGGACATAGACTATGGCGAAGAGTGAGCTGAAAAGTTAATCTGGAAGCACAAACTGAAATATAAGTTTAGTGTCATAGACTAAACAATATGTGCCCTCTTTTCTGCATCATTTATGTATATGCAGCATTATCCATGATTTAATATGTGCATATGTTGCAAATGACACCCACAATTCATATAGTTAGTGTCTGTCACCATTCACAGCTGTACTGAATCATATGGTAGCCCTCATTTTTCTTTTTCCTTTTTTTTTTGGTAGGAACAGTAATGGTGTATTCCATAGTGGCCTAACCAATTTACATTCCCAGCAACTGGGCACTCAGTTTCCTTTTACTCTACTTTCTTGCCAACATTTTTTTCTTATCTTTTTGATAATAGCCATTCTAACAGGTGTAAGATTATTTCTTATTGTGAATTTTTTTGCATTTCTCTGATTTGCTGTATTGCTACATTGCTACATTTCAACAGCACAGGCTCCAAACACATCACATACACACAATTTTCCAAATAACTTTTATTTTTCTATGAAAAGTTTTTGGCAGAGAGTCTCTTGCCCGCGCACCTGGCTGTCTTCCCCAGGGCCCCTCGGAAGGGGTGGTCTCCAGCTTTCCTCCTCACCCGAGCAGAGCTCCCTCGGTCGAAGACCTCTGCAGCCTAGCAACAGCCATGCTCAAGACCCCTCTCCACACGTTCGGATGAGCCTCACGCATGAAGGTACTGGCAGAGGAACCCAGGTGTGCAGGACCCAGGGCTGAGACCTCCAAGCCTGCTCGGATCAGGACTGGGCCTCTTCCGCCCAGATTTCCCATTCTCCAGTAGCTAGGCGTTCACACCCAGGGACTGCCCCCATCTCCATGTAATCCCATCAGCAGCCAATTTAGAGACTTAAAACCAAGCTCCACAAGGTGGCCATGCGATATCTTATATCCTACTTCTCCCTCTGGGAGAACCTGGCAAGCTACCAAGAGTTTTCTGCCCACATAGGAGAGCCTGGCAAACTACCCATGGTGTATTCATATGCCAAAACCAGTAACAATGTTGGGTCTTATTCCCCTGACCCTGAAAAAGCCTCTAATGAGGCATCGTTGGGAAGGACGAGTAAAGAGAGGCTTCTAAAATCTCAGGGTTAGGAAGAATGGAGACATTACTGAGACCACTCGAGAAATTCGATGATCAACGGGATGATGATGATGATGACGACGACGACGATGATGATGATGATGATGATGATGATGATGATGGTGAAAAGTTTTGAATGTTTTAAACTAGGAAGATAATAATTTGAGTGGCTGGAGCAATAACACAGCGGGTAAGGCATTTGCCTTGCACACGACCAACCCGGGTTCAATTCCCAGCCTCCCATATGGTCCCCTGAGCACCGCCAGGAATAATTCCTGATTGCAGATCCAGGAGTAACTCCTGTGCATTGCCAGGTTTCACCCAAAAAGAAAAAAATAACAGGAGGATACGAATGAAACAGTGGAATGGACAGCCAATAAAATACAAAGGGAAATGAGAGCAAAGATAAGAAAATTATAAACAGAAATGGAATTGATTAAAAATTTGTAGATGATAAGAAAAACTCAGTGGTTACCCTTAATAGTAGAGTAACGACAGATAAAGACAAATCAGTGAGCTTGAGGATGAGATGCAGAAAACTTCCAAGGAACAGCAAAGAACGGGAAAATTCCTCAAAATAACTGAAGGGCAGAACAGAGAACTATGAGATGAATACAAGAGGAACAACATAAAAATTATTGGCATTCCAGAGAGATAGGGAGGCAACCCCAATGAGATAGAAATAATTGAAGACATCATTGCCAAAAAATTCCCAGAATTAGAGAATTCAGTCTTCTGATTCAAGAAGCCAAAAGGGTACCTGCTAAAAGAGAACTTAATAAAAAGACTCCAAGACATATCCAAATAAGAATGACAAACGTCACAGATAGAGATGCAATACTGAAAGCAGCAAGATCAAAGAAGGAAATTACATACAAAGGAGCATCCCTTAGATTTACAGCCTATCGAATAAAACCCTCCAGACCCAAGGGCAATGGTGGGATATAGTCAAAAAACTTAACAAAATGGATGCTTCACCAAGAATAATTTAACTAGCTGGACTTTTGATCCAATTTGAAGGAATGACACACAAATTTGTGTATAAACAAGAGCTCAAGAACTTCATAGACTCAAAACCAATTTTGAGAGAAAAACTCAAAGGGCTACTGTAAGGCAAGACAAAACCCCACAAACACGATAGTAGTCTAAAGAAAGATGGCACAAAACCCCATGACAGCAATCTTTCTCAATGTCAATAATCTAAACATAACCAATTAAAAGAAATGGCCACCCAGAACGGCTTCTTACAGAAATGCAGCTAGACTGTGAGCTGTGCTACAACTCCGTGCTGCCCGGGGAGGGATTTTCCCTCTCCATCCTGTTTTTCTGAATGGAAAATGGTAGTGGTGGCAACATCCACATGGCGAGAGCCACCTCCTAAGACAACCAACCCAGAGGTATGAGTTTTGCAGTAAGTTGCTCATAGGCGATCATGGAAGGGGGGCGTTACCAGCACATTCTCTGCCCAGATAAGATCCGGAGATGCCACGCATGAAACGGACCCTCTGCTCCTAAAGACTATGATCTGAGAGGTCTTCTAACCCATTTTGGCTCCCAGAGCGGCTTCTTACAGAAATGCGTCTATACAGTGAACTGAGCTAAAATATCAGAAATCCAAAATCAAGCTCATAGAGTCTTCATTCTCAGCAATGAAAAGAAATTATTAAATGATGCCTTTTAAGCAGGTCTGATTGTTGGGAGAAAATTCCAGACAATAATAGTGAGTTCTCTATTGAAATATTGAATGTATTCAAAGTATAGAGAGAATAAAGTGAAGATCATTAGCTACTTAGGTTGGGGGTGGGTGGGAGGGGGGTTTATTGGGGTCCTTGGTGATGGAGCATATGCACTGGTGAAGGGATGGGGGCTTAATCAGTATATGACTGAGACTTAAACCTGAAAGCTTTGTATTCATGGTGATTCAATAAAATAAAAACTAAAAAAATAAAAATTAAAAAATAAAAGAAATGACATTGTAAAACCGATTAAAAATTTGAATCCAACATTGTGTTGTCTACAAAAAAACATGTTACAGTGGTCAGAGCAAACACAAACTAAAAGTCTGGAAAACAATTCTTCAAGCAAACAATTCCAAAAAAGCTGTGGTAGCCATTCTAGTATCTGACTTCAGATATTAGGCTGGAAAGGGTTACAGGAGACAGTGAAGGTCATGTCTTAATAATCAAGGGATACGTACATCAGGAAGAAATTACACTCCTAAATGTATATGCACCTAATGAGAAACCAGCAAAACACTTATAACAACTGTTAATAGACTTCAGGGAGGACATTGATAGCAACACAATAATAGTTGGAAACTTCAGCACTGCCTTGTCACTCTGGTTGATAGATCAACCAGACTAAAACTCAAAGGAAATACTGCTTTGAAGGATGGAATGAAAGAGAAGGGACTAGTAGATATATAAAGAGCTTTGCATTCCCCAAAAGCCAAATATACTTTCTTCTCTAGTCACATGGGATATTCTCCAAGGTAGACCACATGCTTGGCCACAAACATACTTCCATAAAATTAAGAGGATAGAAATTGTATCAACTGTCTTTTCAGACCATGAGGCAGTGAAAATGAAAGTTAACCAGTTAACCAGACCAGGAAATGAGAATCAAATAAAACACTGATAAATTGAGCAGGTCACTACTGAACAACCAGTAGGTTTAAGAGGAAATCAAAAGATTCCTGGAAACAAATGAAAGTGAGGACAGGAGCTAACAGAACAGAGGTGATGGGAAATGTGCAGTGGGGAATGGATCATTGTTGCAACATTGTATGAGTGAAACCCAATCATAAACAACATTATAAGTGTATCTCAATGCGATTCAGTTTTTTAAAATGCACTAAAAATATAAATCACTGTATCACTGTTGTCTCGTTGCTCATTGATTTGCTCAAGTGGGTGCCAGTAATGTCTCCATTTGCCCCTGTCAAGTTCAGGATCAGGGGAATGAGGCCTACTATTGTTACTTTTTTTGGCATATCAAATATGCCAAGGGTAGCTTGCCAGGCTCTGCCATGCGAGATTCTGCATCGCTCTCTTCCGGGAGATTTGTTTTATAGTCTCTGGATCGTGGCCTTTGATGGGATTACACAGCAGTTTGTGGGTGTGACTGCCAAGCTACTAGAAAATGGTGGATCTGGGTTGAGGAGCCCTAAACCCGATCCAAGCAGACTTGGAGATCTCCGCCACGGGTCCCACATGACTGGGTTCCTCTGTCGGTTCATTCCTGCCTGAGGCTTGTCTGAGCATGTGGAGAATGGCCTTGAGCATGGCTGTGGCTGGGTTCTGGAGGTTTTGTGCTGCTGGGGCTCTGCTTGGGGTGGGGAGGGAAACTCAACCCACACCCCTCCGAGGGGATCCAGTGAAGACAGCCTATCATAAGGTCAGGAGATTCTGCCAAAACTAAAAATAATAATAATATAAATAAATAAATATATAATACCATAAAAATAAGGTAATAAGAAAGAAATGGTTATTAAGATGCTCCCAAGACTTCTGTAGAGTTAGCACTATGTCTGCATCCAATGTGTGAAAAGTCTGGAAAAGTAGACTCTAAAGTATTATGTGTGATTATATTTAACAAATGATTTAGAATTTAGAATAAGGGGCTAGTGAAAAATAAAAGCTTAGAACAGAAATCAATGAGCTGGAATCCCCCTTTCCCAAGTCTAAACAATCCATGAAATCAATAACTTGTTCTTTGAAAAAATAAACAAGGTCAATAAACTACTAGCAAAGAAAGAGAGAAAGAGAACCCTAATAAACCAAATCAGAAATAAAAGAGGAGACATAAAAACAGAAAATACAGAAATTCAAAGGATAATAGAGATTACTTTGAGAATTTTAAAATATTAAACAGGTGAACCTAGAAGAAATGGATAAATATCTGGATTCCTTTAACTACCTAAGGTTGAAACAAGAAAATGTAAAACATCTGAACAGATCTATCTATAGAGGAAATTGAAAGTGTAATCAAAATCTCCCCAAAACAAAATCGCAGACCAAAATGGATTTATCAAGATGAAAGTAAATTCTTTTAAACTTTTATTTTTTTTAATTTCTCTAAATTTTTATTTTATTTTATTTTATTGAATCACCATGTGGAAAGTTACAAAGTTCTCAGGTTTATGTCTCAGTTATACAATACTAAAACACCCATCCCTTCACCCGTGCCCATATTCCACCACCAAAGACCCCAGTATACCTCCCACCCCCCATCCCTCATCCCCCATCCCCGCCTTAGTTGATAAATTTCACTTCATTTTCACTTTACCTTGATTACATTCCATATTTCAACACAACATTCACTATTATTGGAGTTTTCCCCCAAGAAAGACAGCCCTACTGCCAATGCAGCATTTGAAAATTAGTTTTCCATTGCTGAGACTGGAGAGATATGAAGTCCCATTGTTTCAAGTACATAGAATTTTCCCCCCTCCTTCCTGCGCCACCAAGTTCTTGCCTGCTTAATGAATAGTCCTCATATTATGGTTGACACCACGCCGCCCGACCAGAAAAAATGGATATTTCCCGTCCTCGTCCGGCGTGGGGCTATGGCTTAGTTCAGTCTAGAGACATAGTTGCAAGTAGTTTCTGGAGCCGGAAGTAGTCTAGTTAGGCTCCAGATTCTGGTTGATCAGCAGCATCGTAGCCACACAAAAGTGTGGCGACCCGGGTTGAGTCTCGGTGGAGCATGCGCTGGTATTGGCCCGAGACTTCCCAAGCGTCCTGCTGTTACAAGTACATAATCCCCCCCACCCATTCCCATGCCTCTAAGTTCGTGCCTGCTTAATAGACCTCAAATATGGTGGACACCACACCTTGTTTCACCCAGAAAAGGGAAAAGAACCGAGAAAGAGGGATATTTCCTCACCTTGGCCGGCGTGGGGCTTCGGCTTAGTTCACAGTCTAAAGAAATAGCTGCTACTTTGATTACCTTCTACATTTCAACAAAAAACAGTACTATTGTTTCGACCCCGGAGGCAACTGAACTACTTTGGACAGGAGCAGCTCCCCCAAATGCCCCCAGACTGTGTGGTCAGAGCTACTGGCCAGCAGGACAGGGCCTTTTCTCTCTCAACTCTTTCTCATTGAACGCAGCGAGGTGACTGCCGGTTTTTAGAGAATGCAGGTACCCGCAGGAAGCCCAGGACAGCCCAGGGGGCGGGATTTCCGGATCTGCCCTGTGCCGATATTTAAACACAGCACCATGTGGGTACGTTCCTTTCTGCCACCGCACGAGCTCGACCCCCGAGGCAACTGAACTACTTTGGACACGAGCAGCTCCCCCAAAATGCCCCCAGACTGTGTGATCGGAACTACTGGCCCATGCGCCACCAGCAGGGCAGGGTTTTTCTCTCCAGGCTTTTCCATCATATGAGCACCACAAAAGGGAAATAAAAGACCGCAGTGATGCAATTGCCAGCAGAATTTTCCCTGGACTTCATATAGAAATCCATATGCAGCTGCGCGACATAATATCTCTTGATCGTCAGCAACGTGAAAAGGTTCCTTTTTAGCAGGACTTACTGTGGGGGGAAACTCTTTTAAACTTTTAAAGAGGACTACTGCCAATCCTTTTCAAGCATTTACAGGACATTAAAGAAACAAAAATACTCCTAAGATGTTTCTATGAGGCAAATACCACTCTGATACCAAAAGCAGACAGAGACACCAGATAAACAAAATTATAGGCCATTATCCCTGGTGAAGAGATGCAAAGATACTCAACAAGATTCTAGCAATATAATTCAACAATTCATCAAAGTGATCATATACCATGACCAGGTAGAATTCATGCTGTGGATACAAGGATGATTTAGCATTCACAAGTCAGTCAAACATAATATACCATATCAATAAAAGAAAACATAAAAACAATATAACCCTATCAGTAGATGGAGAGAAAGCATTTGACAAGATCCAGCACCCATTTATGATAAAAACTCTCAAGAAAATGGGAGTTTAAGTAACATTCCTCAATGTAGTCAAGGCTACCACAAGCCCACTGTAAGCATTACTCTCTCGTATCTAAATTGCAAACCATAATCTCCAAAAGGAAAGAGAGACAGAGAGAGAGAGACAGGGAGAAAGACAGAGAGAGAGAGAGAGAGAAGATAAGTGGCTGTCACAGAAGCATCAGGGGGCAGCGACAGAGGGAAACTGCAAACATTGGTGTGGGAAATGTACACAGGTGGAGGGTGAGTGTTGAAATATTATAAAACTGAAACCTAATCGTGAGCAACTTTGTAACTGTGTATCTCACTCTGATTCAACAACAACAGCTAAAACTTTAAGTTAAATTTTCAAAATGAAACTACTCTTGCTTAATCTTTGGATTTCCATCATTCTCACATACATTTAAGTGCATTAGCTATAGAATAAAAGACAAGATTCTTAACATGATGTGCTATTGTCTGATCATGACCTATTGATTATATTTATTAATTCAGCTATCCTATAAACAATAACTACTGTGACTGAAGAACTTTGTGGTCAGGCACCATGTATTGAGGAAAGAAATATAAGGTTAGTAAATTTGCAGTTTAGATCCTAGGGAAATGTTCAAATAAATGAGCTTTTCAGTACAGCATAATCACACTTCTAACAGAAGTAGAAGGGACTCAATATATATAACTTATTTTTAAATTGAACTTAGGGTCCAGTAAATCTTGTTAAAAGAGCGTGGAGCACTGTAGCACTACCGGACCCATCGTTCATTGATTTGTTTGAATGGGCACCAGTAACGTCTCTGTGAGACTTGTTACTGTTTTTGGCATATCGAATACACCGTGGTAGCTTGCCAGCCTCTGTTAGAAGAGCAGGTTTCTACTTTAATAATTGAAAGGCATAGGTCAGAGAGATATCTTAAATGACCGAAGCATATGCTTTGCATGTGGGAGGCCCTAGTTTGAGTTGTAGCACCACCTAGACCCCCAGTCCCTGAACCCAGGCTGCTGTGATCCCCAACTAAGGAAAAACAAACAAAAAAGGTTTGGAGTGCAAATAGGCAGCAATCAGAGAAAGCAGGACAAGCAAAGGAGAAAAAAAAATATGTAAAAGCTGAGAGATTAGAGATTCCCCAGTAAAAAGACCAAGCTTGTAAATAACAGAAAGAACAGAAAGACACAGCAATCAGATTAAGCTGATACTAAAAGCAGTTGGGAGTCTATAAATGTTCACAGAGGAGAACCAGTTAGATCAGTTCACATTTTAGCATGATCATCCTCACTGCCTTGTCTTGAATAAATTTGCAGGATTAAGAACATGCACTTGGAGTTCAGTTGTACTGTTTTGCAAATGCCAAGGAAAGAATTGATGATAGTAAAACCTGGGCTGAGTCTGAAGATACTGTATTCTGCTAAAGCAAATAGATCCAGGTGATGGACTGATTTGTTGCCAATGGAAAATAAACAAATAGTTTAATATTCAGGGTTTTAATATGACCATATAACAAAACTATCCCAAAAAAAGGTTTTGTTTAGCATAAGAGAAGTAAGATTTGGGTACTATGGGAAAAAAAGTTTTAATAATTTGGCATAAGAAGCTTTCTTCAATTGTTGATATAGCTACTCCTATTACTCTTCTATGTGGTTTCATGGTACTGTATTATAGTCTGAAACTTATACTAATTTTTCTTTCAGTCTTACTCTACTAGGGTTTCTTCATAATATCTGATCACATTATCTTTCTATAGGCAGTACCTAGATTATAGTCAGCACACAATGACTTTTTATGAAGAATTAGAACAAATGCATATACTTTGCTCTCTTTTTAAAACATAATCATGATAATAGTGTTATACAAAATCACATAGAGGAAATAATGAATGGAGTTTTGGGAGAACTGTCCTTCCTTAGTTCCTCCTTTCTTCCTCTCTTCCTTCCTCCCTTCCTTCCATCCTCCCTTCCTTCCTCCCTTCCTTCCTCCCTTCCTTCCTCCCTTCGTTCCATCCTCCCTTCCTTCCTTCCTTCCTACCTTCCTTTCTTCCTTTCTTCCTTCCTTCCTACCTTCCTTCCTTCCTTCCTTCCTTCCTTCCTTCCTTCCTTCCTTCCTTCCTTCCTTCCTTCCTTCCTTTCTTCTTTCTCCCTCCAACCTTCTGTGGTGCTCTGGGACCATAAGCATTGCCACAAATCAAATTGGAAAGTCAAGTGCCTTAGTATCTGTGCTCTCTCTTTGGTCTCTGTCTTCTATCTTAACCAGAAGAATATAAAATTTGATCTTTAGAGTTTTTCTTTCATTGTGCCTAAGTGTTGGTGTCATATTTTATAGCTCTCCCTGCTAGGAATGCCACAATTAGCATGGTTACTCCTGCCATAAGGCTCATAGTGACTCCCAGTGATCCTTGAGAGATATGCAGTACCAGAATTGAATATAGCCTAGTGTAACATTTCAGAGTGTGTAAAAAGTTCAAAGATACATGCGCATGGAAGGTGGAGTGATGATGTGTTTGTGTTGTGTTGTTCGTGGGCTCTAAGGGAAGCTCTTTTGGTCACACCACCCGAGTTCGGTGCTCTCGAGTCACTGTATGTGAACTAGATCAGAATGGCTCCTCCTTGTGCTCTGCTTCTGTGTGTACGTTGTGCTCTCTTCTGTCTGTCTCTCTATCTCTGTCTCTGTCTCTGTAGTCTTTCCTCTGGTTTCCTCCGACCTCTCTCTGTCTCTGCTTCTGTGTCTTCTCTCTGCTTCTTTGTCTTCCTTCTTGGTTCTGTGTCATTTCCTGTATCTTCTGTCTTGCCTCTGTCTTTTCTCCTTCACTTCTGTGTCTTCCCCCTACTTCTGTTATAGTCTTAGTTTATATAGCAATCAAATAGGGCGGTTACACAAGGTAGGTTGAACATTAACAAATCAACAAAGAGGGATAAAACCACTCCTCGAAGAGATTGACAAAATCTCATCTAGGGAGATTACTCCAGATTGCTAGGAGATCCACTCAAGGTTGGGATCCAAATAAGACTGTAACACTTCCTTCCTTCCTCAGCTAGTAATCCACTTAATTAGTTGTAGTAAATCTACTTCTAATATTTCTAGGAATGTAATTCTGTATGAGCACAGCAAGATATATATCAGACTTAAAGTTTGGTTGTTGTTGATGTCTCCCTTCTTGTGCAACAGAATGGTCCTACTGGTTTTCCACTGAGACAGAACCTTGCATTCAGACAGGTAGCATGTGAAGAGTTGAGCCAGTGTATTGGTGAGTACTGGCAGCAGGTTCTTCAGGTGCTCCGGTCTGGCCTTGTCCAGACCAGGTGCTGTACATGTCTTTACCAACAAAATAGCATGTCAGATTACAGAAGGGAGGATGTTGGGAACAACATATCCATCCTGCAAAATTTGGTATGTGGGCAGGTGGACATGGCTGTCAAAGAGATCCGACTAGAAGTTGTGAATAATCCTCTCCATTGCCTTTCTGGAAGATGTGATAGATCCATCGGGACTTCGGAGGGCAGTCATCTTGGTCTTGTAGTTGACGAAGGACAGGCAAGCGTTGCGAATACTTTTCTCAGCTTTTGCTACACTGGCCAACACTGCTGCTCTTCTCTTTTTGAGGTCTTCCTTTATCACATCTCTGCACAGCTTTGTAAGCTCAGACATTAGCTTGTGGTTGCCTGAGGCTCGCGCCAAATCACATTGACAAATAAGCTCGAGAGTTTTCAAAGACAGGTATCTGTTTGTGGCTTTCTCACACTCGGTATTCTTTGCACAGTCATGAAGGTGCTGAACCAGTCAATCATATTCCTTGTTGATGTTGTCAAGGACGGCATCTTCCCATGATGCTGAATAGTGCCAAAGAACTCCCAGTTGGTGGTCATTCTGGGAGTTGCCTTCTTAGACTTAAATTTTGCAGACTTTTCTCCCCGCTCTGTGAAGTAGAATTTTGCAAGAAGGAGACGGTGGTCCAGTCCCGTTTGGAATTTTGGGACAACAGCGACATCGGTCAGGCAAAACCTTCGATTGAATATGATGTGGTCAATTTCATGGTGGATCTGTCCACCAGGAGACTCCCATGTCCAGCGTTTTGATTCGGCCTTCTGGAACTGTGAGTTTCCATGGATGGTCTTGGTCAACATGATGAATTCAGACCCTGATTGTTCTATTCTAGGCCATGGGTCCCTATGTGGAGTTCTTCCGGCGACCTTCTCAGACTTATCTTGGCATTAAAATCACCAACAATGATCTTGTAGAAGGTGTGGTCTTCTTTATAGAAAGTCTCCAGTTCCATGAATAACCTCTCAATTTCTTCTTCATTGTAGTTGGAAGTTGGTACGGAGACGACGAAGATAGAAACTGAAGGCAGTGAGCCACATATATATATTTAAGTGTAATCATCCGATTCGGGTTGTTAGGAATTCGAATGAATCAGTGCTCATGGCCAAGTTTGTGCTGACAAGGACACCAATGCCACCAATGCCTCTGTTGTCACATGTTCCGAGGAATAATTCTTTTCCAGTGTCAAAAATGGCATGATGTGATTGATATCTCCTCGTTTTGGTCAGACCAATGATGTCATACTTGATCTTCTGCGTTTGCACCATCAGGTCTTCAATGGATGCTTCTGATACCTGCGTACATGTGTTGAAAGTACAGACAATCATTTAATCTTTCTTCATTTTGGCAGTCTAGTTCGTCCCTGAGATTTTTTCAGTCTCTCCTTGCTCACTTTCTTAACACTGCCATATTGGAAGCTCTTTCAGTTACAGGTGAATGAGGCCAATTGTTGTTACTGCTGTTGGCATATCGAATACGCCATGGGTAGTAGCTTGCTAGGCTCTGCCGTGTGGGTGGGGTACTCTTGATAGCTTGCTGGGCTCCCTGAGAGGGACGAAGGCTTTTAGGGCGGCCTCCAGTCACCCTTAGAGTTATTACCATGGTTCTCACCAAACTAAACCTATCAAATATGGTGCGGTAATAATGGGTATTAAGTGTCTTATGGTGTGTTGTGGCTGCAAAGCAGGATCCAGAGAGCGAGAGCGGCCTGGAGCGTGGCTGTGGCTGGGTAGTGGATGTAGTGGGGGTCGGCCAGTGAGGTGTTTATCTGACTTGGGTAGGGTGGTGCATCTGGGTTTGACCCCTCCTTCAGATGCCGGAGATTGGAGGAGGCAGACAGACCTTCTTTCTAGGTCTCCTTGAACCTAGAGTTCAAGGTCGCAAAGTTCTGCTTACCTGGTTTTGCAGCACTTCACTCATGTGTGAGGTTCTGCACAAGTGTCCGGAGAGCAGCCTGGAGCGTGGTGGTGGCTATGTAGTGGATCAACATCGGCAACTATCGCCTAATCTGCCTGTTGTCTGTCATATACAAGTTGTTCACTCATGTCATCCTGAATAGAATAGGCAGAACACAAGACGAAGGACAATCATTTGAGGAAGCCGGGTTCCGAAGGGGATTCAACACCATAGACCATATCCTCCTTTGACATAACTCACTGAAGTTTCACAAGAGTTCAAGATGCCGCTCTCTCTCACATTCATTGACCTAAAGAAGGCCTTCGATTCTTTTGAGACTGAGGCGGTCATCGAAGCTCTGGCCAAACAGGGTGTTCAAACTCAGTATATCAAAATCCTCCACAATCTGTATTGTGGATTCACCACCAGGATCTCACCATTCTACAAGGAAGTGATCATTGATGTAAAGAGAGGGGTGAGTCAGGGTGATATCATTTCACCGAAAATCTTCAGTGCCACCCTCGAGAACATCATGCGATGACTAGAATGGGAAGGAATGGGAGTGAAGATAGACGGTCAGCAATTCAGCAATTACACCACCTCCACTTAGCTGATGACATCGTTCTCATAACATCAAACATTAGCCAAGCGTTACAAATGCTGGCCAACTTCGACCACGAGTATGGAAAGGTCGAATTGCAGCTGAATCTCAACAAGTCGATGTTCATGAAAAACTAACTGGTCCCTGAAGCTCCATTTGCTCTCAACGGAACGAACATCTCCAAATGCAGCAGCTATGTGTACCTGGGTCAAGAAATCAATATGAGGAACGACGTGGTGCCAGAACTTCACAGGAGGAAGCAAGCATCGTGGAATGCCTTCAAGAGCGTCAAAGGAGTGGTTAAGAGAACTAAGAATCTCCGACTCTGGGAACATCTTTCCGATTCCACCATTCTTCCTGCAATAACATATGCCTCAGAGACCTGGGTCCTATGCAAACAGGATGAGAACGCTATTCAGGTATCCCAAAAAGGAATTGAAAGAGCTATGTGAAGAGTATCATATCTCACTCGAGTGAGAGAAGGAATCCGGAGTTCTGACCTCCATCAACGGTCAAGAATCAGGGATGCTGTCTCGTTTGCCAAGGCATCAAAAATCAGATGGGCCGGTCATGTTATGTGATTCAGAGACGATCACTGTACAAGAGCTGTTACCGACTGGATTCCTGGGGACGTCAGAAGAACTCATGGCCGCCCACCAACTAGATGATCAGATTTCTTCGCCAAATCCCTGAATGAAATATTTGAGGGTCTTTGTGTGCCTGGAGCAAGCAAATATAATTGGGCTGCACTGGCATGCGACAGGGACAAATGGAGACATTACTGGCACCCGCTCGAGCAAATCAAAGATCAACGGGATGACAAGTGACAAGTGACAAAGTTTGGTTCTTCCTGAGGACATTCACTATATATTCCAGACCACAGTCCTCAGGCCAAGTTAGTCTTCCTAACCCCAGCAGAGTCCTAGTCTCACTGTTACTTTTGGATCAAAACAGCATTTGTCTATGACCATGCTCTGAACTTATAGTTGAGTATTGTGGTACTTTGGCCTGGCCCATTTCGATGTTAGGGTAGCTCACAGCTTGCCCGGGGTCCATTCCGTCCCTTGTCAGGACACTGTTTTCGGGGTGCTAGGAACTAAGGGCAACGGAGTTGAGAAAGCAGATGCCCAGGAGTAAATACTACTGTTGTCAATCAGCTCCCAAGTTACAAAGCATAATATTAACTGTCTTCCTGTGTCCATACAGAAAGGACATTGCTTTTAGATAAACTAAGTTCCCTGTGGCAAGGATGAAAGGACAAACACAGTGCTATCCTACACTTCAAATATTTCTAAAGATACTTAAATACACTAGTTAAAATAAGATCTCTACAGATGTCAGATGAAACTCTAGTTTATTAATGGTTTTTTTACCCCCTCCCTTGGTGTAATAATTCTCTATCTTTAAAACTCAAGTGTAAATTTACTTAACGTCTGGATTGTTGGAGCTTGTTCTTTAATATACAATAGATTTGGGAAAGTTATGTTACATTTCGGTTCAAGTGTAAGTTACATATACTTTACTTTGTATAAATACTTATAAGTCTCCTAATTTATCACATTCTTCAGACTAGTAAGAAACAAATGAATGCCCTTAATGTTTGAAAGTGAAATAAACTACTGTTTTGAATATTTTACTTTAACATTTCTGTTTTGAAAATAACATTTTTCATGATTGTTTTATCTCTGCTTTTTTTTCAGACTTAATATATTCAAATGAATTTCTGAAACTATTGCCTTGATGGAAAAGCATTTGCAATAACTAAGGTTTTTCCTTAGAGAAATAATTAAGTCCCTTGGGCCATAAGACTTGCAATTCTGCTAGCTGCCCCCAGGTGAATGCTAATATCAAAGTTGTGATTTCCTGATCCCACTGAACAAAAATGTAATGAAATGTGTTTTTGTAAAATATATATTTTACCAACTTCTCATGAAATGTACTGACTTAAGTCCATCTGCTTAAATTTTTACCTCTCCCAAATTGAGATATACATATAAAGGTAAAAGTAAAATTCTCTTCTTAAAAGGAAGAAAAATATTTTTACTAGGACTTATCATCGTACAGTTAGAAAAAGACTTAACAAATCCCATGTCTCTAAGCATTTATCTTCTATATTAGTAAGTGGGAGTGATGGCACAGAGGGTAGGAGTTCGCCTTGCACGCGGCCAACCCTGATTCAATTCCTCCATTCCTCTCGGAGAGTGTGTCAAGCTACTGAGAGTATCCCGCCCATATGACAGAGCCTGGAAAGTTTCCCGTGGCAAAAAGAGTAACAAGAAGTCTCACAATGGAGATGTTACTTGTACCCACTTGAGCAAATCTATGAACAACAGGATGACAGTGCTATAGTGCTACAGTGCTATTATTTATTTAATTGTTAAAGTCTAAATCCTAAAATTTCTCTATGCTGTTATTTCCACATGATGGTTAGTTCAATTCTGCCTCACCTCCAAATATATTCTTCTTTTTTTTCATAATGTTTCAAACACAGGAAAATGACTTCTGTAGACAGTAAATAGCAGTTTTCTTCCTCTCTTGATTTCCAGTTGTATTTGGCAAATGAAATGGCAAGACAGTGAGACACTAGAAAAAGAAATAGAGCAAATTATTTTTCCTTTCCCTTCTCCTTCCCCTTGTCCTTCTGCTTCTCTTTCCTCTTCTCCTTCCTCTTCCTCTTCCTCTTCTTCTTCACCTCTTCTTCTTCTTCTTCTTCTTCTTCTTCTTCTTCTTCTTCTTCTTCTTCTTCTTCTTCTTCTTCTTCTTCTTCTTCTTTCTCGTTCTTGTTGTTCTTATTCTTGTTCTTCTTGTTCTTCTTCTTCTTTCTTCTTCTTGTTCTTGTTCTTCTTGTTCTTCCTTCTTCTTCTTCTTCTTCTTCTTCTTCTTCTTCTTCTTCTTCTTCTTCTTCTTCTTCTTCTTCTTCTTCTTCTTCTTCTTCTTCTTCTTCTTCTTCTTCTTCTTCTTCTCCTCTCCCTCCTCTCCCTCCTCCTCGACCTCCCCTTCCCCCTCCTCATCATTCTCCCACTCCTCCTCCCACTCCTCTTCCCATGTCCCATGCTCAGCCAGGAATCAAACCTAGGTTGGCCATCTACAAGACTAGTGCTTTACCTACTGTAATATTCCTCCTTCCCCTCCATTCTTTATTAATTTCATATAAATATTGTTATTACATTCCTTTTTTCAAAAAAAGTCTGTATCTTTTTCTACAAAGCATAAGTTATTTCATTTGTTTTCCTACTCAGGCACAATATCAGATTCTGGTACCAGAGCAATAGTTCAGTAGGTCAGGCATTTGTCTCACCATACAGTGACCTCGGTCAATCCCCAAGACCTCATATGATCACCTGAGCACTGCCAGGTGATCATACGAGGGAAGAGCCAGGAATAGCCTGTGAGCATTGTTGGATGTGGCTCCAAACCCAAACAAACAAATAAATAATAATTCTAATAAATGGGAACTTAAAATTCTTTGGGGGGGCTTATAATTCTTTGATGATTTTCTTAAGCTTTTTCAACTTGAAAACAGTGAGTTTTTTTCTAATTTCTCTATATTAAATATGCTCTACTTACCTTTGTGAAAATGCATCATTATCTCCATAATACAAATATCATTTTTGAAACTGAAGTCAAAATCATTTTGGAGACCAAATGTTATGACGTTTAGAAATTATATACTTTCAAAAAGTGTTAAGTCTGTTGTCTAGTGTCAGTCCATTAACACTAGGCTTAATAAAAGACCGCAGGACAATGGAAACATAGAATTATATTGGTCATGGTTATTGGAGGAAGTGTGTAGCACTCCTCCAATAAGGTTAAGGCAGTGTGAAACATTAGGTGCGTAATCTGAGGCACGTGTTTTTTTCCTTAGGGTCTGCAGTTGGAGTGCAAGATGATTCCTAGTCAAAAGCCTGATTGATTCAAACCAAAAAGAGAAAGACAAAAAGTAGTACTTAAGTAAGATTCACAAAATTCAAAACCAGAGGATGCATGGGGGTGGGGCACAGCAGCTGGCGGAATCCTATTACGAACTTACATTTCTTTGTGTCTATGCGCTATTACCTAGATCATGCTAGTATAGTAGCGCACATTAGTTCAAAAGGGCTGGAGCGATAGCACAGAGGTAAGGCATTCGCCTTTCATGTGGCCGACCCATGTTCGATTTCTCCACCCCTCTCGGAGAGCCCGGCAAGCTAGCAAGAGTATTGTGCCCCCATGGCAGAGGCTGGCAAGCTACCCGTGGCGTATTTGATATACCAAAAACAGTAACAATAAGTCTCACAATGTGAGACGTTACTGGTGCCCACTCGAACAAATCAATGAGCAACGGGATGACAGTGACAGTGACAGTGATTAGTTCAAAAACCCAGATGGCCAGTTGACCACCCAAAATGGATGTCAAGACACTGAAAGCATAGATTTTTGGTAAAAACTCAAAACTAAAATTATTCGGTATCTCTTCACTTTTCTATATCTTTGACATCATTCTTCTAATTTAGACTCAAAGCTGATTCATTTTTTTTTCTCCTAAAATGTATCAGTTGCTTCAAACTACTTTTTATTGTTATTTCAGGGCCACACCAGGCATTGCTCAGGGGTTATGCCTGGCTCTGCACTCGGGAATTATTCCTGGTGGTGCTCAAGGGGACTGTATGGGATAAAAGGGATAAAACTGGGTTGGGCTGCATGTGAGGCAAATGACTTACAGCTACACTATCTCTCTGGCCCCACTTTCAGCTACTTCTTAACAAATCATTTCCAACATTAATATCAGAGTGGTAGTCAAAATATACATGTATTATTAATTTTCTGATTAAGGGTCATTGATGGTTTCACATTGCCTTAGAATGTAACCAACAAATACCCATATTTTCCATCTTCCCTATGAGCACTCCTCTGCTCCACCTTCCCACCCACCCCAACCCCCACATTCATAGACTGAGGGAGAGACAGAGACAGAGATGGAGAGACAGTGGCTTATTTCATGCTAAATCATTTGCAATTTCCTGACTCTTTCCTCTTTATGTTTAAATATACAGCATCCTGACAGGGTTCTGAGTGTCCTTCTCTAAAGACTTCTTTGTAAAATGCTTACTACCCTCCCCCTCCAGCGACAACCCCCTCCCCATTCTTTCTACTCTTTCAGGATAGCTTTAAAGCTCTTAAGGATGCCTTTTCTAGTGAATTTTGTTCCCAGAGCATCCAACCACAGTGCTATTTTTAGCAAGTAATTTCTTTCCCCTGTCAAAAAGTAAAATATTTTTCAAGTTCGAGTTCTGGTTTCAGACTGTATAGATACAAGTTCACTGCTAGAATACATTTGCCTTGTGACCATGAGCTAATTTATTAAGTGGATGCTTCTGTTTTCCCATTTGTAAATTTAGAAAAATAAAAATAACCGTGTTCTGTATTTTTGAAAGAATTAAATTATGCTAGCATATCTGAAGCAGAACAATGTTAGGCTAACATTCAACACTTGATGCATTGCAATTTTTCAATGTCGTGATTTATTTTCTCAACTACATAAAACTGAATGCTTATAAAAAGAAGGGTCTAGATTCTTCTGGTCACCAGAGAGTTTTGAATATTGAGTTTCTGGTACATAAATAAATTATATAGCTCCTTTACATTTAATAAATAAATTAAGATAGACAGTAAATAATGACTTTCCATTAATTTGAGTTTGAATGAATTTCCTTCTCTGTTGGTTGCTTTCCTAACCATCTGATAATATCTAGGCTTAGATGCCTGAAAGAAAACTGAGAAAGATTTTTTCTCCTTGTAATTCTAAAAGAAAAGTTTGCGTTTGGCTTTGCCAGCACACATGTTCTATGACTGAGGT
Organism: Sorex araneus; assembly: GCF_027595985.1. NCBI lineage: Eukaryota > Metazoa > Chordata > Mammalia > Eulipotyphla > Soricidae > Sorex > Sorex araneus. Next base: position 93,323,550 of record NC_073305.1, on the reverse strand, counting down.
TAAGTACATAACTAATCATGTCACCTTCATTGTTGACTACTTTGGATGCACTTTCCAAGTAATAATAAGTAATCACACATTTTTAATCCCGGCTTGTATTTTAGAATATTTTTTCCTATAAGTTTTTTGTTAATAGGGAACTATTACAGAGTAGTATCACTTTATAATAAAATAAATTAATGTTAATTAATATAATAAATGTTACCATTTAACTTAAAGTATAGTCATTAAGTAAAAATATCATCCTAGTCCAAAAATTACTGCTTTTATAAAACTGTCATTTTAAATTTAACTTGTTAAATTCACTCAAATATCTATATATCCTCATTGGAATATGAATTTGTATATTTCTTTAAGTATCCAGGTTACTGAGTTTAATTTTCATAATAATATACTAAAATTATATTTAAATGACTACACTCCTATGTCTAACCTCAGAATATATTTATAAATTAACAGATTAAAAACTAAAAAAGTACTTTTTATGTAATTACTATATGTCAGGACTATGCTATTCATAATGTTATGTTACATATGTTTTATATATATGTATACATATGTTAGTTATAATAGTTTCTTTAAGAACTTGAAGTTCCTAAGGGGAAAATAACCTAAAAAGCAGTTATATGTTCTATGGAAATAAAAGACAAAATAATATTGTTTTCTAAAAATTGCAAGATCTACTTATGTAAATATACTACTATAAGAATCTATAGGAAATATCAAACTTAAACATATGTTTTCACATTTTATATGTATACAAAGTGGTGTTGTTAAAAAAATTTTTCTTTAGCAGACTAACTTTTGAAGAAATCATAGAATATTTTTAAAAAGATAGTGATTTACATTTTAGGTGTGTGAAACCTAAGGATAAATTTCAGCTACAAAAATTATAGGTAACAGTAGATAAAATTTTAAAATTAATTGCTAAATTGACAAATATTTTTTAAGTCTTTGCAGGACATATAAAAAAGACAAAAATATTGAAGGGAAAAACCTATCCTAAAGTCAGTTTTCTTAACGAAATCTCACCAATCAAGAAAAGAATAAATAATTCCTCAATTATGCATAACATTGTAACAGTGAACTACACGAACGACATTTGTGCCCTAAACCTGTGAGATGTCGAACAAGACTCAGTTCCATGAACTACAGTAAAAATATAGCATCTCCTATTTATTCAAGAAAAACTTAGTCTTTTTAGATTTTTGCTGTTTGGAATGGCCCCCATGAGACACAGCAAACACCAATCTTCCTTGGAGGAATGCCTTTTACACTGTGTCTAAAGGCAAACACTAGTCTACTGTATCCAGGACGACAGTACTCAGCACTCAAGTTTTCTCATAAAGTCCCCAAAAGTATGAGTCTATTCTTGTTGTATTAATACAGTGAAAATTAATACAGTGAATAATGACAAAATGCTGTAAAGAGCACTAAAGAAAGGAATTCACAGAACAAACGAAGGGGCAACTTAGATCTGAAAAAAAGCAGATGCAGAATAAAAAATATATCTGTATGCCAATCTTAAAGACATTAAGAAGGAAGTTGAAGAATGTGTAAGGAATGTGTAGAGACATACCATGAATATTTTACAGATAATTTTCAAACATCAGTAAATAGATCTTCAAAAACCAAACCCCTGCTACTTTAAATTTTAGAATGTATCCATTGACTCAGGACACAAAGCTGATAGTAAGATGATAGCAGAGGAGACTGAACAACTCACCTCGTCTGAGAAAGACACAGTGAACTTGCAAGCATTTATGGAGCAATTTACAAGAAATTTTGGAAACCAGGAAAGTAGATACTCTTCAATGATGAATAAAAGACCAGCTTGAAGTCATGAAGTGAAAAAAAAGATAAACCGTTAGGAGGGAAATAGCTCACATTGGGGTGGTCACTCACTGTCAGGAAACACTCTAAAAAAGCAGAACTTTTCCTGGGAGAAAAGGAGAGTGAGTACCGTTGCTTCCAGACACTCTCAACCTTGGGTTCTGATAACAAAGAGGAGCCTAATAGTTGCATAAAAAACTTGCATAAAAAAGAAACAGACATTCAGGAAAATCTAGGAACTACATTTAAAAGATCTATACTCCACATACTAACATTGGTCTGAAAAGCACCTAGAGTGGTAAATAAAGAAAACTCATTTACCATTCTTTGGCCCTGCCTGAGGGGTTGAGAATAATTCCTAATCAATAATACTAAATAACATGTTATATAAGGGGCTGGAGTGATAGCACAGAGGGTAGAGCGTTTGCCTTGCATGCAGCTGACTGGGGTTTCATTCCTCCGTCCCTCTCAGAGAGCCCAGCAAGCTACCGAGAATATCCTGCCCACATGGCAGAGCCTGGCAAGCTCCCTGTGGCATATTTGATATGCCAAAAACAAAAACAAGAAGTCTCACAATGGTAACATTACTGGTGCCCGCTCGAGCAAATCAATGAACAATGGGACAGTGCTACAGTGCTACAGTGCATGAACTCTTGTTAATTTCAGCACCTTATGCAGTAATTTTAGAACCCTCTTTCTAGCTTTCTGAAGATTGGAGGGGAGCATAGATGGGGCTTCACCTGTCTCCACTATGTGACTCCTGGCAGATATAATACCATGTCTGATATCAGAAACTGCACCATCACTGTAGCAACTACCAAAGTTCACCAGCACACTCTATAAACAACATACATGAGACTGGCTTAGACTAAGAGGCCATCCACATGCTGCACAGCCCAGAACACTGTGGCTAGAAAGGGTCTAAAGCACCACCCAACCATGCAAGTTGCATGCTTTCACTAGGCCCTGCCATCCTGCCATAGCCAGTGGGCAATAGTCTCGCATAACTGGCCAGGCTGACAAAGCATGAGAGTTAAGTGTAGACCACACATGTATGCCCCTGCAATTCCTAGCTAGCTTGGATAGCCATGAGGAACTGTGTTTCTGGATTGTATATCCCAATAACTACACAAGCCATGGACTGGAGTGATAACACAGAGGGTAGGGTGTCTGCCTTGCAAGCGGCCGACACAGGTTTGATTCCTCTGTCCCTCTAGAGAGCCCGGCAAGCTACCGAGAGTATCTCGCTTACACAGCAGAGCCTGGCAAGCTACCCGTGGAGTATTCAATATGCCAAAAACAGTAACAAGTATCACAATAGAGATGTTACTGGTGCCCGCTCGAGCATATCAATGAACAATGGGACAAAAGTGCTAACGCGCTACACAAAACCATTTCCAACAAGAACAAGGGTGGTAGTAGAATTGAGTAGTACAAAGAAGCAAGCACTCTAGAAATCATGTCAAATGGAAAGATAGAAGAATATGCCCCCCACATAAGATCAAACACCTATAAATGCACTGTAAAGGTATAAACATAAGGACTAAAAAGGTAGTGTAAGTGTTAAGATGTTTCCCTCACATGCAGATGAACCCAGTTTAATCCTGGCATTGCTTGCATATGGTCTCTTCAGGACTTTCTGGAGTAACATCTGCACACAGAACCAGGTGTAAGCCCTGAGAACATATGGGTGTGTCCCCCTCCCAGAAAACAAACAGACAAATGGATGTAAATAAAATGTCTGATGTACTCAAAGCAATGTTCATAAAGATCGTCACTGTATTTAGGAGAGTAGATGAACTAAAATTTTAAGATTTACATATGGAAATAAGAAAGCAGAAGAATACAATACTGTGATAGGTGGATAATCATGACTATATGGTTGAGAGGTCATACATATATGATAGAATGATAAGTATGATATGTGGACCTGATAGCAGGCTGAATAAGAAAGAAGAGCCTAGAAGTCAGCTAGACTTCTGGGTAAAGTAGTAGAACTTACTCAAACAGTAAAACAAAATTCAAAAACATTAAATAGTAAAGACAATTCCAGACATCTCTAGTTCATCAAAATGAATACAATCTATATCACAGTAATTCCGGAAGAGAGAATGAGTCTAGATAATAATTTGAAGTGATATCTCTAAACTTACCAATTCTAGGAAGGAAGTTAACAGTTGGGTACTGGTAACCCAAAGAACTCCGAATATAAGGAACCCAACAGAATCACACCAAGATATACATTAATATATATTAATCACTGTATCAGTATCATCCCATTGTTGTTGATTTACTCAAGCGGGCACCAGTAAAGTCGCTATTACACTTAGCCCTGAGATATTAGCAGCCTCTCCTTACTCGTCTTTCCCAATGATAGGAGGCTCTTTCAGGGTAAGAGGAATAAGACCCATCATTGTTATTGGGTTTGGCATATGAATACGCCACGAGGAGCTTGCCAGGCTCTCCTGTGCGGGCAGGAAACTCTCAGTAGCTTGCCACATTCTCTGAGAGGGAGAACTAAGCTGTGCTGCTGCTAACCGGCCGTATGCTTCCAGGAACCTGGTTTTATAGTCTCTGGATGTTGGCCGTTGATGGGATTACATGGCACTGGGGGACAGAAAGCTGGATTGACTACAAACTGCTAACCGGTAGTACTTTGTGCAGCCCAGCCTATTCTGTGATCAGCTGGCTTCTTCTGCATAAATCTCACTAGGTGTACTCAGTGTTGACTGTAAGGTAATGAAAATCTCTAGTGTTAGTGAACCTTCTGATTATCTTCACATTATCTTATCCAATCTACATAAATAGATTGGGAAGAGAAGGAGAACGATCAGACAGTGGTTTGCGGACCTTTCAGCTCAGGAGATCTTTATATTTAAAACAGTGAAAGAGGCTAGAGAGATAGTATAGTGGTTAAGATGCTTGCCCTTCATGGAGCAACCCCAGAGACCTCTGGGGATAGCCCAGACACTTCCTGCCCCGCATAAACAATCAATGAGATTGTTTTTGTGGATTGCATCTATTGATAATTACCATACTAGAAATAAAAACTGACAAAATTTAAAAAGAACAAGCAACTAAGAAACTAAAAATGATAGTATATGCTATAAAAGAAAATAACAGAAAATCATTACAATCAAGAAAAAGCCAGGATAAGTTGTAGGGAGGGAGTCAAGAAAGACACTTCTGACCAACAGTCTAAACTATATCCCCAAGGTGTGGAATTGGGGGCGGGGTGGGGGGAGAGAATACTGGTGATTTGGGTGGTGGAAAATGAGCACTGGTGAACGAATGGGTGTTTGATGACCATATGATCAAAGTTCAAACGTGAAATTTTTGTTACTGTACCTCACGGTGAGTTAATAAAAAAATTTAAAATAAAAAAAATTAAATAAAATTAAAAATAAATTAAATAAAGTATATCCGATAGTCAAGTACATTGCTGATACAAGTAAATTACTCAATGGATAAATATTATATGACATGATAAATAATAATAAATAATATAATCATATATTATTATTAAAATGATGAAGTAGTGAATCAATCCATTATAGATCAAACATCAAAATCAAAATATATTGGGCCAGAGCAATAGTACAGCTGGTAGCACGTTTACCATGTCCAACCCAGGTTCAATCTCTAGCACTACATATCCAGCTAGGAGTGATTCCTGAGCATAAAGCCAGGAGTAGATCCTGAGCACTGCCAGGTGTCCCCCCCCTCCCACACACACACACACAGTCACTGTAGCACCGTCGTCCCGTATTTCATTGATTTGCTCAAGCAGGCACCAGTAGCGTCTTCATTGTGAGACTTGTTCTTACTGTTTTTGGCATATCAAATATGACACAGGTAGCTTGCCAGGTTCTGCCTTGCGGGCAGGATACTCGGTAGCTTGCCAGGCTCTCCAAGAGGGACAGAGGAATCAAACCTGAATTGGCCGCATGCAAGGCAAACAACCACTGTGCTATAGCTCCAGCCGCCCACCCTAACACACACAAAAATTATTAAGACATAAATGTGCTAAATTTTACCAGCAACAGTCTTTAGTCTAGGAATATACATGTATGTAATATGAAAGGGCAAAATAAGAATTCAAAAACATATAATGTGCAGAGGAAGGAGTGAAATGCACTCGAGCTAAAGAAGTTAACCCCAAATGAATATATCTAAGATGTTATAAGTGCAACGCTGGACAAAGAAAAGTAAGCACTATGTTATTTTACATGAAATATAAAATAATCAAGTTCTTAAGTAGGGACAAATTCATGCATTTTTCCATGACTTAGATGGAGGTGAAGGATATCATGTTGAAAGAAGTTAGTCAGAAAGAAAAGAATGAATGCAGAATGATCTCTCTCATATGTTGTACTTAAAGATGAACAGCAAAGCAGCAACAAAGGAGGCAACAATATTTTTTTTCAAACAGAAACTCTTCCTTGGAGATGGGTCTTAATTAAAAGGCAAAAAATAAGTGTGTGCCTTAACAAACTCCGCAGTGAAAAGATGCTGGTCAGCGAAGAGCTTTTTAAGAGAGTTTAGAGGAAACAAGACTCAAGTTTCAACAAAAAGATATTTGTCCTAAATAAATATCTCAAAACCCCAAAAAACAGAAAAATCAAGGAAAAGCTATAGAATGCTTCATAATATTTTAAAACATATCTTAAAATGTTTAAACTCAGAATCAATATTCATCATAAGCTTATAAATTGATGGTAAAACCAACCAAGTCAACTAGAAAGAAAGGCTATGTTCTAGTGATTTAAGTATACCAAGTTGAATGATACTTTAGAAATTTTAATAAAATTTGGAAGAGCACAAGGTCACAATTTTCATTTCTTATTCATTGTGGGTATATATTTTCAATTTCTACATACCAATTAAATAAAGTTGATAGTTAATTTTAGCAAGAGATTGAGGAGATTAGTTACAAAAAATCTTTGAAGAACTTAACTTTGCACAGGTTTTATTAAAAGACAAATTCGTCAACATACTTACAAAAAATTCACTTCTATATAGTTATACTCTAGGTATATTTGCAGATATATATGTATTTTTATAATACATTTGTATAATGAATTAGCTGTAGTGTGTAGAATTTTAACAATCATATTGAAAATATACTACGAATACTTAATATTATAGAGAAATAATTACACATGATGTGAATGCATATAATAAGAACTGTACTTAAAATTTATTATCATTATGTATTTATAATGGCAACAAATGAGTTCCAAGATAATTTGTGTCTAAAAGTAAGACAAATATGCACAAGTTCTTTCTTGTTTAGATTCATTTAAAAACGACATTCATGGCAAAATGATTAGTCACCAAACTAATGCTACTGCTTTCTATAATGCATTTCTAGACTAGTCTTTTCTCATGCTACCTCATTATGAGTTTGGCTATATGATCAAATTCCACTCAATAGAATAGGATGCAAGAAGATTTCTTCCATGGTCCTTCTTTCTCTTTTGCCTGAATGATTTTAAGTATTTGAGTGCATCTTCCAAAGCAATCTCTAAAGTCATATGTTGGGGGATAAGTAATAGATAAAATACCTTCATATCAATCCCCTAGGTTTGATTCCTAGCACCTGTGGTTTTAAAAAAATAAAGTGAAAGGAGGAGGAAGAGAGGAAAGAGGAGAAAGAGAATGAGGACAACAAGGAAAAGATGTTGCCCTTTAAACTACCAACTGTCACTGTCATTTCATTGATCATCAATTTGCTCGAGCGGGTGCCAGTAACTTCTCTAGTTGTCCTAGCTCTGAGATTTTAGCAGCCTCTATTTGCCCATTCTTCCTAATGGTGCTGCATTGGAGGCTCTTTCAGGGTAAGGGGAATGAGACCCATCATTGTTACTGTATTTTTCATATCAAATACAACACAGAGAGCTTGCCAAATACAGTGACGCCAAATACAGTGACATCCATGCAGGCAGGATTCTCTCAGTACCTTGCCAGGCTCTAGAAATTTTCTAGAACTCAAAATTCTAGGAAAAACAATAATTCTTTTAGTTGGTAGTTTAGGTTGTAGCTTATAGCTATAGGTTATCTCTTATAGCTTAAACTACCAACTAAAAGAATTTTTTCTTAGAATTTTGATTTCTGGAAAATTTTGCCTCACAAGCTTAAACGTCGTCAGAGATTTAAAACACTTATCACCATGAACCAACACTCAATTACCTATTTTATCACAGTAGCACAGATTTCAAAACTGGAAATATTAGATCTAAAGATGTTGTAAAGCTGAAAAACTCTGTCACCCCAAAAGAGAGCCTGGGTGAAGGTTACTTTCATGCAAGCAGCCGGAAGGTAAAACATCATTTATTTTTGTAGCTATACTTTGCCCACTGGGTTAATTGTTTTAGTCCACCCCTGCCCCTTGTGGTAACGTTGTTCAGTTTGAAATGACTAGAGCTAAGTCAGCAACCCTTCTCTTTTGAGTAACTGACAGTGGAGACTAGCATAGAAGAACTAGCATGAAAGGAAAATATCTTAGAGAAAAAGCAGCCCCTTATGTAAGAATCCCTGGGAAAGGGATAAAGGCCATCTGATCAGGAAGCTGTAAGCTTTGACTAAGACCCAGACATCTCTAGAAATGAAGCAACTGAGAGTTGGGGTTGAAGTCAGGCCAAATATCAGTATCAGACCACGGCAACTGTTCTTACCCCCAGAGTTTAAAATGAGGACAGTTTATATTCAGATTATCCTTCCAGGCAAAACCTAACCTAATCACACAAGATGATCATTTTAAGGACATGATACCACTATGTTCCAACCTTCCACCGCGAAGCTAATAAAGCTCTTTCTTTCAGTTTTCTGTGTTTTTTGTTTTTGTGGGGGCCATACCTGGTTGTGCTCAGTACTTCCTTCTGGCTCTCACTCAGGGATCACTCCTGGTGGAGTGAAGCGTATATGGTGCTAGAGGTTGAACACGAGTCAGGTGACTGCAAGGCAAGTGCCTTACCCTCTGTACTATCATTCTGTCCCAAGAGATATTTCTTTGTTTTGGGGGGCGGTCACACCTGGCAATGCACAGGGGTCACTCATGGCTCATGCACTCAGGAATTACTCCTAGCAGTGCCCGGGGGACTATATGGGATACTGGGAATCAAATCTGGTTCAGCCACATGCAAGGCAAATGCCCTACCCACTGTGCTATCTCTCCAGGCCCTCAAGAGATATTTCTTAACCCACCCCCCATATGAATAAAAAAAGATATGTTGAAAACTGTCCCCTGAGTCAATGACTGTCCCTGAACTCCTCCCTTCTAACCACAATGATATTGTTACCTTTATATTAACAAACAGTAAGCTGTGCTCATAAACTGCTGAGATTTCAAAGTGTATCTATTATCAGAATTAGTGTTATCTTTACAAATAACATTTTACTTCTTTTAAGTCTGATAAAGAAAACTCAATTATATCCATATAACTGAATATGAATTTGTAAAAAATATGTAGCATAGAAAAGCTGCCTGTTGAGAATAGAATGGCATTTTGATTGGAAAAGGAATTGAATGATTTTCACCATAGGTACTACTATAGTACAGAGTTGTTATGTTTTGGTTTTTTTTTTAGTTAGACATACACACAATGTAAATGCAGTTATTTATGTCTCAGGGAAGCCTAGAATAAATTTCAAGATAGTAACTTTGGAACTAGTCTTAAAAGAATAGAGCATTTTCATAGAAATGTGGTTTTCAATAAAATTTTAGTTATATAAAAGACACAAAGCACATACTATCGAAAAAAAACACATTAATGCACATTTGATATAAATAAAGATGGCTCTATATAAAACTGGATCTATATAAAACTGAAAAGAAATGGAATCAAATTGTAGAATGTATATTAATTTTGAATTGGAATCATCTTGGGCATGAGGTTTGTATGAGAAGAACTAGAACACTGAATAGGATGGACACTGTAAAGAAAATATGAAAACAGAAATAAAGGATTAGACAGGACTTTAAAAAAAAATAAAAGGACTGAATGTGTGCTAACAAAGGAGAAAGCAAGAAATAAACCCAAGATTTCTTTTATTTCCTGAGTTAGCATGTAGACAGAAAAGCATTGATCTAATTTCCATCCAACTTTAAGCTTGCAAATCAAGATAGAAAAATATTGTATACATTCTGTGATCAAGAGCAACTCTCAGAAGGGCTTGCTGGGAAGGAGGATTCAGAAACTATCGAGGAGAATATAATTTTTCAAAAATACTCTTTATACTGAGAAACAGTTTGAACTGACTGTAGCACAAGGCATGACTAATAAACAGCAATGCTATGAATATCAATTATGTGAGAAAATTTGATGTCTGAGGACTCTATCTATGAATATTAATAGTTAAAGAACAGAAGATTGTGAGTGTGAAATACATTCATTTGGTGAGAAAAAAAATGGGACAACCTAAAAACAAGATCAATTAAAATCACAGTATTATAATAATAGAGAATTGATTTAGTTGTCTTTAAAAAATGTTACTGCATTAATTATTAAAGTATTTAATGTTTAAAAAGAGGAGTGACACTTGGGATTAGTTTGTTCAGAGTGATTTTTCATGTATAATATATTGTTTTGATATCTAACTCTTATTTTGAATGGCAAATGAGAATTTTACATGTACTGATAGCAATTGTACATATGTCCCACCTGATATAATCAAGTCCACTTAATAAATTTTTAATAGCAATGTATGATTATTTTCAAAGTTATTAATTCAAAATAAAAGCAATGAATTTTAAAGTTTGTCGAAAATGAGAATGACATTTTAAGAAAGCTTGGAGGCCATTTTTCAATACATGTAAATATTTTTTTTTTGCCACATCTGGCCGTACTCAGGGTTTACTCCTAGCTCTGTGCTCAGCAATCACTCCTGGTGGTACTTGTGGAACTCTATGGGGTTCCAGGGATTGAACCCGGTTTGATTGCTTGTAAAGCAAGCACCCTACCAACTGTACTGTCACTTTGGCTTAGTAAAGATCTTTTCAATATCATGATGTCTTTATGACTTTTGGAGTTAAAAAAGAAATTAGTTTCTCTGAATTTATTCATATTAGCCACCGGTCAAGAAATTTTATAGGAGATATGTCTTAGATATAGATCTTAGAGATTGAGATATGTTTCAGATACACAGATGGACATTAATTCACATGTATATAAATGAATGTTTAGAAAGACTGACTCTGTCTGGGTTATAGAAATGAGAATTCCAAGGCTGGCGGATATAAAGGAAGATTAAGAGGCTGACTGTCCGTAACATAACATAAGCCCTTGATTAAAGGCTTAGACTTAACTCTTCAGTGGTTTAGAGGTGAGGGAGCTATGGGCATCAAAACCACAAAGTCAGCAAACATGAGATACAAACAAAAATAAGTAAAGGTTTTAAGATTTTATTTTTTGGTGGGGGAGGTTGCTTTTTTAGTTTGGTTGGTTGATTGGTTGGGGGACCAAACCAAGTGATGCTCAGGGGTTATTCTTAGTTCTATGCTCAGGAATTACTCTGGCAGTGTACTGGGGACCATACGAGACGCTGGGATTCAAAGCCATGTTGACCATGTGCAAAGCAAGTGCCCTAACCACTGTACTATCGCTCTAGTCCTTGATAAGGCAAGTTTTAAAGAAGAAGAAAAGAAAGGAAAAATTAAACCCTCACAATCTTTTCTAGACACTGCTCTTAATGAGAGTAATTAGTTCTGTCACTGTGTAACTCATGTCACAATGAACAGGTGTTATGTGAAACAGTTCACAACACTGCTTTTAAAGAGGATTTTTTCAGTCAGAGGGAGAAGGACAAATACCAGATGATCTCAGTTATCTGTGGCCTATAGTGAAATAAAAAAAGAGGATGGAAATTATCAAATAATGACAAACCCTTGATGCTGGATTATAGAACTGAGAGGGTCAAGTCAAGGTGTAGTGGGAGATGGAAATAATGAGAAAGATTGGAACTGTTATTAAAAAAAATGGTTGAATGTCTTCTATACTTTGATGATGGAGAAATCCGGTAACTGGTAACTGTGTATCGAAGACATAAGTGTCAGCTCTATTGAAGACATGTGACCCAAACTTACCTAGTGGGTGAAGTGAGGGTGTTGTGGTGAAAAGAGACCTTAAGATATTGGTGAAGGGTCACTGAAAATGATGGTAGGTGTGGAGTTGGAAAAAATGTATCCTTAAAACTCTTTCTTTGGGTGGGTGCGGGGAACTGGGGAAGATTTGATTTGTATACAATGATGCTCAAGGGCTATTCCTGGTAGTATTTGGGAGACCATATGCTATGTGGGAACAGAACTGGGATCAGCCACACGCCAGGCAAGCACCTTAACTCTTATACAATCTCTCCAGCTTCCAAAAGTCTATCATAAACATTATTGTAAATTATAGTGACTAAATTATGTTATCAAAAATTAAAATATAAATACTATAGAGTGAAAAGTTGAACATAAGGCATAAAATATTATTTATATGAAACATTTAAAAATCATGAGCCTTCTTTACATTTTAATTTTTCAGCTATTTATGATTTTTAGAATTAAAAGGAATTGTAATTTTATGCTACTTTTTATATCACTGATTCACTGTCACTGTCATCTCCTTGCTCATCGATTTGTTCGAGCGGGCACCAGTAATGTCTCTCATTGAGAGACTTATTATTACTGTTTTTGGCATATCCAATAAATGTATATAATCACCATCAACTTTTACTTTGAAAGCATCCTTGCTTAGTTGATGTGGTTTACCTTTTAGGGAAATATAATTTGAAATTCACCAGCCATATTAAATATGATCTGAAGTCTTTAACTTAAATTGGAGATGTTTCCATTCTAACTTCTAAAACTGGTACATTTGTAACTTGATTTGAAACCTATGAAAGGAAAAACAATGTAAGTCAAACAGTAGAACTAGGATGTTTAATGACAATATTGTTGTCATTTTCATGATTGATAATAAAACATAAAATTTAAAGTTCTGAATACATCAAACTAATGCTGTTTTCAAACTGATTTTTGGCCCTAATACTTTAGTTTATAAACCAATTATTAGTAATTAGTTATGTATAATCAGTTTGCAACTTAAATATTGATTTTTTTTCAGGTAAGACATAAACTCCCAGTGCAGCTGATGTCTGTATTTAAATCCTTACTATTTTTTTCTTTTCAGCTGAAATTTTATTTAATTCAGTATAATTTATTTTTGAAAAGGAGATGATTGACTGAAATTTCTTAAGTCCATGACAAAAGTTAGACAAGGGTGAAATCATTTATAAACACAGAAACTGAAAATCAGACTATGGAATATCAAATAATAAATTCAACATGAATCAAGTTGTTATTGCCATCTAACTTGATGGAAGTTAACTTAAAGGGACAAAACTATATTTAAATACAAATGAAGATATTAATACTAATCTAATATAATAAAATCAGAAAAAAGTTGATCATAAGATTATATTACAAGTATTAGAATTAATATTATCTATAAAACTGAATAACTAAATAATAGTTATGATATTGTCCCCAAGATAAAATTGTTTTCACTTGCTATTTTTTGTTAAAGTTTGACATATTGTGTATTTTTTAAAATGTTTCTAATTTATTTTAAAAGTATTTACTAAGGGCTTGCCTGGAGTCAACCATATTTTTTTAGGAACAAAAAAATGAAAAATTGAAAAAAATAAAGAGATGATCTATTTTTCATGAACTGCAGACAAGAGGATAGAAATAAAAGTACAATCTAAAGTCATAAAAACAAACATGGTTACTGTCACTGTCATCCCATTGCTTATCGATTTGCTCAAGCGAGCACCAGTAACATCTCCATTGTGAGACTTGTTCTTACTGTTTTTGGCATGTCACATAAGCCATGGGCAGCTTGCCAGGCCCTGCCATGAGGGTGAGATACTCTCGGTAGCTTGTCAGGCTCTCCAAGAGGGACGGAGGAATCGTACCCAGGTCGGCTGCATGCAAGGTAGACACTCTATCCGCTGTGCTATCGCTCCAGCCATAAACATGATTACAATCTGTGATAAATACAATAAATATAGAGACTATAGATTACAAGTGGTTGTAAAACAAAAAATTTGCCTCTAATGTTATTTTGTAAAATTGTTTTTATAAATAATCTTTTTATTTTTTTAGTTTTATTCCCTTTGACGAATGTTTTATCTTTATGATGATATACAAAATTAAAATTTATTTAGAGTTTATTTTTCCATTATTTTAATACAGAAATATATTTACATTAATAAGAATATTAGCTGTGATCATATTAAATAAAAAATCCAAAAATACTACTTTGAACCACGCGTCCTATATAAAGAGTACACTGAAGATGTTAATTCAATCGTTTAGTGTTGATTATAAGTTCTGACAAAATAAGAAATCATAGTGGGTAGGGAAGAGTGGATGAGCAATGACTGTCATATAGCTTTATAGGTGGAGCTGACCAGGTGATAATGTTTTAGCAGTGGTACACTGGTGAGTTAGTTTATGGAGACAGGAATCAGACCCAGGGTCTCACAAATATGATGCAACTACTTAATTACATCCCTTGATAAATGGACTTTAGAGCTAGGAAGAAAGGGTTTCATCTTGATTGTCCTGAAGCAACTGATAATGTTTAGTGAAAGAAATAATATAGGACTTTTACTTGGCTAAATATATGGTCAAAATTTAGAAAAGCAGAAAGGAACACCATTATAGAGGAAGCTGTCTAAGAAAATTATGAAACCAGAAAAGGTGGGAGTTTTTAGGAAATGGCTATTTTATTTGGTTTTAAAAAAGTTAATATTGCCTCTTAAAGTTAACAATAGTTACTTTTATTTTATTTTTTTAATAATTACTTTTTAAAGTTAATGATACTCATAAAATAATCTGGAAAAACAAAGGAATTTGATTATCAAGAAGGCACTTAACATAATAAAAAGTGACACACTTAAGCTAAATCCAAGGGGATTTTTTTTACTGTTCATTATTTTCCAGAAAATAAGTTAAACTGGCAATAAAACTTGTGAAAATATTTAGGGAATTGTGCATGGATATTTCTAAAGTGACACAAATAAATCCTAGATGCGATTGCAAATACTTTGAAGAATTCGTACATAGACACATACCTTCAGCTATCCATCAAGACACAATTTAAGTTTATGCAGTTTTACCATTAAAATGTAGTGTGAAACTTCCAGATCTTAAATTTCTAAGATAGGTGTCATCCATTGCTCATCGATTTGCTGAAGCGTGCACCAGTAACGTCTTCATTGAGACTTGTTATTACTGTTTTTGGCATATTGAATACTCCACGGGGAGGTTGCCAGGCTCTGCTGTGTGGGTGAGATACTCTCGATAGCTTTCCGGACTCTCCTAGAGGGGAGAGTGGCGGAGGAATCAAACCCAGGTCGGCCTCGTGCAAGGCAAATGCCCTACCCGATGCGCTATCTTCTGGTAAAAGCCTTAGTATTTTTGTATGAGAGAATGCTCAGCCTTAGGGAGGTCAATATTGTAGTGTTTTGAAAAATACTACTTTGGGAAAATTAATTCAGTTTGCCAGGACGGCAAAGATTTATTACAGCTCCGGGAATTTACCAGAATCCCATTCTGTGGGTCAGATAATCTAAGCATTTATAATCTCCATAACTGTTAAGCAAATGTGATCATTATTTGCCCTTGAATCAATGTTTATTTTTTAATTCCTTTTAATTTTATACCAAACTTCCTCCTATTCTGTTTAGTTTATGGTTCATAACTTATACTGTTTTGTGTTGTTGGTATTCTCGGCTTTTTTGTTTTTGTTTGTGTTGTTGTTGTTGTTGTTTTTGCATAGATCACAGGATACTGATGTCAGACAAATCCTCCTTTGTCTCAGGCCACGGAAGGCGTTGATTCCAAAGCCCTCTTGCCTCAACCCTCTTCTGTGGCCCATCTGTGTGCCCGGAAGATGTGAGCCATAAGGGACACATTTGCTGTCCTGGGTTCCTCTCCAGAGGCTTATTCCAAGGTAACAATCCATTAGATTTTACTGGCCGTTTCATAGAACAAAGTAAGCAATTTTTATTATCTTCCCAATTTCTTTTTAAAAATTTGTGAAAATAGAAGAGAATTGAACCTCTTGTGTCTTTACAGTTACTAGCACCAATAAGAAGCATTTGTATAACTTTAATTAATAATGAATTTCGATATAAGAATTTTAGTGCAGTATTACAGAAGCAAACCAAAGATTTCTTTTTCATTAGGATTGACACTCAAACTCTATTTTCAATGGCCACATAAAGCAGAAGTGAAAATTTAAATGTAACATTCGTTATGTGTGGCTTCTAAAATTATAGTGTAACCAACAGCTAATTAGAGAGAGAAAACAGAAGGGAATGCCTTGCCACAGTGGCAGGGTGGGGTGGGGGGGAGATGGGATTGGGGAGGGTGGGAGGGACACTGGGTTTACGGGTGGTGGAGAATGGGCACTGGTGAAGGGATGGGTTCCCAAACTTTGTATGAGGGAAGTATAAGCACAAAAGTGTATAAATCTGTAACTGTACCCTCACGGTGATTCTCTAATTAAAAATAAATAAATTTAAAAAAAAAAAAGAAAAATAAAATAAAATTATGGTGTACCCATCTTTTGTCATGAAGGAAACAATTAAGGCCCTAATTGATTATGTTTTTATTCCTGGTTTTAAAAAAAGTGCTTAATCAATAAATAATTTCATAAATATATCTCTGTGGTTAAGTTATTTTGTTGTAGATCACTTTGTTTTTTATGCTTGAATATGGTTTTAGCATTAATGAAACGACGACTTTAGAATAAAGAAAAAAATTCTGTTTTCAACATCTAATGGAATGGCCTCCTAAAGTGTCTCCCAATTAATTCAAGTAGTGCTGGGCAACTGAATCCATATTTCAAAGACATTAGTTCATAACACAGCAGACTTCATGTCCCTACATTAATAGATGTAAGGTGTTATTGTTGTCCGTGTAAATTAATCACTGGTTCTAAATTAGGGAGGTGGAGATAGAAATAACTACTTGGTAATGATTCATATGGCAGAGAATTTAACTACTCACCAAAGATTTTGTTCACTCCTGTTTTTTAATAACAGAATACGAATCCTGCTAAAGTGAATTCAAAAAAATCATTAATAATGTTATTCAAACCTTCCTCCAAAATTACTGTATGTGACTATGGTAAATTATTTATCCATGTGAGAAAATAATACAATAAAAAAACACAGAAATAGACACATGAGCTATTTTCATGTTCATTATAAAATACTATGTTCTTATCTATTTTATAAGCATAATGTGATTACTGAATTTTTGACTAAGTATTTTATATTTATATCTACAAAAATGTTGTGAGATTTGCATTCTTCTCCCACAATATGGTATTATTTACATTATTTCTTGTGGGATGTGGTCTGAGGAGATAATTTGATTTGTAAACTTATTTAGATCCACTGAGTCATTTAAATGTCAATAATATTGTTTTCTTTCATTTCATACTAGATAAATTCTTGGGAATTTATGCTTCTTAAATTATATTTTGATATTTTATTGCTTTAAATATAAATTTACTAGCATTGATTAAATTTGTATTATAAAGGAAGGAAATCTAGTTGCTGATTTTATTTCTGGATCAACTGCACATATGAAACTATACAGAACTTTTCCTACTACTCATTTCCTAATGAAATTCCTATTTTCCCTCCTTAATTGCTGAGTATATTTAAGATTTTCTATCTTGACTAATATTTTTCTCGATATAAGAGAAGTTTATGTTTATTTAGAGTTAAACCTAATTCTTGACTGAAATTTAATTATATGTAATGCTTTGCATGGACTAAAATTTAATTATATGTAATGCTTTGCATAGAAGACTAGAAAACTCACTTCAGGAAAAGATCAAAGAACTCCTATTTACTACTAGTTGCTGGAAATGTTTTCACAACACATTTAATTGTATTCCACCTTCTACATTTTTACATTTCTATCTGTTGAAGTCATAATATTTAAAAAATTAAGATATCGGTGGTTTGTTGCTAAATACTACATAATCCATTAGAGAATATTTAAGTCAAAATATTCAGAAACATAAGAAAATATTTATTACCAACTAACTAGAGAGTATGTTAGATATCTGCAAAAATAATATTTAGAGGGCTAGGGATTTAGTACAACAAATAATATATTTGCCTTGAACGTGGTTGACCTGTTCAGTTCTCTGCACCCTATAAGATCCCATGTATCCCGCCAGGAGTGATCTCCGAGCATAGAGTCAAGAGCAAGCTCTGAGAACCCCCAGTGTAGCACAAAACCTTATCTCCAAAAATAGAGTAAACTTTTTCTAGAGAGATTGGAAAAAACTATATGAGTTTCTGAGGCACTTGCCTTTGAAGGGACTAAACCTGGCTTGAACTCCAGCAACACACATTATTCCCCCAGAAGAGCCAGACGTGAGCTCTGGGCACAGGCTCAGTTGTAAGCTCTGTGCACCATGAGATTTTTCAAAATAGAAGAAAAAAAAGGCAAGGCAAAAAAGCGCACACAAATGAAGCTCTTAGTCAATATCTGAGTCCTATCAGACACTAAAATTCAATTAAAACACTGTTTTTTGATGATAAATATCCTCATGTTATCTGCAATTTTATTAACATTTCTGGGAAGGGTATTTCATGATAATTGTGATAAAGTGTGCTGTCCACTATTAGAATTACATTATATCTAATCATAAAATTAAAAGCATTTATGTTGGGGGCCAGAGCGATAGCACAGCGGGTAGGGCGTTTGCCTTGCATGCGGCTAACCTGGGTTCAATTCCCAGCATCCCATATGGTCCCCTGAGCACCGTCAGGAGTAATTCCTGAGTGCAAAGCCAGGAGTAACCCCTGTGCATTGCCAGGTGTGACCCAAAAAGCAAAAAAAAAAAAAAGAAACAGCATTTATGATTTATGTTAAACCTTTTTATACTTAACTTTTTTTCTAGTCATAAGAAAGGAAGGTCTAGAGAAGGTTTGTGCTGTCAAATCAGGGCTTTAAATATAAATCATACTGGCATGCATCATAGAATCTATATTGATAGATACTGTCAAATACCCCTGATTTAGGAATCTGCTATTGTAAACAGACTTTTCTTTAAGTAACACATGTTGGTTGGCCAGCTGTCCAATATTTCAGTGTAAATTTAAAAAACAAAACTGTATTGAATACATTTCAACTACTTGATGAAAATATTTTCTGAATAAACCTACCCTAAATACTAAACCACTATATGTATAGCACTGTAGCACTGTCATCCTGTTGTTCATCGATTTGCTCAAGTGGGCACCAGTAACATCTCCATTGTGAGACTTGTTGCTACTGTTTTTGGCATATCGAATAAGCCACAGGTAGCTTGCCAGGCTCTGCTGTGCGGCAGGATACTCTCGGTAGCTTGCTGGGCTCTCTGAGAGGAACAAAGAATCAAACCTGGGTCAGCCACGTGCAAGGCAAACGCCCTACCCTCTGTGCTATCACTCCAGTCCAACTACATATATATATGTATATATATATGAATTATATATGTATATATATCAATTCATGAAGGTTGATAAATACTAATTAGTGCTGTCAGCATGCATGAAATCTACAAATAAATTTCTGTGAAAAAAAAATTTGTTTCAGGGCACACTGGTGATACTCAAGGTCTTCTCCTATCTCAGCCTAGGGGATGGTTCTGGGGAGTATGCACTGCCAGGCATAAACCTGGACCACCTATAGTCAAAAACTTCACTCCATTATCTACTTTCAGCATGCATCTCCCATCCCAACTGGTTCCTCCAGCCATCATTTTCTTAGTGATCCCTTCTGTATTCCATCTGCCTTCTCGGTGGGGAATGTGCACTGGTGGAGGGATAGGTGTTTGATCGTTGTCAGATTGTCTTTTTTTTTAAATTTTTTTATTGAGTCACCAAGTGGAAAGTTACAAAGTTTTCAGGTTTAAGTCTCAGTTATACAATGCTTGAACACCCATCCCTTCATCACTGCACATATTCCACCACCAAGAATCACAGTATAGCTCCACGCCGCACCCCTACACCCCTAGCCTCCCCCCACACCCATATCCCCCTGCCTGTGTAACTAATAAATTTCACTTTACTTTCACTTTGATTGCATTCAATATTTCAACAAAACTCACTATTATTGTTTGGAGGGTCTCTCCCCTAAAGTCGGACCTGCTGAAAAGGAAGCATTAGATAATTTGTTTTCCATTGCTGAGAATGAAGAGGTATGAGGTCGAGTGACCGCACTTAGCAGCCTCTCAGTTTTGGGTTTCTGTAATTTAGTATTTTAGTAACTAAGTCCAGAGAGATATCTGCCAGAAGTTGCATCATTGCCAACTTGTACTTCTCAGTTACATTATATTCCACATGTGAGTGCAATCTTTCTATATCTGTCTCTTTCTTTCTGACTCATTTCACTCAATATGATACTTTCCATGTTGATCCATTTATATGCAAATTTCATGACTTCATGTTTTCTGACAGCTACATAGTATTCCATTATGTAGATGTATCAGAGTTTCTTTAACCAGTCATCTGTTTTGGGGCACTCTGGTTTTTTCCAGATTATGGCTATTGTAAACAGTCCTGCAATGAACATAGAAATGTAGATGCCATCTCTACTATACCTTTTTGCCTCTCTGGGATATATTCCCAGGAGTGGTATTGCTGGGTCAAATGGAAGCTCAATTTCTAATTTTTTGAGAATCGTCCATATTGTTTTCCAAAAGGGCTGGACCTGTCAGCATTCCCACAAGCAGGCCACACAGTTTTTAATTCCAGTGCTCTATAGTACAATTTAATGTCAAGAATCTAAAATAATACACATCTTTTTCTCAAAATTGTTTTGTGTATTCAGAAATAGAGTTATTTAAAATCCTTGAAGACTGCCATCAGAATTTTAATGGGAAATGCATTAAATCTACATTGACCTTTGCTAGTGAAAACCATGAACATAGACTATTTTTTTTTATTTCATGCTGTTGTACTTTTTGATTATTTTTAGCAATTTACAGTGTTTGAGGTATAAATCTCTCACTTGGTCCAATAAAACAACAGAATGGGAAGTAGACTTATCAGAAAGTAAATCAATAAAATTCAAGTTGTTTTATGAATTGCTATATATTTTAACCTTTCTTAATCTAGTAGAGGATAACATTAGTGAATGCCATACTCAGTGCTATATAATGGGAAGTTTCTCCATCTTTTAAAGTAGCTCTTCAAACACTTCTTGCAGAACTGGTTTCATGGCTACAAATTCAAATTGTTTCGTGTCCATGAAGTTCTATATAGTTCCTTTGAGACTGAATGATTATCAAGCAGGATAGAATATTTTTGGTGAGCTGTTCTTTATGAAATCTAGAATGAAGAACTTTAAATCTTAGTGGAATAAAAATGTTTTCTATTATTTCCCTAGAAATAATAAAAGCAATATTATTGGAGTGATAGCACAGCAAGTAGGGCATTTGCCTTGCATGCAGCCAACCCGGGGTCAATTCCTCCATCCCTCTCGGACATCCCGGCAAGCTACCAAGAGTATTCCACCCGCACAGCAGTGCCTGACGAGCTACCCATGGCATATTCGATATGCCAAAAGCAGTAACAAGCTCACAATGGAGACATTACTGGTGCCCGCTCTAGCAAATCAATGAACAACGGGATGGCAGTGCAACAGTGGTACAGTTCTTTTCAAAGTGTTTACATCCTTCCATATTTTTTGGTTCATAGAGTCACATTTGATAGATTTGCTGTATATCTAATGGGCTTTCTGTTGCATAAACATTCCTTTTTTTGTCTTACTACATTGAATATTCTCTACCTATCTTTGGATTTTGTCATTCTGAGTATAATATATCTTTGAGTTTTCCTAATTTGGTGTATGTTCACCGGGGGCCCTTTGGTCCTCTTGGTGCCTGTAATCCTCGACTCTGGGACATTCTTATTGGTGATTTCTTTCCCCTTTCTTCATCATATTTGCCTTCCTGTTCTTCAGGGATGACAATGATTTTCATATTGTTGCTCTTAAGATCATCCATCATTCTCTGGTGTGCTGTTAATTTCTTTTTGGGCTATTTTCCACCTTTTACTATTTCCTAGTGGTTTCCTCATTTTCAGCTCATAGGTCCTCAGTCTTTTGTTCAGCTTCTGTTATTCTGCTGTTCAGAGCTTCTATTGACCTTTTTAAAATAACCCCTACCATGTTTAGGTCTGTCATTTCTGTCGTGAATTTTTTTTTTCCATTTTAACTCTCATACTTTCGTGTGCTTTGCTGACTACCTGTGCTATTGTTCTTTGAACTCATTTAACATCCTCAACATAAAGTCAATAAAAGAGAATTTATTGATGTTATGTATGTCTTTGGTGAGACTCATTGAGCCCACTCATTGAGCTTGGTGGGCCTCTATGTGTTTTTGCCATTTGTCACTCCAGTGTTCTTGTTGAACCAGGGTTGAGTCTTTGTAATTACTCCCCCAAACCCCTGGAGGATACTGAGAGAATAGGCTTGGAATTGCTCTCTATCTTGACTGCTCATTCTCACAGAATTGACAGGAAAAATAACTGTGAGCAGCAGACAGTTTGTTGAACAGAGGTGTCACGTGGCTGTTTATTACAATCACGATTCCTTCATGGCAGTATACTTAGACTAGCATTGGACTGATGAAGTAAAGCATGTAGATCATGGGAGATAACTTTATAATTCCTCTACTAACAATAAATGAAATAACACCCTAAAGTAAAATAACTTAAGAACTGATCTATGAAAAGAACAACCATAGTAGACTGGAAGACTACTGAGGGGATTTGAGTAGGTGTAGGGGTGAGGGGGAAGCTAGGAACAATGGTGGAGGGAAATAGAAACACTAGTGAGGTGTGTTGTGTTGGAATGTTGTAATCATGAAACTTACTAATAGTATTATAAAATTGTAAAGCACAATAATTGGAACAAAAATCCAGAGCTGAGACTGTCACCTATGAGCAGGGCTCACCTGGGGAATGATGACGGTCTTCTCACAGTAGGAACTACAGCCACAGCGTTTTGCTGGCAAGACCCAAGTGTGTTTTCAATTTAGTAAGTGCCAGTTAATACTGATATTCTGTAATTCTTTTGCCCTCAGTTCCAAGCTACCCTAGGTAAGATTTTCTGTCAGATATTGGACTTGTTCCTCTTTCTCGACTCTTTCAGACTTTTCTCCCCCCCCCACCCCATCTATGGGAATTACCCCACAGCTCCTGTTGTCCACAGTTTTGAGTTTATGCTAATTATTTTTTTTAGTAAGATTCCTCCATGGTATGCTGGGTTTCATTCAGTTTTTATGTGTTCTTTATATTGCTGCTGCTGAAGCATTCACAGTACTGTTCCTTTTCAGCCATTTTATACTGACACAGCGCCTTAAATAATTTTGAGTCCTTTATTTAGGAGTATATATGATGTATGAAATATGTTAATTTCTGCAATGGAAATTTGTATAGGTTCATTCTGGAGGATTCTGTTTTACCAGACACTGACTGCTCTAACTGTGCTTCATGTATCTTATTTCACCCTCAGAATAATCCAGTGAAGTATGAACTCTAAATTATCCTGTTACAAGTGAAAAACCGAGATTTGTTAGATTACTTATTCAAGGTCACAGAGCTTGCACACAGCAGAGATGGGATTAGGAGTAATCTTGACTTGAAACCAGTTTTCACACTAGCCACCAGACTCTATCTCTGTACCAGTTAAAAAATCAAAGTTAGCATGATAGCATGGAATAGAATTTCATTTTTTTTTTACTCTTTCATCCATTGATTTTCTTTCTCAAAATATCTTCATTTCAGGAATAAAGAAAATAATTTTTTTAACAGATGAAACTTCAAAAATCAGGAAATAACTGAATTTAATGGTAATCTAAAAAATTATCAATGAAAGCATTATTGTTATACCAAAATTTAAGCTGAAAATAACATTAAATATTCAAAAATAACCATGAATGAGAAAAGTATCCGATAATTCAGCTAAATTAAATATGGAAATTAAGTCAGTGAGTTTTGAATTTCAAAAAAATTACAATGAAAAATTTATCCTGAAAAACAAATTATTGCATAGGTATATAGATGTTCAAGAGATGAAGAACTTTTTTCTTCATGGTGTTATTGCTTTTTATTTCCAGTTAGTATTCTTAAACTATGAGATAATGTTAAATAATTTCAACAAACTTGACTCTCTCACACACAAAAAAATATTGTTGGCATAAATTAAAGTATAGCCCTTAATAAAAACAACATTAAATTTAGTATACAGAGAAAGGGTTTTTAAGGTTATAAAGTTTGATTATAGGTCACCCGCACACATATTTCCTATCTTCTTGGAATTACATCATGTACTCTACCTCATCAAATGATACAAATAAAAAGTTACCTTATAACTCGACTTACAGATTCAGCATAATTAAATATGTTTTTCCCCCAACACATGTTGCCTTACTTCATATTAGCTAAATCTTGTTGCCTAGTTTATCAGAATGAGTCTGCCTCTCACTAGGAGAAACATAAGAGCGTATATTTTTGCTTTGTTTTAGATGGCTGCATGCAGGCAGATGGCTGTCTCTACTGTAAAGTTCAGAGTGACAGATTTAGAATACCAGTGCTTTGTGGTGGAAAGAGCGTATGCCTTTGACTATTAATTATAGGATTAACATTTTTAAACAGCCCCATACAGTTTAGTATTCTATAAAACTGTTTTTAAATAGTGCAATAAAGGAGTCTTTAAATGCCATACGTTAAAACCAAAAAATATGCTTTTCTGATATCCTGTGTATATTCCATATATGCTTAAAGGTCAACTGTACTGAGTAAATTGCAAACCTCAAAATAAAAATGAGAGGTTTTATTAGGTGTTTTGTCTTGAAATATATACGATCAGAGCATTATGCCAGTCTTTGTTTTATCATACCCGGAATATATTTTAAAGGCATATTAATGTAGTAGCATATTAGAGTAGCCTGAATTTATTTGTTAACTTTAGATGAGGTGACTGAATACCAGCCATTCTAAATCTAAAATGGCAAGGAAACAGAACACTAGTTATCTTGGTTATAATGATGATTTCTATCCTTTCCAAGAACTAAGAAAATGACCTAAAAATGGGTTTCAGTCTTTTAAAGCATAAAACACATATCTAAAAATCTATCTTTAAAGTGAGAGAAGCTTCATTTTTATTAGTAAGTGGCAACTACTAGCATATTAAGATCTAAAATTTAAAAGAATGAATAAAAGAACAAGGCTGATGATAGACTAGATGACCAAACATAAAAGAGAGAAATTTATCTTTGAAGGAGGCCCAGGCTCTCAGGCTCACATCATCTTTGCTCCTCTTAGCTGTCAGTTGCTGAAATCTCCAGCAATAGGCACTGATTCAGCTGGGAGAAAAACTTCCCTCCCAATCTTACTGATGTTAATAAATATTTTTTTTTTTTAAAAAAAGAAATCCCTTGGGGCTGGAGCAATAGCACAACGGGTAGGGCGTTTGCCTTGCACGCGGCCGACCCGGGTTCGATTCCCAGCATCCCATATGGTCTCCTGAGCACCGCCAGGAGTAATTCCTGAGTGCATGAGCCAGGAGTAACCCCTGTGCATCGCTGGGTGTGACCCAAAAAGCAAAAAAAAAATAAATAAAAATAAAAAAAAGAAATCCCATAAGTCCTTCAAGCAGTCTATTTTATTGTTAATAATCTAAATATTTTTTCCACAAAGTAAGGTTTTATATATGGATATATGTACATAGAGAAATGAATAATACAAATCTCACACTGGAGATGTTACTGGCACCCGCTCCAGCAAATCAATGAGCAACGGGATGACAGTGATACAGTGATACAGTGCTATATGCACACACACACACACATATATATATATATACATATGTATGTATATATATACATATATATATATGTAGTACTGCAGCACTGCCATTCCGTTGTTCATCGATTTGCTCAAATGGGCACCAGTAACATCTCCATTGTGAGACTTGTTGTTACTGTTTTTGGCATACCAAATTCGCCACAGGTAGCTGGCCAGGCTCTACAGTGTGGATGGGATACTCTTGTAGCTTGCCAGGCTCTCCAAGAGGGATGGAGGAATCAAACCCGGGTCGGCCATGTGTAAGGCAAATGCCCTATCTGCTGTGCTATCGCTCCAGTCCATGTTTATGTATACATATATCATCATCATCATCCCATTGATCGTCGATTTTCTCAAGCAGTCTCAGTAACGCCTCCATTTGTCTTAGCCCTGAGATTTTAGAAGCCTCTCTTTACTCATCCTTTCCAATGGTGCCACATTGGAGGCTCTTTCAGGGTCAAGGGAATGAGACCCTGCATTGTTACTGGTTTTGGCATATGAATACACCATGGGGAATTCCGAGGCTCTCCCATGTGGGCAGGAAACTCTCGGTAGCTTGCCAGGTTCTCCCAGAGGGAGAACTAGACTATAAGATGTTGCTTCCATGAGTTTGGTTTTATAGTCTCTGGATGTTGGCCGTTGATGTGATTACATGGTACTGGGGCAATCTCTGGGTGCAACCACCTAGCTACTGGAAAATGGGGGCTCTGGGTGGAAGAGGCCCAGTTCCAATCCAAGCAGGCTTGGAGGTCTCAGCCCCGGGTCCCGCACACCTGGGTTCCTCTGCCAGTTCCTCCATGCGTGAGGCTCCTCAGAACGTGTGGAGAAGGGCCTTGAGCATGGCTGTAGCTGGGTTCTGGAAATCTTTGGCTGCCGAGGCTCTGCTGGGGGGGGAGGGGAGGGGGGAAGGAAACTCAACCCACCCCCTCCGAGGGGCCCCAGTGAAAACAGCCAGGCATGGGGGCAAGAGACTCTGAAATATTCCATTAAAATGAAAAATAATAGAATATTTTTAGGTTTCAAATTGACTAATTTCAGTGCCTAGTGAAACTAAGGCCCTTGACTTCCAGAAATCCAGAGCATCAGACTCTGAATTTCCTCCTGAGGGGTCAAGAGACCATTTGTCGGGGATGGAGCGTGGACTCCCATTTTTTAAGTCACATGGATGCACCACTGAGCTATCCCGCCAGAGTAAAAATATGTCTATTCCAATGTGAATCTTAACAGCTCACTCGTATTTGGTGACCTCATTCTCAAATAAAATTGCAGCAATATAATCCTGAAGCTGTGGTTTGAGTTCTGAAATCAATCACAGCAAACAAGGTAAGAATTAGTTGAATGGTCCCTGGGTGAATAGGTGGACATGGAATATAAGCATTTCACAAAAAGTAGAAATCAAAAAACAGTGAAATAGAATATGAAAAACAACAAGAACAAATAACAGATAAACTGAATGAACAACAAAAAACGATGTAGCAAAATGGAAATAAATGTTGTAATAACAATTATATCCCTAAATTCCAATGCCTAAATTCACCAATCATAAAGAAAACAAAACACAACTTTCTCGGGGCAGGGAGGGAAACTCAACCCACCACCTCTGAGGGGCCCTGGTGAAGACAGCCAGGCGCAAGGTCAAGAGACT
The DNA here is from genome assembly GCF_027595985.1 of Sorex araneus. NCBI lineage: Eukaryota > Metazoa > Chordata > Mammalia > Eulipotyphla > Soricidae > Sorex > Sorex araneus. The sequence goes on along the minus strand of NC_073305.1, from coordinate 93,296,153 downwards.
CTGCTGGAGTGATAGCCCAGTGGATAAGGCTTTTGCCATACACACAGCCGATCAGGGTTTAATTCCCAGCATCCCATATGATCCCCTGAGCACCGACAGGAGTAATTCCTGAGTGCATAGGCCAGGAGTAACCCCTGTGCATCATCTGGTGTGAGCCAAAAAGAAAAGAAAATAAACAACACTGATACATGTATATTATATTTAAAAGGTTATCTAAGGGCCTGAGAAATAGTACAGCAGGTCAAGTGTTTGCCTTGCATATGGCCAACCCTGGTTCTTTCCCCAGCTACCCATATGGCTCCCAGCACTGCTAGGAGTAATTCCTGAGCAGAGAGCCAAGAGTAACCTCTGAATATCACTTAGTGTGAGCCAAATACAACAATTAAAAAAAGGTTGCCTATCAAAATAATGATAACAAGCACCTAAAGATAATGAAAACAAAGAACATATAAGAACTGATATTAAGTAGGAAACATGACACTCGAGGGGGTGGGGGCTGGGGGTTGGAGAGCGAGAAGACTATGTGTATGGTAGAGGGAAGCCTTCAACAAGGAGGAGTTGGTGGTGCTGAAAGCTAGTAAAGTGTTATGTTGAAAGCATATCAGCAACAGTACTGTAAAACACAGTGCAAAACCTAAAAAAAAAAGCAAACAAGCAAAAAATACTAAACAAAAAGCAAAAAATCTCTTATAGAAGCAGACTGGTGGATGGGAGGCAAATCCTGTTTGGAGGAGGGGGTGAGGGAAAGGGACATTGGTGGAGCAAGGTGGACACAAATGAAGGGATTCATGTTGACACATTGTTTACCTAAAACCCAATCATGAATAACTTTGTACTTCTGGCGACTAAATAAAAGATATTTTCTTAAAGGATGACATTTATTTTGTTTGTCTCCTTCATAGCCTTGTGTTGAGTCCTTCAATTACTCTATAATTCAGTACTCTTGATTAATAGTAGTTTAATACCAAGCACATATAATATATGTAATTAATTATTATATGAGGAATGAATAATTTCTAAATGCATATATGCTTTATATATAAATATATAATATGTAAGTATATTATGTTGAAATGTCTGCATATATATAAAACTCCATATGTGTTTATATAGCTTATATGTGCTAAGTATGTAACTATTCACTCTATAACTGTCATCCCATTGTTCACTGATTTGCTCAAGCAGGCACCAGTAATGTCTCCATTTGTCCCAGCCCTGAGATTTTAGCAGCCTCTCCTTACTCATTTTTCCCAACGATTGAAGGCTCTTTCAGGGTTAGGGGAATGAGACCTGTTATTGTTACTGTTTTTGGCATATCGAATATGCCATGGGGAGCTTGCCGGGCTCTGTCGTGCAGTAGCTTGCCGGTCTTGGTCATGCAATAGCTTGCCAGATTCTCCAAAATATATATTAATATATATATATATTTCCCTCTATGATTATATGGAAAATGAGCAAGGAGTGTCCCATGATGTGTGCTATTATTATATATTATAGTATTTTATATTTTTTAATTTACAGGCAGTTATTAGTATGGGGTATAGAATAAAGGATGAAAGAAAGACAAGAATAATGCAAATATCTGTAGGACTTTCTCATTCTCCTATTTAAAGCTACATAATCTCAGAGCCGAATCACTCTCCCTAAAAATATCTTAACTGAGATAAGCATTAGTTGCTTCCACAGCTAATTACCACACAACTCAGTGATTGTACTATGTAAATTGATTATCTTACATTTTCTCTAGATCGCAGATTTGACCAGTCTCAGTGGATTAAGATCAAGTTTGTTGGCAGGGTTGTTATTCTTTCTGAAGGGTCTATGGATGAGTATCTTTCCTTATTCTCCAAGTTTTTAAAAGTCTGGATTCCTTGCCTTATAGCCCCCTACCTTCAACTCCAAAATTAAATATGTGAATGCATTATTTTTTCACATCATTTAAGTTGATCTACTTTTCACTTCTCTTTTTGCATTTAAGGATCCTTGTGATCAAACAAGGATAATCCATATGTTAGTGCTGATTGGGAACTTTAATTCCATCTGTAAACATAATTCTCTTTGACATGCAAAGTAACAGATGCATCAATTCTGAGAATTAGGTGTATGGATATCTTAGGAGCAGCACTTCTCTGCCTATAGAAAGATCTCTAGCAATTAACCAGGAATTTACACGTTTTCATAGAGCAAAAAAAAGTTTAGTAGGTGAGTATCTTATGACTATAAAATTGTGAAAAGTGGCCCCAGCTTGGAAAACACACTAGGTTATCTGATCTGGAATTCTAGTAAACAGGAAGCATATATATATGTTCATTGAAAAGCACAGAGGGATATTATCAAAACTAGAAATATGTGTTCAAACCATCACCATGTTCTCGGTGCTTGCTCAAGATTCAGAATCCCAATAAATAATTTTTATTTTTTTAATTGGAAAATCCCAAATTTATGCTAATCCACTGCATCAGCAAGCTAGGAGGAAAACAGATGATAAGAATTATTTTATCTTATGGTTATGAAATGAACCTGGCCATACCGGCCACAACTATTCATAGAGGAACACAGCTTAAGATTAAATTAATTCAATTTGCTATGTGAAGGGCATTAAACAAAGTCTTCCCTACTCTTAGAGTTGCCAGATTTATACAACCAATCGTGACTACTACCTATTGAATATTCATATTGTGCTTGTTTATTAAATAAGCCCTTGCACACAAAGCTAAGATATGAGTCTCTTGCAGAACTTCCCTCTTTTTCATCAATACATTTGCTCAGTTATACAGTTTTATGTAATTATTTATCCAAAATTTACCAAGAATTCTTTGTATATTTACTTTGTGTTAGTCACTATCTCAAACACTGTTCATGTCATGTATTGATGAATAAGGCAGTTGTTCTCACTACTTAAGTGTAATGCAATAATGATGCAAATTTTGTTTTTATTAAGATAAAAAAGACTTCCTTTACAAGTCTGTATTTTAAGTCTAAATTTCACATCTCATCAAAATATGTTTTACAATACCATTTTTATTAATACCATCCAAGTACCAATATCCTTCCATCACAGTTCATTGTAACCCCCACTCTTTCAACGGATGTATGGGAGGATTGAATAAATGGACCAGAAATGATAAAAGGACAGTGGAGGTACTTGGGCACTTTTGTGGTGGTAAGATAGAGTAACTTTATACATAAATATTATAAAATTTAAAACTATTGTAATCACATTACCTAAAATACAACAACAAATAAAAAAGGAAAAAACTATGTCATGGTAATTTTAGAGGAAGAATATTTCCTTTGACATTCTTCAAGGCAATAGAAAAACTGTTTCTGAAATTCATATGAAAACATAAAAGACCTCATGTAGCCAGAAAATCTTAATATATAAGAGAAGTCTTGGCATCATGCTCACCAACTTTATAAAGCTAGTATAAAGCTAGAATAAGCAAAACAGTGTGGTATTGGTATAAAAATAGACTAACTTGAGTGTGATCCTAGAAAAAAAAATGAATACATATATGGACAGTTAATTTTTACAAAGGAGATAAGATAATAAAAGTGATAAATGAATGGAAACTTTCAAATATACAGTCTATATTTATGGAAAAACTCTAAATCATGGTTCTCACTAAAGAATATCACTATGTGCAATTAAATATTGTGTGCGATTACATCCAAGAGAACAAAAGCAACCTGTGTTGGCATGGATGTAGGGAGAAAGGGACTCTTCTTCATTGCTGGTGACAATGCCAACTGGTTCAGCCCTTTTGGAAAACAGTATGGATGTTTCTCAAAAAATTAGAAATTGAGCTCCCATTTGACCCAGCAATACCACTTCTGTGAATATATTCCAGAGATGCAAAAAAAGTACTGTAGAAATGACATCTTCACTTATATGTTCATTGCAGCAGCATGCCCAAGAACAGATGACTGGTTAAAGAAACTTTGGTACATCTACACAATGAGATACTATGCAGCTGTTAGAAAAGATGAGGTCATGAAATTTTCATATAAATATATCAACATGGAGAGTATCATGCTAAGTGAAATGAGTCAGAGAGGGATAGACATTGAATGACTGCACTCATTTGTGGAATATAAAGTAACATAATGGGAGACTAACAACGAAGGAGAGTAGAGATAAGAGCCAAAAGGGTCAATCCATGACTTGGAAGCTGGCCTCACATCTGGGGGAAAAGGCAGCTGAAATACAGAAGGTACCACCAAGTAGATGATGCTTGGAGGGCTCACTCAGAATGGGAGATGCATGCTCAAATTAGACTGTTGACCAAACATGATGGCAACTTAATACCCATATTGCAAACTTGAACACCCAAAGGGAGAGAAAGAGTATATGAGAATGTGCCTGCCACAGAATCGGGGCGGGAGGATTTGGGAGTGGTGGGAGAGATACTGCGAACTTTGGTGTTGGAGAACGGGCACTGATGGAGGGATGGGTATCAATCATCATATGACTGAAATGTAATCATGAAAGTTTGTAAATCTGTAACTGTATCTCACAGTGATTCATTACAAATTTTTTAATAAATAAATATTGTGTGCAATTAACTACTTGAAATCTACAATAAGGAAATTTCATTAACTCTTTACTAAGATATTGTTGATAGTTAAGCATTCTGTGTTAATATTTTTGTTATTGGAGATTGATTGGCTTCCAAGTCATATTCCCATCCAATCTGGTCAGTGTTGTAGAGTTAGGAGATGTTGTGCAGTGGCCAATTCCTTTTAAAAGGAAAATGCAAATACCAATATTTTCTTAATCTAAACCTGAGGCTAAAATAAGTGAAAAATGAAGAAATAAATTCCACTAATTTTACTTAATTGTTTCAAATTTATATGGGGCCTTTTTTTCTGATCTCAATTAAGTGTATTAAAGTTTTATGGCTGTTAATAAATGAAATGATTATTTTTCTCAGTTATTTGTTCAGATAAAAAATTGGATGACATGAGAATATATCACAGGTAAAAGCAATGGCTAGTATTAATTTGCTCTAAACTGTTGGTGCCAGACAGTACAGCAGGTAGAGAACTTCCTGGTTTTTCTGAGACCAAACATAATCCCCTGAGCCCTGCAAGAAGTGATCTCTGAGCACAGAACCAGGAGTAATCCCTAGTTACTGCCAGTGTGTGGCTCAAAAACAAACAATAATGTTAGTACCAAATGGCAAAGCAAAGTATTTCTATAACCAGAGATGACTAGGAATGAATATGTGGCCTGTGGGAGATTAGTTTTAGGTGGGTATTCCTTAATATATGCTGTTGTTATGGCAGAAAAAAATAATGGAGTTTGAATTTGGAGGCAACATCATGTCCTAATTTGTAAATATAATTTTATTAATACAATAAGAAACTATCTAAATAAAAGAATTTATTGCTTAAACTGTCTGCCCTTGAAATATTAAATCAATTTAAATTGCTCTCATTTATTTTGTTAAGCTGTCTCTGTGGATATCTCTTTATTCTCTGCTGTAGGATTGTAGATATAAATGTCAATAAATTTGGAGATATGTGTAGGGGTGGAAATTGAAAAAAATAATAACCTATATGAATGTTCTTTTTGCCTGAAGGGGAGAAATTTGGAAGAAGATATCTTGTGTAATAGCAGTGATCCTCTATATTAACATTAGGTATGCTAAGAAGAAAAAAAAATTAACCTCTAATCCCATTTTACACTTGGTATACATCACATATTATTTTCATGAATTTTCTTCTTTAATCCTCACAACTTTAACTCATATAATATTTTATTATATAAATATTATAAAGTCATGCTCTTTGTAGCTTAGATCTCACGTTTTCAGTGTTGTTGAGTCTGTGTTTTGGATATATAGTTTTGGATATATGTTTTGGATATATATATATATGTTTTGGATAGATGGTTGTATCATACACTGGTCATATCATACCACCAATGTAACTGAAGCTCTGATGCCTATTCACTCATTACTTTTCATTTTCTTCTCCCCTTGATTTCTTTCCTTCTCTGTCCTTCTCTCTAAACACTGGAGTCAAGAGTGATTGAGACATTCCCCCTTTACCACAGTACATTTTCTCATCCAGTTTTCTGTATATCACAGATAAGTGAGATCATCCTGTGTTTGACAGACCACGTCTTTAAATTATGTTGCTTTTAATTAAAACAGAATGCCGTTTCCTTAGTCAGGTACTCAGGACTACCACAATCTGACTCCAGCCTTTTTCCATCATCTTTTTCTTCTTTTTTTTACCCTGTTCCATCATCCCATCTTTATGTTGTAATATCACTAAGACCAGACTGAAACACCTAGGAAATCCTGTTTGTGCCTATTCCAAATGCCACCTTTCTACTCCAGATAAATGTGCAGTGTCACCTAGAATTTTCATACACTTTTATTTATCTATTTTTTGAATCACCGTGAGATAGAGCATTACAAATTTGTTCACAATTGCGTTTCAGGCTTACAATGTTCCAACACCCATCACTCCACCAGTGTAATTTCCCAGCACCAGTGTCACCAGTTTCCCTCCCACACCTTCAAGCCACCTCCACCCTAGCCTGCCTCTATGGCAGGCACCTCTCTTCTCTTTTTCTCTTTATCTTTCTCTCTCTCATTTTAGGCATTAGGATTTGTGGTACAGATGCTGAAAGGTCATCATCTATACCCATTCACTTGCTTTCAATATTCAGTTCTTGTCCAAAGTGATCATTTCCATGTAGCATTGTCATAATGGACCCTCCTCTATCTTAACTACCTTCCATCTCGGAAACCATTGACCTGTTCTTCTGGCCCATTTTCCCTGACCTTGGATATAAGTTTCATACTGATTTTTTAAATATCCCACAAATGAAGTCATTCTATATCTATGCCTCTCCTGATTCATTTCATTCATCATGGTACTCTCCAAGTCTATCCATATACAGATAAATTTTATGACCTCATTTTTCCTAACAAGACTGTATAAGAGGTAGTCTTTAGTAAAAACAGACATTTCAATCACTTTTCACTTTCAGACTCCAGGGGTAGACCACCAGGAAAACATGCCTCCTTCAAAGAAGCAAAAGTACATTGAAGTATTTTTTGAATTTAAGGTCGATGTCAAATGGAAGTCAAAACTGTTTATGTAAGAATTTTAAAAGTCCCTAAGTTCACAGAGAAGGGAGAGTTCATGTGGAACGGAAACTGATGTGCCTAAAGCAGCAAACATATGTTTGGTTTTAACATACTTGCTTGTATTCTCTGATATACATGCTCTGTCCTTCTTGGAGAGCCTGGCAAGCTACCGAGAATATCCCACCCTCACGGAAAAGCCTGGCAAGCTCTCCATGGCATATTCGATATGCCAAATACAGTAACGTTAACAGGTCTCATTCCCCTAACCCTGAAAGAAACTCTAATCATTGGGAAAGACGAGTAAGGAGAGGCTGTTAAAATCTCAGGGCTGGAACGAATGGAGATGTTACTGGTGCCCGCTCGAGCAAATCAATGAATAATGGGATAACAGTGATAGAGTGAAAGTTGTGCTCATTTTCCAGTTATAAAAATTGACCCAAATAATAGTTAATAGATGCTAGGTGCTTAATATGTTAGGAACTTTCCTTAACTCCATAGCCTATGTTGATTTATTTTTTCCTTTATTAAAAAGTAAGCACTATATAATGCTCATAATTCAGGGGAAGAAATGGATGTGGATGCAGAAAATTTAAGCAACTCTCGGTACTTAATCAGCTAGTAAATTTTGAAATTGAAATTTAAATATGAGCTATTAAATTTTCCTTCTCATTTAACCAAAGTTAATATTAAAAAGATTTAAATATTTCTTACCAAAACTATACAACTGTCATCTCATAAAGTATCAGAATAGGAAACAAATATACCCCAGACGAGACCAGAAGTAGAAATAAAAGCAATCAAGTTAACTTTCTCTATTGAAGTTGTGACTCATCTCACATGGCCTAGCTGACACTTGGTTTTGAATCAGTAGGATAGTCTTTTTTCATACAGAGACTGATTCTTTCTAGATGAGCGATGGGGAAACAGTTGCTTTCTGGATTCTTCAACAAGAGGTAAGTCTCCACATAATTCTATCCAACTAAGCTCTGAAGGCAAAACTGAATTCCAAAGATCTTGAGAGTCTGTTTCTTCCTTAATCTTAAAAGTCATAGGTTATTTAAATTCTGCAAGATATGTGATAAGGTAGAAAAAATGAAAAAAGATCATTTTCAAGGAATTTTCACGTTTCTCCTGTGACATAAGAAGAATTTGACATGGTGACACAAGTTCCAAGAAACACTTCTATTTTAGAAGTATGATATACTAAAGGACTGGAGTCATAGCACAGCAGGTAGGGCATTTGCTTGGCATGCGGCTGACCTGGATTCGATTCCTCCATCCCTCTTGGAGATCCCAGCGAGCTACCGAGAATATCCTGCCCACACGGCAGAGCCTGGCAAGCTACCTGGGGCATATTCGATATGACAAAAACAGTAACAAGTCTCACAATGGAGACATTACTGGTGCCCTCTTGAACAAATCAACAAACAATGGGACGACAATGATACAGTGATTTACTAAAAATGAGTGTCAGCTGAGAGAGAAAGACTATAAAGAATTCAGTGCTTTTCTTAGGTGGATTAGGGAAGTCATGGCTTTTTTAAAACTCCTGTTTCTCTTTCCTAAGATTCATAGTTGGAATGCATTTGAAAGCCTTTAAAGTCTATAATGTATTAATCCCTAATTTGATCTCGAACATAAAGCTCAAATTCTGTTTATCTCATGCCCTTTTGGACTGAGAAGATTCTCTGAGTGAAGCTTCTCATGTATGGAGGAATTTGACATTGGAGAGAAAATAATTCTTAGAATTTTGTTACTTTATTTTATCAATCCTTGTTGCAAAATAAGTTATCTGAGAAAAAGATTCTGAAACTATAATGCAAGAATTTTATTAAAAGAAGATTTTCAAGAACACAGGTGAAGGAAAAGAAGCTGGATTAACCAGCACATATATCCCAGTATCTCCCACACCAGAGTCTCTCCTACCATATCATTTCAAATTCTAACACTGAGCCACACCTACTGTCCCATACCCATTCTGTCCCATACCAAGGATTTTATCCCAGTGTCCTTTATTAGTCATTTAAAATACAACAAACAAAAGTCATGATCTATACAAAGTATGTTTGATGTCCCTGAAACTTTGCTAGAATTCCTCATCCTAAATGAATTAAAATAGCCCTTTGTTTTCATAATTACTTTGTAAATTGTTATTACTCTCAAATCATCTAAGCAACTCAACCAAAGTTTGACCTTAATTAGAATAACATGACTTATAGATTATTCCTCAGTTTCCTGTATTGGAGTTTAAAAGAGAAAGAAAATGAGATTGTTTGCAATATTTTGAACTAGAATGGAAATATGAAATCAAAATGTTTTCTAAAGTTTTAAATAATCTCACTTTCTAGCTGATTGGTATAATTATACACAAGAGTTACATTTATATATATATATATTTATATACTGCATGTATTCAAGAGTTAGAATTTTACAAGTAGCTTTTACAGCTAATATTCCTTCCTTAATCAAATACTGAATTCCTTGACATAAACATGAACCCCATAGATATCTCTAACCATATTTACTTCTTTCTTTAAGGTCAATTGGAAATAAAACTTACAAGATATTTTTATACTAAACATCATTTCATAATGTTATATTTATCTATGAGTTTTATATTATAATTAATCTTTATCTATCTAGTGAGTCCATATTCTGAAATGTGTATAAGTATATTCTGGAAATACCACGTCCATCTACTTAGGTAGCTGTATTTCTACTGCAGTTTAAAAAAAATAGAAGACTAATATAACAAGAAGGAGTTTAATGACACCACAATGTGACTATTAAATTTTCCTGTAGTTTGGACCTTTTCTGCAAAAGTTTTTGCCTTTTCACAAACTCCTAACACCTGTCTTAGGAAGACATCTAACATTGCTATCAGCTATGGATTCCTATGTGCAGAACATCTGACATGTTTTTGGCACGAAACACAAAAGGGCCATTTAAAATTAGTTCCTTTTTTTCAAATTAGCCTTTGCAGTGCCAAAAATTTGTTTGAGAAAGAACCTGTGCATAATAAATATTTTGGGGAATGCAAATAATGAAATAATGTGAGCAAAAGGAAAAGAAGACAAAAATATCATGCTGAACTTTTTCTTATGTGTTTTTATTCTTTTTCTTTTCTAGCTAGGAAGTTGAAAATGATACATATTTTCATATTAAATTGATTTATAATTTACATTTTGTAGTGGTAATAAAAAAGCACTATGTATGAATCTGAAAAAATATTCCTGTGCAATCACTTGAAAACAGCCAACATTGAAAATTGCTAAAAATGATGAATGTTTAACTCTGGACACAATTAGAGTTTGTGAAATCAGCCATTCCATTGTTCAGATGTTTGAACATATGTTAAAAGCCGAAAGCATATCTGTAGAATTGCTTCTTATTGTAGAGCACTGTTCTCTTCATTTTATACTTATTCTTGTTATTTTTTATGGAATCTACATATATCAGGTTAATTTACATTTAGATTACTTGAAATGCTGTTTTAAAATGCTGCCTAATGTTTTACTAGTTATATACTTTAAGATATCAATGTCTCACATTAATGATTTATAAATCTATAAATTTGAACTTTAGACTTCTACTTTTTAATTCAGAGCCATAAACTTTAGTGCTAATTGTGACCCTCATACAAATTCTGCTCACACAAAGATTTTCGTCATATTTAATAAAAGTATAATTTATTTTAATGTGCAATCATGATGGACTGGAGTGATAGCACAGCAGGTAGGGTGTTTGCCTTGCATGCAGTCAACCCAGGTTTGATTCCTTTGTCCCTCTCAGAGAATCTGGCAAGCTACCAAGAGTATCCTACCCACATGGCACAGCCTGGCAAGCTACCCGTGGTGTATTCGATATGCCAAAACCAGTAACAACAAGTCTCACAATGGAGACATTATTGATGCCCGCTCGAGCAAACCGGTGAACAACAGGACAGCAGTGCTACAACAGTAATAGTTCAGTGCTATGCAACCATGATACTATTTCTTACTCGTGTCATGCAGCATGCTGTTATAAAATTATGATCTATAATCATAGACATGTCAGATAAAATTTGTTTTCCATTAAATGTTTAATTTTATACTTAATAAATAGCTTCAGTGCATGCACAAAATATTGCATGAGGTATCATTTTTAATAATATTTTTATCTAAAATTTAAATGAATATTCTTTTAAATTATAAATCTGTAGTGGAATTATTTCAGGAGATTATTTTCTAACAGGTTAACTAATCTCTTATATTTAGAATAAACTTAAGAAATCGTTTATTAAAATCAGAGGCAGACATAATCTTCTATTTAGAGCTAAATAAGAAGAGTCTCTTGCTTGCACGCCTGGATGTCTTCCCCGGGGCCCCTCGGAGGGGATGGGCTCCAGCTTCCCTCCCCACCTTTAGCAGAGCTCCCAGCGGCCGAAAACGACCGGAACCTAGCTACAGCCATGCCCGTGGCCCCTCTCCACATGTTTGGACAGGCCTCACACATGAAGGGACCGGCAGACAAATCCAGGTGTGTGTAATCCCATCAATGGCCAACATCCAGAGAGATACTTAAAAGTGAGTTCCCAGAAGCGATATCTTGTAGCCTACTTCTCTCTCTGGGAGAAACTGGCAATCTTCTGAGAGTTTCCTGCCCACATGGGACAGCCTTGCAAGCTTCCCATGGTGTATTTATATGCTAAATCCAGTAACAAGCTGGATCTCATTCCCTTGACCCTGAAAAAGCCCCCCAGTGTGACATCCTTGGGAGGGCCAAGTCGAGATAGACTTCTAAGATCTCAGGGAAAGGACAAAATGAGAGGTTACTGAGGCCGCCCGAGAAATCGGTGATTAACGAGATTTCGTGATTCATGATTTGTGATACTTAATGGGCCACGTAGATTTGATATCTACATACACATACACACACATAACAAATATATATAAAACAAAATTACTGAGCTCACAAGTTGTATAAAAGCAAGTTGTGAAATGTTTTGCCTCAGATGAATAATCTACAAAAGCTTCTGTTTTAGTTGTATTAAGTTTTGGATTAGTATGATTTTTCCTGGATATACATTTCAGTTTTAGATACAAGTAAGTTGTTGTGGATCTTTGGATCATGACTCCAACTTCCTGTAATCTCAATAATATCTGAAAATGTTTTATTGGTTTTGTCTCAATATGAAAATTAATCATATCTATATATCCTGTCTTCAGTTCATAAATTCTCCGTTTGGTGTAAAATTTGCTTATCTCAACTTCCATTTCCGAGTCTCATTCTGTTCCCTCTTACCCCTTACAGCAGTTATATAGAAATCATGAAGGGTGGGGACACAAAGGTGGGATTGAATATTATTATAACAACAGTAAGATGTGAAGCCTCTCCTTCAGGAGATTAACTCAAATACAAAATCTCATCTCAGGATTCAGCACTCCAGGTTACTAGGAGATCTGCCCAAGGGTGGGATTCCATCCAGGTGTTTTGCTTTCTCCTTTCTTCAGCTAGTAATCCATTTAAACAGTCAGAGTAAATTTACTTCTTATAATATATCTAGAAATGTCATTTTGTATGAACACAGTAAGAGATATATAAAACTTAAACTTTGGATCTTCCTGGGAACATCTCACCATATATTCCAGACCACATCCCTCAAGCCAGTTTAGTTTTTCCTGACCTCAGATCAGGGTCCTGATTCAGTTAACTCTTCTTAGGTCATGAGAGAGTTTGTCAATGACCATGCTCCTAACTTATAATTAAGTATTCTGGCTCTTGGTCTGGCCCTTTTCTCAATGCCAGGGTAGCTCACAACTTGCCCTGGGTCCATCAGACCTCGTCAGGACCCTGTACTTGGAGTGCTAGAAACTGAGGCTTAAGTCAAGTAAATATGGATGCCCAGGACTAAATATTTTTTAGTAACTCCCATGTTACATAGCATAGCATCAACCTTCTTCCTGTGTCTATACAAAAAGGACATTGGTAAATAAATCATACAAATGACAAAAAGGAAAGACAAAATCAATTTAAAATTATTAGTGAGCGGTGGTATTGGGTGTGCTTCAGTTGCACTGTGTGGAAGTGGCTCAATTAAACTTAAGCTCCCTGTGGGAGCAGCAAGGACAGCCCGGTGTTATCCAACATAGAAGTACAAATTTGACAGTAGTGGTGGAAAGCCTAATAGCTGAAAATAACATGGAAAAAAAAACATGAGCTTTCAGTATTGCATGACCATTGCCTATAAACTTATGACTCTGCATTATTTGGAAAATATGTGCAGTTATAAAATGAGTAATTGAGTTTATGGTTAGGTGCAACTCTGCCAAATACTTCAGCTTAATCATCTCTCAGGGCCCGTAATAAAGGAGGGAATGAAAGAGAAAAGAAGAGCCATTTAAGAAATTATCACTATCAGGGCTGGTGCAATAGTACAGGAGATAGAAGATTGCCAATCCATACCATCACAAAACATAGCCACTGATTTTGCATATCTTTTATGTTACATTGTAACTTTACACATTTTTAAATTTTGACTTAGAGATTTATTTCAAATTACCTACTCAAAACCTGGATCTTTATTTAAATAGTATTTTAAGTTGGCATGATTTTACATTTCTCTTTCTTCCTTCCTTTAGCAACTCAGGGAGGGAATACCTAGAGAAAAATCTGATATTTAATGAATAATTTAATGTATAAAAGAAGAGGTTTTAAAGAGTTAGACTTTGCATACTAATATTTACTGCCTCTGAAGTAAAATTAACTTTTATCTCTGTGATAATGTAATAAAATACATATGTAATATTATACTTTTGATTTAAGACATAAATGGTTTTAAGGGCTATATAATATTAAAATCTGCAGTGGAAGATATGAGAAGTGTTTCCTACCATGAATGCTGACTGTAATACTCACATATACAAATTCAGGAAGATTTCCACAGAGAAATAAATGTGTGAAGTACATGAATTTGAAAAAAAAAGCATTGTTGAGGTGAAATTAATGTCTTTCACATTATAAAATGAGTTACTTAAGTTGGAGATTTCATTGTGTTGAACACATAATCTAAATTCAGGAATCCTGGAGGGCCAGGATTTACTGTGTACACCACACAATCATCCAAGCAAGCATAAGACCAACCCCCAGTAATTGGGTCAGAAGTAGTCCCTGAGCACCACTTGATATGATTCAAGGTGGAGAAATATTTAAAATGAGGTGGTTTGTGAGAAAATATTTTATGACAAATTTTGCCCCACACTCCCCCATGGTATATGATTCTATATCAGGAGAAAGGCAAAAAAATCATGAGATCTTCCACCATTCTCTTATCAACTGTATAAACAATATTTGAAATTTGTTATGAATTTGACATCTGTAAAAAAAGCAGAGACACACATAGATGTCAAATAAATCTCTAATATTTGTTTAAAGTTGATCTCTGGTGTTTTTATAAATGTAAGGCCTCCAAATCATACTGAGGAATTTCAGGATCTCTGTTAACTCTATGATTTGAAGATTGGGATAACTCAACAATTCTTTCAGAAAATTCCCTGAGATCCTCATTCATTGCTGGTGGGAATGCTGACTGGTCCAGTCTTTTTGGAAAAAAGTATGGACATTCCTAAAAAAAAACTAGAAATTGAGCTGAGCTCCCATTTGACCCATCGCTACCACTCTGGTAATATACCCTGGTGTATATTACCCTGGTGTATAAACACCATCTATACTTCTAAGTTCATTGCTACACTATTTGTAATAGCCAGAATCTGGAAACAACTTGAGTGCCAGAGAACAGATGACTAGACAAAGAAATATGGTACATCTACACAATCGAATACTGCAAGCCTGTTAGGGAAAATGAGGTCATGGAATTTGCTTATAAATAGATGGACTTGGAAAGGATCATACTGAGTGAAATGAGTCAGAAGGAGAGGGAGAGATATAGAATGGCTGCATTCATTTGTGGGATATAAAAAAAATGGTACGAAACTGAATATATACAAGACCATGGAAAATGGGCCAGGAGGACTGTTCAATGGTTGGAAATTACCAAGGGTGTGGGGGATGGAGAGTATTTAAGATAGAGGAGGGCCCATTATGACAACATTAATTAGAAATCATCACTGTGGGCAAGAACTGAGTGCTTAAAGTAGGTAAAGATATAAGTGATAATATTTCAGCGTCCTTGTTGCAAACCATATTGCCTAAAATGAGAGAGAGAGAAAGAGAGAGAGATGGAAGGAGAGAGAGAAAGAGAAAGTGCTAGATACAGAGGCAGGCTGTTGGGGGGGTGGTTTGAAGGGGGTTGGGAAGGAAACTAGGGACATGAGTACTAGAAAATTACACTGGTGGAAAAATAGGTGTTGGAACATTGTATGACTGGAACTTAATCATGGAACAACTTTGTAATGCTCTATCTTATGGAGGTTGAATAAAATGAAAAATAGCACTGTAGCACTGTCTTCCTGTTGTTCATCGATCTGCTTGAGTGGGCGCCAGTAATGTCTGCATTGTGAGATTTGTTGTTACTGTTTCTGACATATTGAATATGCCACAGGTAGCTTGCCAGGCTCTGCTGTGCATGCAGGATACTCTCAGTACCTTGTTGGACTCTCCAAGAGGGAAGGAAGAATTGATCCCGGGTCGGCCGAGTGCAAGGCAAATGTACTCACTGTGCTATCGCTCCAGTCCAAAAATAAAATTAAAAATGAAGAAAAAAAAGCCCTGAAAAAAATCTTTTTGGAATATATTTTTTCATTCAATCACCATAATCTAATTAAAACTGGGGGAATTAATCTTTAAATCAAGATCATTAAATGTTCTCATTAGTGAAATTCCAAGAGATAGAACTTTGACTGTTTGCCATCCCACTCGGATTCCACATAAATTGCTTTCAATGGCCTCATAAAAGTACTCAAATTAAAATTCATCAGGTTATCATCAGTTAGTTAATCAACTATTTAAGCCAAAAAATCTAGTAATGTAGTATGTATTTATTAAATTACCCGTGATTATGATAATCAAAAGTTATTATTAGTTGATTATAATTTTAAAACTGGAAAACACAAAGGAATAGCAAAATATGACCAATCTTAATAAACAGACTAAACTGAATGAAAATTTGTAATGAGATAGAGTTATGCAAACCTTTTTGGTTTCTATGGAAATAAAATATTTTTAAATGATTTTTTTCAGCATTCCCACTGTGAATGTTAATTAGAAAAGGGAAGAATAGCTTTATAAAGTACTTTTAATTTTTCCTATATTTTATTATTAAATATTTCAAATTGCAGGAAAGCTGAAGAATTTTAACACACATATTATCACCATATAAATTCTATGGTAACATGGCACCATGTATGTTTGTTACATGCTTATCTGTCCTTCTGCCAGTTCCTCAGGCCTTTATTGAATTAAAAAGTGTATTGAAAATACTATGCTCTACTCCAAAACAATGTAGTGTGATTATCATTAAAACTCATTATTGGCTTGAATGTCATTTCTTTCTTTGGAGTAAATCACATAATGTTAAATTCTCAAATCTCAGCTATACCTTTAGATGAATTTTAAGAAACGTTGCTGTAAAATGTAAAACTTTCAGACATAAAATACTTCAAACATTTCCTATGGAAGGGGGAGGGAGTTTGGGAAGACCTATGGTGCTCAGAGCTTATTACTGACTCTGTGCTCAGGGAGCACTCCTGGCAGGTTCAGCAGACCACATGGGGTACCAGGGATTGAACTCATGTCTGCCAGGTGCAAGGCAAGCATCCTACCCAATGAAGTATCACTCCAGTTTAAATATTTTCTTGCTCCCATCCATAACTAATCTTTCACCTGAGTCTGCAGTAACAAATTGATGATGTTTTTTCTACCACAGATTTGTTTATCTACTCTTAAATTTCATACAAAAGAAACCATTTTTTATATTTTTATGATTTTATAAAATGTCTTACAACACTTACAACTTTGACACCTCTCCATATTTTAATGTATCATTAGTTTATGGTTATTATGCCTAAGAAATCTCTCGTCGAATTCCCACAAACACACACTTGTGGACACCTGGCTTATTTCCATTATTTTGCTATCATAAAGAGCACTACTATAAAAGACATTGAAAAATATCTTTAGAAGATCATAAATTTATATTTCTATATTTATGATAAATTCCCCAAAGTAGGATTGCTATATCATGAGGTACATTTATGCTTCATTTCATAAGAAACTTACAGATTTTCTTACACAGTGAGTTTATACTTTTTAAAGAAAATAAAATATCAAAGAAAATTGGTCTGAAGTAAAATCCTTTAGTGTCTATTCATATATCTACATAAGAGACAAATAAATTGCTTCTTCCATTTAAAATTCTATATTGTGATTATTTAAACTTACATAAACCAATGACGTTGATGACAGATGGTTTAGCCTCAAATGATTATTTTTTTCATAATTACATTAAAAATGTGATTTAATTTATGAACAGTATAACTTTGGGAATCTACATAATTTGTTAATGTATTATATTGAATATAAAATATTAATGCATTTTAAGAAATGCTAATAGTAATAATCATTAGAATCATAGCTTATTCTCATAGCACTAATGGATTTTTCATTTCTGACCACATATTGACAATGTATAAGTATTTTGGAAAACAAGATTTTATTATAGTTTTTATTTTTTATTTTTTTAGTTCACCATGTGGAAAGTTACAAAGCTTTCAGGTTTAAGTCTCAGTTATACAATGCTCAAACACCCGTCCCTTCACCAGTGCACATATTCCACCACCAAGAATCATAATATACCTCCCCCCTTCCCCCCACCTCCCCAGCCCCCCACCCCGCATGTGTAACTGGTAAATTTCACTTTACTTTCACTTTACTTTGATTACATTCAATATTTCAATAAAAAAATTTCACTATTATTGATTTGGAGTTTCTCCTCCCTAAAGTCGATCTGCTGAAAAGAAAGGATTTGGTAATTTGTTTTCCACTGCTGAGAATGAAGAGATATGAGGTCAGGAGGCCGCACTAGCAGCAGCATAGTTTTGGATTTCTGTATTTTAGTAACTAAGTCTAGTGAAATGTCTGCCAGGAATCACAACATTGTAAGCTTGTACCTTTCAGCTACTTTATATTCCACATATGAGTGCGATCTTTCTATGTCTGTCTCTTTCTTTCTGACTCATTTCACTCAGCATGGTACTGTCCATGTTGATCCACTTATATGCAAATTTCATGACTTCATGTTTTCTGACAGCTACATAGTATTCCATTGTGTAAATATACCAGAGTTTCTTTAGCCAATCATCTGTTTTCGGGCACTCTGGTTTTTTCCATATTGTGGCTATTGTGAACAGAGTGGCAATGAACATGGAAATGCAGATTTAAAGTATCACTGTATCACTGCCATCACATTATTCATCAATTTTTTTGAGTTGGCGCTAGTAACGTCTCCATTCGTCCCAGCCCTGAGATTTTAGCAGCCTCTCCTTACTCGTCTTTCCCAATACTGCTGTACTGGAGTTTCTTTCAAGGTCAAGGAAATAACAAAAAAACTGTTATTGTTACTGTTTTTTGGCATATCAAATATGCCATGGGTAACTTGCCAGGCTCTGCCATGGGGTGGGATACTCTTGGTAGCTTGCCGGGCTCTCCAAAAGACATATGCATACATACATACATACATACATATATATATGTGTGTGTGTATATATATATATACATATTTCCCTCTATGATTTGTTGCCTGCTGTCTGAACCCCATCAAATATGGTGTGGTAATTATGGAAAGTGAGGAGTAGGGAGTGTCTTATGATGTGTTGCATGGCCACTTTTGTGGCCACACAGTCCAGGAATATGTTCATTCATATATGAGGCTCCGCCCAAGAATGTGGAAAGCATGGCGGCAGTTGGGTGGTGGAGGTTGGCTGCCACCGCTGGGTCCCTTGGGGCGGGGAGGGCTATCATTCGGCCCCCTCTTGGGCACCCCAAGTGAAAACAGCCTGGTGCGGAGTCCAATAGCAGGTTATAGGGGCCTTGTTTTATGCTCCCTTCAGGGAGAAGCAGCCGTGAGTTCTGGAGGGTGGCCAATGAGGAAATTATCTGGTGCCGGTAGGAGGTGACTTATGGGTGTGACCCCTCGGTCACACTGGGGGACTGGGGGAAGCAGGCAGAGGATCTATGCTCCTGGGTCCCATTGAGCCCAGAGTCCAAGGTCACAAAGTTCTGCATTACCTGGGTTCCGTGGGACTTCACTCATGGATGAGGCTCAAAAGGAGCCTGTGGAAAGCGGCCTTGAGAGTGGCTGTGGTTGGGTAGTGGAAGTTGGTTGCAGAGCTGGGTCCCTTGGGGTGGGGAGGGCTCTCACCCGTCTCCCTCTTGGGCAGCCCAAGTGAATAGACTGATGGGGAGTCTGGTAGCATGGTTATGATTATCGGAACCCAGGTAATGAGGAACTTTGTGACCTTGGACTCTGGGCTCAATGGGACCCGGGAGCAGAGATCCTCTGCCTGCTTCCCCCAGTCTCCAGCAACCCTGGGTTCACACCCATAAAGCACCTCCTGCCAGCGCCAGAAAATCTCCTCATTGGCCACCCTCCAGAACTCATGGTTGCTTCTCCCAGAAGGGAGCAGTTTTGAAGTAGGACATTATTTCTGCTATTATTTTCTCTAACAAATAAACATCTCGAAGAGTATTATATAGTCTTTGGTGTGGTGGAAAAGAACACATCTTTTGCTAAAAATGAAGGTGCATATTTTTCATCTTTCAGCAGCATTTGTTGAGATTGTTCCTTGTTACACCTAGTAGTGCCTGGAGGCTACTCTTGGCTTTGGGCGGGGGGATCAGTCTGGTGGTGTTCAGGGACCATGTAGCTCTGGGGATCAAACCTGAGACTCCTTCATGAAGAACATCCTTTTCATGCCTTCAGCCAGTTTCCCTCTCTCCCTCCCTCCTTCCTCCCTCTCACTCCCTCTCTTCCTCTCATCCTTCCTCCCCCCTCCTCTCTCTCTCTCTCTCTCTCTCTCTCTCTCTCTCTTTCTCTCTCTCTCTCTCTCTCTCTCTCTCTCTCTCTCTCTCTCTCTCTCTCTCTCTCTCTGTCCCAACAGCATGTTTTAGAAGATGCTTCTTGGTTAAAACAATGTTCTTAAAGACCATAGGGAGAATTTTAGAATCATCATCAGTTTAGCCATCTCTTCAGAGACCACCCTGAACAGTTCATACTATAGAAGAATCATAGGACTCATGGAAAGGAAAGTATACGGAGTACAGTCTTTAAACTAAAAGGACTCCTTAGATTATATTAGAGTGAAATAAATAAGTATGGAATTCACAATCACTGGTATTTCTTGATATGCCCCAAATCCAGTTATTTTAATTTGATATTTATTTGTAATTCTTTTTATCTCTAAGGGCTCACACCACTCATATTCCTTGCGGAGTTGATGTCTGTCCTGTGCATTGTCAGGTCATCAGCTTCTTGCACTCCCTGGTGACCAGTAGTACTCCTCTGCAAATGTGACAAATTACAGTGTTTCCAGATATTTCCAAATGTTCCCTGAAGAGTAAAATCACTCATTGTCGAATACTCTTTTATTACGGGATATTTTTAGTTGTTTTTGTTTTTTAATCTGTGTGTGTGATTGCCCTTCCCTTTGCTGTTGTTGTGATGACCAGAAGTTTTGTTTACTTAGCTTTGGGGCTGATTTGGGTGCACTTGATTAGGGTGCACTGAACAGAATATATTTGTGGTTTTGGGCATCCTGAGCCGCAGTGTTGCTGGAATTGCTCTTGGCATTGGGAGCAGTGGTTCTAGCTCTCAGCCATACTAGCCTCATGTTCCCAAGGCAGACACTTCTGATACTGAATGGGAGCCACAGTCAAGTTCTTCTTACAGAATATTGGGTCAGGGGGCTCGTGATAAAGAAAAAACCTTCTCTGGGTCAGATTCTGTTGCTGGTGGCTCGTAGAGTGTGAACCAGGGAGGCAGTCTCAAAAAAGAAAGTGCTTCCAATGGAACAGGGTGGAATATCCCTACACACAACCCCAAATGTATGATCATCTAATCTTTGATAAGGGAACCAGAAATGTGAAGTGGAGCAAGGAAAGCCTCTTTAACAAATGATATTGGCACAACTGGACAACCACATGCAAAAGAATGGGCTTAGACCTCGACCTGACAAAGAAGGTCTTTCAAAGAAGTCAGATCAAAATGGATCAAAGACCTCAACATCAGACCACAAACCATAAGGTACATTGAAGACAAGGTCGGTAAAACCCTCCACAATATTGAAGCTAAAGGAATCTTCAAAGATGACATGCAACTGACCAACCAAGTGGAAACAGAGATAAACAAATGGGACTACATCAAACTTAAAAGCTTCTGCACCTCAAAAGACACAGTGACCAGAATACAAAGACAATCTACAGAATGGGAAAGGATATTCACCTAATACCAATCCGATAATGGGTTGATATCAAGGGTATATAAGGCACTGGTTGAACTCTACAAGAAGAAAACATCCAACCTCATCAGAAAATGGGCCAAAGTAATGAACAAAAACTTTCCAAGGAAGATATACAAATGGCCAAAAGGCACATGAAAAAATGCCCTATATCACTAATCATCAGGGAGATGCAGATCAAAACAACTATGAGATACCACCTTACACCACAGAGACTGTCACACATCAAAAAGAACAAAAGCAACTGCTTTTGGAGAGGATGTGGGGAGAAAGGGACCCTGCTGGTGGGAATGCCGACTGGTTAGGCCCTTTTGGAAAACAATATGGACGTTACTCAAAAAATTGAAAATTGATCTCCCATTTGGCCCACCAATACCACTGCTGCGAATATATCCCAGAGAAGCAAAAAAGTATAGTCGAAATGACATCTGCACTTATATGTTCATCGCAGCACTGTTTACAAAAGCCAGAATCTGGAAAAAAAGCGAGTGCCCTAGAACAGATGACTGGTTAAAGAAACTTTGGTACATCTATACAATAGAATACTATGCAGCTGTTAGAAAAAAATGAGGTCATGAACTTTGCATATAAGTGGATCAACATGGAAAGTATCATGCTAAGTTAAATGAGTGAGAAAGAGAGAGACAGACATAGAAAGATTGCACTTCTCTGTGGAAGATAAAATAACAGTAGGAGACTAGCACCCAAATAAGTTCCAGGAGGTTGACTCCATGGCTTGGAAACTGGCCTCACATTCTGGGGAAAAGGCAGCTCAGATAGAGAAGAGAACACCAAGTAAAATGTGGTTAGAGACCACGCACAGGATGGGTGATGCGTGCTGAAAGTAGACTAGAGACTGAACACAATGGCCACTCAACACCCCTACTGCATACTGTAGGATATCATTGGTTTGTCCTTTCTCCCTTGCCACAGAGTTTGGGCTTATCTGGTAATAATCTCTAAACTATTCTAGACTACATTGGTATGTCCTGGTCCCCTTGCCACTAGGAGCTTAGGTATACCAGTCACACCCATCAAAGTGCTCCCGAGTCACTCCCATTCCTTTGTTTCTCTGTTATCACTTCTATGCTCCCTTCCCCAAGTAGTCATTCAACTCTTCCCCTAATCAAACTCTGTTAATCTGTAAGGTCAGACCTTGCTAGGACAGTGAACTTGTATTGTAAGTTAATATTGTCTTTGTCCTCTCTTATGTCCTTTGAATAGTTTACTTTAAAACAATATCCTTTTTGTATGGACAAAGAAAGACAATTGTTAATATGCTTTGGTAACATGGGATTTAATTGGCTTCAAATATTATTCACTCCCGGGCATCTGCTTTCTCAACTTAAGCCTCAGCTGCCCTTACTTCTTAGCACCCCCAAAAGCAGGGTCCTGACGAGGGATGGGACGGACCCAGGGCAAGAGGTGAGTTATGCGCTACCCTGGCATTGAGATGGGCCTGGCCAAAGCGCCTAATGCTTAACTATATGTTAAGAGATTGGTCATGGACATGTCATGTCATGATCCAAAAGCAACGACGAGACTAGGACCCTGCTAGGGATAGGAAAGACTAATCTGGCCTGAGCGCTGTAGTCTGAGATCGAGATGACCCCAGGAGAGCAATTCTATAAGCTTAATGCATCTCTTGCTATGTCCATACAAAATGATTAATAATATGAATACTTATATGTTAGCTGGACAAAGAGAGGAGAAACACACCCATGGGATTCCGCTCTTGGGCGGGTGTCCTGCTGAAAGAATATTTGTCCTAGAAGGAGCATCCCCTAAGGGATAGAACTTTACCCCCTATTGACCTATTGTTTGTGACCACACCTATGTGCAAGCCCTGATCCCTGATGTGGGGGATTTAAGGTGGCTGTATGAGGGGGTTTGGGGGAAGAAGCAGAGAGAGAGACGGGAGTGTATAGAGAGAAGATTGGAATAAACTGCGATTGAGACCAACCAGCTTGCCTCTGTTTCTTCCTTTGCCTGCCTCATCCTTGCCATCAGCCTCCCCAGGGTGGGGGAAGTGGTTGAAGACTACCGAACACGGTTGGTGGGAGAGACAGCACTGCTGCCCTGTGCCCTGTGCCCGGTGCGGTGTGGTGCCCGCTCACTTTTTCTTTTTTGTGTTTTTACACACAAACCACAACACCCAATTAGAGAGAGAGAACAAAATGTAATACCCTACCAAAGAGGCAGGGTGGGGTGGGTAGAGATGGGATTGGGGGGTGGGAGGGATACTGGGTTTATTGGTGGTGGAGAATGGGCACTGGTGAAGGGATGGGTTCTAGAACATTGTATGAGGGAAACACGAGCACGTAAATGTGTTAATCTGTAACTGTACCCTCACGGTGATTCACTAATTAAAAAAATAAATAAATTTTAAAAAATAAATATTTTCTCTGAAAAAAAAAAAAGAAAGAAAGAAAGTGCTTCCATTTCTCTCCTCAGCACACCTCCTCTGGGCACAGTACTGGGGAAAATACCTGGCTTGGCTCAGGATTTGTCAAATGTGCCCTAACATCTGTACAGGCATTCTGGATCCACCAGTTTTCCCTCACAGAAAAGAATTTCTGGAGGGGGCGAAATGGTGAAGTAGATAGTTTTTATTGAATGAAACTTATTTAAAAAGTTGCTAGGGAAGAGAAAGAGAGAAAATACATGTTTAAGATAGAACGTGGGCTTTACCAGAGCAGAAAAAAAGCAAGCAAAAAGACATAAAGCTAAGCAAGAGAGAGAGGGGTGTGTTCAAGGAAAAACACAGGTTTGACGAGCAAGGGAGAACATTCAGTATTTGCTCACGGTATTAAATACTTCAAGTGATCAGTCTCTTACTTTACATCAATTGTGAAGCTAACTTCCACTATTCAGGTGTTCTCCAATTAAAAGTTTTAAGAATCATGTGGGGTTTTCTATAACATGGCAAAATTTTGTTTCATTATGTGTGCTTTCCAGACAAGTGCAACATCAATTTAACTCTTTTTGTGAACTGATAGAAATTTTTTCCATTTAATAGAGCTATTTAGTCCTCTTATATTCCAGGTCATTAATTTTAATGGTTAAGACATTGTTATATGGCATTCTCAGGAGGCAAAGGTGCATACTGATAATTCTACTTCTATGCAGGGAAATATTATTTTCCGTGGTAAAGACAAACCATTCCTTTGAATTTAGAAGCATTTAGTTTCTAAGCTTCTGTTACCATTTTATTTAAAGCCCCATTAGCCCCAACATATTGAATAATATCTCACTATTTTGCCCCACATATGATTT
This sequence comes from Sorex araneus, assembly GCF_027595985.1. NCBI lineage: Eukaryota > Metazoa > Chordata > Mammalia > Eulipotyphla > Soricidae > Sorex > Sorex araneus. Next base: position 93,271,318 of record NC_073305.1, on the reverse strand, counting down.
ATTTAGAAGAGAAGAAAATCTCATAAAAGGATCCAACATATTTATAGACCTTCTGTTTTCCCTAATACTGTAGGAAGTGTTTCTAATTACTCCAAACTGGAATGAAAAGGAAACAAGCAAACAAAAATGATGATATGAGACAACTGCCTATCCTTTATTTTAGATTATTTGCTGCCCTGACTTGAATATATAATGATGCAAAGTTACATATTAATATGCCAGCTCTCATTCTCATGGCAAAAGCTGTAGTGAAATATTGTGAATCGGTATTTAAAAACCTCACAATCTGATTAAAATGTAAATCATACTGGCTTTCATTTTCTGGATCCTATAAAATTTTAGTTTGGTAATTCTTAAGATAGATCAATCTAGGTAATTTAAGTACAGAAGAATATTTAAAATTATCATTAACAGACCAAGAAAAGGACTTGTAAGAGCAGAGTAAAACCTAGATACATGCTCTGCTTTCTTACTAGGAAATATAATTTTTATGCTATTTCTTTGAAATAGAAGCCCCAAGTTTTGTGAAAACTAAAGCTTTTATACTTCTGGTTGACAAGCCTCCTAAGAAAACTAGCACAAAATCACAAATTGTGTTTTAAAAACATAATCTTAAAAGCTGTTCTTACTAATGAGAAGCCCTGAAGCTAAACTCACCCAGTTTCATGGATCGTTTTTGGGTTTTTTTTGGTTTTTTTTTTAATTACATAGCATAACAAAAATTTATTCATTAAACTTTGTCAATGTAAAAACAATACTTACAATAATTAAAAGGGGAAGAAATATATAAATATCGTTTTATTTTATTTTAAATTTTTATTAGTCAATCACCGTGAGGTACAGTTACAAACTTATGAACTTTCATATTTGCATTTCGTTTATATCCCTCCACCAGTGCCCATTCTCCTCCACCCAGTATCACTCCCACCCCAACCCCCACCACCCCCACCCTGACTCTGTGGCAGGGTATTCCCTTTTGTTCTCTTTCCTTTTGGATGTTGTAGTTTGCAATAGAGGTATTGAGTGGCCATCATGTTCAGTCTATAGTCCACTTTCAACACGCAGCTTTCAACCCGAGTCGGTCCTCCCAACATTTTCTACTAGGTGTTCCCTTCTCTATCTCAGCTGCCTTTTCCACCAGCATGTGAGGCCAGTTTCCAAGCTGGGGGGCAGACCTCCTGGTCCTTTTCTCTACTACTCTTGGGTGTTAGTCTCCCATTCTACTTTATATTCCACAGATGAGTGTGATCTTTCTATGTCTGTCTCTTTCTTTCTGACTCATTTCACTCAATATGCTACTTTCCATGGATCTTTCTTTCCAGCAGTCTCATGAGCCACCATTATTCCTTCCACTTTCAAATTCCACACCCAAGCACCACCAGAAGGAATTTGAGCTTCAAGTATGACACTGATTCCCAACAGATCTCAGGGAGAGGTGGGACAGGTTGCACATTGATGTCCTCTTTTTTTTTTTCCTGGTCAACTTTTCATTTGGTTCCCATGAAGCATGTTTATACATATATACATACTGAAGCTTAAGGTACATAGTGATATATTAACTTTTCATCCTTTTATTTTCCCTATTTTGTCTGTTTCCTATATTGATTTCATATGGTGAATATATTTAGTTGTTCTACCAATATGTTGACCGTATTGCTAAATAAGGTAGAGGATTCCAACTGTTGCTCACTTGTGTTGTACAATTCTATTACTTTGGCAAATAGACTTAGAGGGTGGTTTTCAAACAGTAAGTAAAATGTTATAAAAAGATTTTAAAATTTTTCTTTTTTGTTAAATTTTGCAACTGGTTTAAAGACATGTAAGAATTCAGTTGTACTCGTTTCACATCTTAGAAAAAGTGATAATCGGTAAAACTGGTGAAGTTGTTACTATTTTTGAAATTCTATATATATTTTATGCAACTAAAATCTAGGAGAGAACAGATTATAAATAAACGAAAGTAACTTTGGGCATATTAGAAAGGCAATAAAGATGAATTTAGTTACATCCATGTAATTTCATATAGTGAAATATCTAATTATTGATATTTTTAGTAGAACAAAAACAAGTTTTAAAATCAATATAAGATTTTAATATATAAATTTTAGATATATTTTTAAAAATTTTACCTACTTTTAAAATTACTAAATCATTATATACCATAGTGTGCATCTGTTTAAGATTCTTGTTGCTCTTAGTATTATCATCTCAACTCATATGTTAAAGGATTATTTTTAACAGGCAACAAGATTTTCATGTTTTTTTCAGATCTGGAAAATAATTGTAAAATTTCAGGTTGTAGTCAGGAATAAAAAAGCTCTTGTTAATAATTTATTTAAAATTTAACTTATGTTGAACATAGAGAGCAAGTGAAATTTTAAAATAAACTTTTTTTAGTTAGTCTACTATGAGGCATCATAGCAAACCAAAAGAAGCAAGCTGAACATGTTTTCTAAAAGAATTATTTTACTTATGCAATCTTTAATAAAACAGGATTATCTGTTGCTTTATTGATTTTTTTCTAGATGAAAAATAAGTGTCACAACCAAATTCTGATTATATGTAATGTGATTATTTCTTTGGAGGGCAAAGGCCATTTTCACATTATCCTCAAGAAGCTGAGAGACCTTCTAACAATGTCAAGTGGACCAGTCATTCAAGTCTAATGATGCTGTGCTGCTTTTTGCCCTTTGGTTCTAGAGATTTCTTGAGCCATCCCCCCAGTGCTGGGCCCCCAGGGCTGCAATCCATTTTGAGTCGGTGACCATATGGTGCAGGGAATCAAACCTGAGTTTGGGCACATGCCAGGAATACTCCCTAACACTATACTTTTTCTATCACCTGCGTTTTTCTTAACTTCAAAATCTGCTGTGCATCAGATAGAAAAGATTCTTTCTTCCCCAAGATTGGGTAGTTGTATATACAATCAACCAATATAGACACCTGCTAAAATTGATATAAAATGATTATTGATCATTGAACCATTTACTAGTCTGTTAAATGCAAATGATTTAGCTTTGTACTTCTTTCAAATATTTTCAACTTCAGTTAAATCATGAAATTTTAGCAGTAACTACAAAGATTTCTCTGGAAGATATACAATGCAATTTTGTTACTATATGGTAGCTTAATAATTCAAATACTTAATATTTTCTTTCTTTTTTATGAGTCTCCTTTAGTCAGAGTCTTAGGAGGCAGAAATTTAAAAAAGAAAGCAATTCTTCACTGTGGGGTTTCTAGGTACTACACAGAATTCAAATATAAGACACAAAGTAATAATAAAAATGTTAGAGATGAGAAAGCAAGAGAAATAACCAAATAAATATACACACTTTGACTCTGTAAGGTAAAACATGTTGAGAGGGAAAATGAAAAAAGGTTTCCGTCTAGGGGACTGGAGGGAGAAGTGATTTCATTGACAACCAAACAAATTTTAGTCAATATATTCATTCCCAGACCAGATATTCTTTAAATCTTCATAGAAAGATTGTTGATTTAAGAGCAAAGATTTAAGAGCAAACAGAAAACAAAAACAGGGCATTCTGGAGTTTCACTTGGCTACTCATTCTAAACTATCCTCAGAGGATCTGTTCCTGTTCCCTACGTAAGATGGAAGAGCTAACATAGCTGAGTGACTGAGCCCTCTATTTGAAATGATTGACTTATCATACATCTTCATGAAAGTTCAACTATCTTTACAATTAAAGTTTTAAAACCTAACTCATTCAAGACACACAGACGTATCTCAGAACCCAGCAACTTGAACCAGAGATGGCCCTGGACTCTGCAATAGGCTTCTCCGCTAGGCTGCTTCAGACGGGGGGAGGTGTTGTCCCGTCTTCTGCCCTCTAAGAACTCCAGCGATCACTGTTTTCTAGAAGCCAGCACGAGGCATCAAGTACAAGTCGCGCAAATCCCAAGTCTTGCAGGACAGGGGAGGAATGGATCCTACTTCCCCCCTCCCTGATGGGATGCAGAGATGATGTCACATCCGCCCACCAACTACTTAAGCTCCCATGTGGCCACGATCCAGAGCCATACAGACAAATCCTGGATCCCAGCAACTTCCTTCACTGTTTTCTTCAGATCCTAATTATTAAAAATCTTAAATTCCTAGAGCATTATAATATATCCATAACATGCAATACAAAACACATTGTCTAGCATTGCATTTTCAGCAGGTATGAGGGGTGGTAGGACTGGTCTCGAAATATCAAAGTAGAGAAAGAATATTTTGCAAATTGCCTGCCACACAGGCAGGGGGAGGTATAGAATGACATGTGAGGGGGATACTGGGGATTTTGGTGGTGGAAAGCATACACTGGTGAAGGGATGGGTGTTTGATGACTGTATGATTGAAGTTCAAACATGAGATTTTTGTTACTGTACTTCACGATCACAAAGTTCTGCTTTACTGGTTCTGTGGGCTTCCACTCATGCATGAGGTTTGGCCCAAGTGTCTGGAAAGCGGCCTGGAGCATGGCAGCTGGGTAGTGAGGGAGTGGAGGTCTGCTGGTGAAGTATTTATCTGGCTCTGGTAGGGTGGTTCATCTGGGTTTGATCCCTGAGGCGGGGTGCTGGATATTGTAGGAGTTTCCGGGTCTCATTGAACCTGTTTCGTTTGCCAAGGTGTCAAAAATCAGATGGGCTAGACATGTAATACAATTCAGAGACGACTGCTGAACTAGAGCTATTAAGGACTGGATTCCATAGGATGTCAAAAGACCGCATGGCCACCCACTAACGAGACGGTCAGACTTCTTCATCAAAACCCTGAATGAACAATTTGAGGCTCTTCCTGTTCCTGGAGCGAGCAGATATCATTGAGCTACACTAGCACGCAACAGGGACAAATGAAGATGATACTGGTGCCCGCTTGAGCAAATCGAAGATCAATGGGATGACAAGTGACAAGTGACAAGTACCTCATGGCAAATTAATCACTGTCATCCTGTTGCTCTTCGATTTGTTCGAGCGGGCACCAGTAACATCTCTCATTGAGAGACTTATTGTTACTGTTTTTGGCATATCAAATACGCACGGGTAGCTTGCCAGGCTCGGCTGCGCAGGCTCGATACTCTCGGTAGTTTGCCGGGCTCTCTGAGAGGGGCAGAGGAATCAAACTGGGGTCAGCCGCATGAAAGGCAAACACCCAACCGCTGTGCTATTGCTCCAGCCCAGGTAAATTAATAAAAAATAAAAATTTAAAAGAAGAGGAAAAAGTAAATAAATAAAGCATAACTCATTCTATAGGAGCCCACATTTTTAAACTAATCAAAATAGAGCTGAGAGAGAGCCTTTAAACAACCATCACTTCGCCTTTGTGGGAGAAGGATGCACCGTGAGAAAATGAAAGATATTCTATGTCTGTTCAGCTTTGCTTCTCTCCTTGCTTTAGCTCAAAAAGAAAAATGTCCTGTATGTCCCTATATTCAGATCGTCTCAAGTGATTTTTCTAATGCAGCACTCTGTGCTTCTGATGATGTTCTTTCACAAGTTCCACAGCACTCAAAAGAAAGTAAAGAAAGATACATAGAAGTGCATTTCAGAAAATATGAATTAGATGGGTGAGGTTAAATTTTGGTCCACTTTGTACCATCTTCTCTGGTGAAATAGACATGTAAATTTTTGTTGTATTTTTATTTTCTTTGATTTACATATATTTATAAATGCATACGTATACATATATGAATGGATATTCATATTTCCAGCTTATCACCACAAAGCAGAAAATATATAAACTTGAATGCATATTCACAAGTTGCACCACTTGTTGGAGTTAAATAATCAGTGTTTGATTTGAGGGGCTTGTGTGCTATGCTTCACTGCAATCTCATCTACTTTACCTCACTCACTACCTATACCGTATTAATTTGCTACCTGAGATAGACAACATAGATCATATCTTTAATCACAATGGTATTTCTTTATTCTAAATTTTGAGTAGCAATGTAGCACTGTGGCACAGTTGTCCTATTGTTCATCGGTTTACTCGAGTGGGCACCAGTAATGTCTCCATTTCAAGACTTGTTGTTACTGTTTTTGGCATATCGAATACACCACGGGTAGCTTGCCAGGCTCTGCTGTGCAGGTGGGATACTCTTGGTAGCTTACTGGGCTCTCTGAGAGGGATGGAGGAATCGAACTGGGTTGGCCACATGCAAGACAAATTCCCTACCCACTGTGCTATTGGAAAGTAAGCAATTTTGTGAGTAGAATATTAAATGATTCTGAGGTAAGCTCTACCAGAATTTTACCTCGTCACCCAAAATGAGACTACTATGATGATTGAGTTTTGAGATAAACTAAGAATTAGATATGGTGTATTAAATCAATAACATCTCTCATGTGAGAGTTCCCTAGTGGGTAGCTATTTGAACAAAGATGATGGCAATGATTATTCTAGAATAGCAATGCGATATTAACAATAGAATTGTTCAAGCTTTGAGATCACAGTTTTCGCCATAGAAAAGGAAAGTATTTTAATTTGATCACAACAAAGACTTTTCACCATTCAATGTATAGGACAGTAAACTCTGTTCCTTTAATGTTTTTAGGTAATAAACCTTTGAATGTTTGCTTTATTTTTAAATCCTATTCATAGGAAGACAGTAGTTTTTCAATGTCTACAATAAATTTCAGGTAAACAAGTATAATTGGTCATTAACTAGTTGTAAAAAACAGGAGTCTGTTATAAGAAGATGCTGGCATAGTAAAATATTTCAGAAAGAAAAGAGTTTATTGTGAAATTCTGATCTTTGGAGGTCATTAATGCTTGTGACTCAGAAATTGATAAAAAGGTTAGGAAAATTTTATCAAGAGAATAATTTTCTCTGGTACAGGTCTTCATTAAATAATAATGAGAGTCAACATGTAACTGACTTTGTGGTTAAATAATAAATTATTTTCAGAACATTAGATAACGTATTCATGTGTCAGTTGGAAATAATTTCAAAATATATAATATTTCCACTGAACATGAATGAAGACTTGCTAGTCTTCATTCATGTTCAATGGAAGATATAAAACGTATAAACTTTTATATAGGAAGGTATAAAACTTGTAGACTTTTAGGTGCAGTAATTGCCAAAAACCTTTGAATTTATGAAATCTGACTGAAGATCAAAAGGCAAATATTCAATCTCCTAGACATTTTCAGTCTCTGTTGATAATTTAGCTACTTCTCGCTAGTTTCAGATGGGGAGAGATCTAAAAGGCCACTGTCACTGTCACTATCACTGTTAACCCTTTGCCCATCAATTTGCTTGAGTGGGCACCAGTAACGTCTCCATTGCGAGACTTATTGTTACTTTTTTTTGGCACATCGAATAACCCACGGTAGCTTGCCAGGCTCTGCCATGCGGACGGGATACTCTTGGTAGCTTGCTGGGCTCTCCGAAAGGGACAAAGGAATCGAACCCGGATTGGCCACATGCAAGGCAAACACCCTACCAGCTGTGCTATCGCTCCCTCCCTTCTAAAAAACAAATAATTAAAATACACAGAACTTTTTCTGTATAATGTTAAATCGGTATTTAAATAGAGACCAAAGAAGCCAAAGTACAGATTGCCATTTTGAAAGAGTTCAGCATTTACCCCACTTACTATTCTGAAGTGGAAACCTATTGTAGTAAGTTTCTGCCAACTACACAAGAAGTATACTTTTCATATTTTCATGCTATTTGAAAACATTTCCTCAAAGGAAAAGCAAAATAAATTCCTATCAATTAATGTTTTGAGGGGGTGGTGGTTGGGGGGACTTCTAAGCAATGCTTGGGGGGTCCTGAAATTCACTCCCAGTTATATTTGGCTAAACTATAAATTGTTCAATCCCTGAACTATTGATGTTTTATTGCTCAAATTAAGCAAGGCTGGGGGCTACCAGGCCCATAACTCACAGTGCTCAGCAGATCTAATTTTAAAAGAATCAAATTAGGGGTCTCACAAATGCAAGCATGAATCCTTATCACTCTGAACTAACTCTCCAGCAGAGAAGAATCTTATTATATAAAACTATGTTAAAAACTATAACTCTTGGGACCAGAGATATAGTAATGGAATTAAGTTACTTGCTTATACCATGTATGGTCACCTGATCATAACCAGGAGTCATTCCTGAGAATAAAGTCAGGAGTCAGACCTGAGCCAACCAAGTTTGGCCCCAAAACAAAAGGCTAAAAATAAATTAGAGGTCCTGAGTGATAGTACAACAGGTAGAGTGTTTGCCTTGCACAACGCCAACCAGGGTTCCAGCCCCAGTATCCCATATGGTCCCCCGAGCATTGCCAGGAGTAACCCCTGCAGCACCAGGTGTGAGCCAAAAAGGAAAAAGGAAAAAAAATGAAAAATAAATTAGAATAAAACGTCTACTTTTCAAGGAAAACACCTGTCACAGAGCTATAGGAAATCAAACAATTGTTTTGAAAACTGTGGAAATGTATTATCAATATTGATGACCCATGTGAAGGGAAAGAAGCTCAAATCTAGACCACTGGGTCCATGTGATAGGATGGTAAAAGAAATTGCCAGTAGAGAGAGAGAGACAGACAGACAGACAGACAGACAGACAGACAGACAGGCAGGCAGGCAGGCAGGCAGGCAGACAAAGACAGACAGAGAAAGAGTTGAGATGAAAGCAAGGAAGTTTATCAAAAGAGAGAAATTGGTCAGACTAGTAAAGAGAGAGTTGACATGAGCGCAGCTTGGGGCGTCTTTTATTGCTCATCTCTGCTGCTCAGGTGAGAAATTTCTACCTTCTATGGTTAATTCTGGGGTTTGGATGAGCAGATTTTAGTTGGGAAGATAATAAGCTGTATATAAATGTTTTGAGCCAATTCTGTGAAGAAAGTTAGATATATATAAAGTATTCTGAGTCTATCCTGGAAAGAGAGTGGCTGGGCCAATTCTAAGATGTGAGCAGGAGAATTAAGCAGAATTTAGCTACAGCGGTGTGTGGCGGGGGAGTGTGTCTCTAGACACTCTCTTTTGTGCACAGCTGATTAAGTTAGCTGGGATGGCAAGCTTCCTTGTCTTTTCTCTATGAGAATTAAGCTAGACATCTTTTCAGCAGATCCTTAGGCTAGACCTCTTCATCTAGAGGTCTAGATGAATTTTAATCTACATGTGCAAGGTAATTTTTAATAAATGAGATGGAAAATGAATATTAATTTATATTTCCATTTTGTTAACAAGAAACATTTTTACTGTAGACTTTTTGCATATAAGTAAAGGAAATGTTAGAATGTCAGAGATTTTAGAGAGCTATGCTAGCCAGAACAGTCTAAGAATCAATGTCATGCCTCACAGATTTTTGTTTGTGCTGAAGGTTAACAGTGGGAAAGAGAGATAGAAGCCTTTACAGAGGAATTTGTGGCTTTCCTCTTTAGCAGTCTTTGTCACCCAGGATGTGCCAGGAGGTTTTAGGGCTGGCAAACTCTTCTCTTAACACCTACAGGTCATAGATCTTGCATCTCATCAGCAACATGTGGGAGTTGTCTAACTGCCCCTGAATCCCACTTAATCTGTACAGTACAGCAGGAATTAAGGTCCGTCACCCAAGCTATTTGTTGTGGAACCATGAGCTCAGAATGTCATAAGGAATGAAATGCTCTTTGCAGACAAAGGAAATTAGTCCCAATCTCTAGCCAGTACCCTCCCACCCGACCCTACCACCTTTGGACAGCCAACTTCTACCTTCCCAGAAGTTCAGGAAGGAGATAAATAAATAGCAATGAGATTAATCTATTTGGGAAATATTAGGGACAGAGAGAGTTGCTTGCTCAAGAGAGAATGTACACTTCTCCAGAGTAAAGAGAGCCGAATATACCTCTCAAAGCAGAGTTGCAGGCAAAGCCTCCAGACCCGAGAATATGTATAAAGCACAAGAAACGAATTACACATCTTGACAGAGTTGACAGTGACCCCAGATTGGGGAAATGCAAGCCTCTATCTCTGTAGTTAGCTTTCACAGTTTTCTCAAAGTGCCAACCAGAGGCTGTTCTAGGATGTTGGCAAGTGGGAGGTTTGGAACTTGATGGCACCCTTTGATATTCTTAGCATTGGGCTATATTGCTGAAATTGGTTCCTCTTCAATCCCAGGGGCTCCTGACTATGCTCCGGGTTTAGAATCCTACATCTCAAAATTTTGGGTCTCCTCTGATTTGTCTGTATTCCAAGTGCCTTCAAAGCCTTTGGGCTGATGGGGTTTACATGACGAAGCCCTTTAAGCAGTATTTGCATCACAAATTCAATTTCAGGGACAGAGAAATAGTACAGCTGACAGGGCTCTTGACTTGCACATGACTTACACAGGTTCAATTCCCCATATGCTGTCTTGTCCCCTGAGTTCCACCAGGATTGATCCTTGAGTGCAGACCCAGAAGTAAGCCCCAAACCCTGTCAGGCATGGATCAAAATACAAAGCACAAATTCAGTTTCTTCAGAGAGAAAGTCTGCTGATATTTCCTGAGCAGTATTGAATGCCTTTTATTCTTCCTTCCTTCATTTATTCATAAAGACATATAATTTTATGCCAACTGGTAGCACCTGTGCTCAGCGTCTGTCGTACATTGGTAACAAAGAAAGCAGAAACCCCAACTAAACAGTCCTCTACTTGACAGGTTTAGAGTAAAGAGCACAGCATGCAACCTAGCCAAATGATCAGACTCCTACAAAAGTGAGGTCGAAGTCAAAGCCTGAAAGATGCAGAAGCATTGAGGTGATGGAAAAGAAGGCAGGGATATGTATTGTGGAAGCAACTCAGGATGTAGCATTGCATCATTGGCATTGCAGTTGTTTTGGTGTTAGCTTGGGAGGCAGTTCAGACAGAAAGGGAATTAAAGTAGACTTGGTACTGCAAAGTTGGACAGCAGTTCAGTGAAGAAGGAACAGCTAGACCTTTTGTGGAGGCACTTCAAGTCAGATGCATGGTTATGGGGAAACATAGATAAAGGAGAAGACTGGATAATTAGTTCTTCGTTTCTTCTAGGAAAACTAAATAGCATTAGGATTTTATGCTGATGGGAATTTTACAGAGATATAAAAAAGCTGCATATTTAAGAAAAGCAGATGAGTAGTAGATTGATGTCCTGAGTGTGTCAAGAGAATAGACTGAAATGGGGGCCGGAGCAATAGTACAGTGGGTAGGGCATTTGCCTTGCATGCAGCAGAGCTGGGTTCAATTCCTGGCACCCCATATGGTTCCTCCAGCACGCCAGGAGTGGCCGCTGCACTTAAATCTCAGCGGAGGGCGGGGCCAGTATCCCCCCGCCCCCCAGGATCTCCCAGGCATCCTGCAGCAGCCGGCTGGTACCTCCATTTTGTGCTCAAAAAGCGGTGATCGCCATGCTGTGCCTGGAACGGGGAGGTTGAGAGAGAGAAACCCTTCATCCCTGGCGCCGCATGGGGCAGTGGCTCAGTTCACAGTCTAGAGGCATTTCTGTGAGCCGCTGGTGTCCAAAGTAGTTCAGTTGGCCTCCGGGATAATGCTCGTGCAGCAGCAGAAAGTTGAACTTTCTTTTGAGACAATGTCAATGAAAGGCATCCCAATATGACTGCAAGACTATTTCCATAGGATGATTTCACATAGAAATAGACATTTTAAGTGATTTTTAGTAAAATCACAGAATGCTGTATAAATTAAGCACAATAGATGCAACAGAAACGTTTTTAACATAATAAAATCTGTTAGTTTACATTATAATTTGTTGTGAGTTTCCATGTAAAAATAAATTAAGGTGTCAATTGAAATTAATATTTTGCTCTCATGGAAATACATTTTTGAATCAGTTAAAAGATGGGTCAATAGTACTTGTAAACATAAGCATAAATAAAAATAAATAAATTCATATAAATAAGTTCATATAATAGACATACTCAATTTTTTTATTAACTGAATGAGTATATTGGTAACAAAAATGACTGTTTGCAAATGCTGTGACCTATTTGGCAGCTAATTTTCTAACCCTTAGAAAATTTGTCATTTAAAGTAAGTTAAATATTATGACCTTTGCAATAAAAGTCACAATCAATGGTTTTTTTGGCCCTCTTTATGACATTCTACAGATAAAAGAACATTATTTTTAGTAGTACTAAAATACTACCATTTATTTTGCTGCTGATGATTTTCTGATAACTAAATAATCTAAGAAAATGTTATGAGCCTCCTCAGGCTCTGTGGAAAGGTAATGTGGGTCCATTTTCAAAGGTGATTCATTTGCATAATTGCACCAGAAGTATAATAAATATAATAATAAAATAAGCAAAGTTAGTAAATATTCATTGTTGTTTTCACATAGTAGTTGAGGGTGTTGTAGTTTCAGAAAACAAAAATGAATAATAAATTTGTTCTTTGTTCTCTTACAGAAAACTTACAAACTTTGGTGACTATATCTAGAATAAAATCCTTAAAAAAATAAATTGCATTACACAGCATTTGCTTTAATTTTTATTTTATATTGAATAACATATGGAGAGTACTTTTACCTGAAAGATATCTTTTTTGCAATTTAATAATAAAATATAAGCGTACCATTAATTTTAATCTGTAGTCTTTAATAATCAATGAGGGATGCCTGTACCATAAGGCATTTTTTTATTATAGTCTAGTATTTTGTAATGTATGGTCCTGTATATTGTTTTTACATATTATTATTATTATTATTATTGTTATTATTATTATTATATTGCTTTTTGAGTCACACACAGAGATGCTCAGGCTTTACTCCTAGGCCTGCTCTTAAGAATTGCTCCTGGTGATGGTAGGAGGACCATATGGGATGCCAGGGATTGAACCTGGGTTGGCCGCATGCAAATTCCTTACCTGCTGTACTATTCCTCTGGTTCCTGGTCCTATATTTTGGCAGGTTTTATTTTTCCCTCTCTCTAATCTTTCTTTTTTCTCTCTAATCTTTTTGTTCGTTTATTTTTTTCTCTTTCCAAAGACCACATGACATATAAGGGCAAATATCAATCTTAGAGTCTTTTCCAATACTTATAATATTCAATTCAGTTTTGTAAATTTTAGTAAATACTTATGTTTATCTATTTAATATTAGACATAAAAATTATTTCAGTAATTCTTCCTTTGTTGGTATTTCAGATATTAGAAAATTTAAAGGCAAATAATGTTTCATTTTCAAGTAAGTTTAAAGCACAGAAAGATAATACATGTAAGAAATGTAAATGTTCTACACAGATTGTGAAAAATGTATAATGGGTCAATTTTAGATTTTTTAAAAATGAAAGTATGAATTGTTACGTTTCAAGCTGATAGTATTTTATTTTAACAGAGCAAGATGGCAAAGTCTCGAACTGCTTTACATCTACCTGGGCTCAGGTAATTTCTCCCCAGAATTTTACTGTTGCTATGGATTCAAGGTTTTGATTTATCACAAAACCCAGCTTTTATGCCTGCCTAATGCATTGAGTCAACTAAATACTGCTTAGAAAATTGGATTCTTCTCACATGATTCATAGATTTGCCTGCTATATATTGAGCTTTCTCTATGCATTCTGTTTACAGCCTAAAAGGGCTAAATATGCTAATCCTTTATAAAGTTTTTATTCTAATTTTTTCTCAAGTGTGCTATGAGTCAGTTTGCAACTCCAGTATCATTTTTGAGTGTAACACATGGCACAATGTAGATTAAAAAAGATGAAGAGGGGCAGTTAACTAGTGCGGACTGGTATTCTCAGAGTAACCGGTTTGAAATTTTATGATGATTATACTTGACACCAATAAGACTTTATGAACTTTCAAATTAATCCTTTATTTATTTATTTATTTATGAATTGATAAATCCTTTAATCCTTTATTTATTTACTTTTTAATTAAAGAATTCTAGAATGCCTATCAAATGCCAGGTCCTCTACAAGTACATCATATATGTATTTAAGTTGTGTGAATGTCAAGCGCTAAGATCTCACGGTAAATAACATTCACATTTTTATCTTAGTTTTCTATACACAGTTTGCTTATTTCTAATTCTCTCAAAGGTAGTTTTTGCTGCTTTAGACTGAGATTTAGACTTAGCATTTTTGGTCTTTCTTAAAATGCCATTTCTTGAGCTTTATGCTCCAGCAGTTTCAGTGTGAAATTAGCCCAAGGTAGTTGTATAGCAACAAGGGATGTCTTACTGAAGAAGCTTGCTAGTACTTTACCTCTTATTCTTTTATTTCCTACTTCAAAACAATTGAAGAACTAGAAACTGAACCCAAGGGAACTAGCTTTCAAATTGGATCTGAAAGTATTGGGACATTCTTTACATTCTTTAAGATTGTTGGGGTGGGATGGAGTGAGGTGGGGGTCTGTGTGTGTGCCGGGTGTGTGTGTGTGTGTGTGTGTGTGTGTGTGTGTGTGTGTGTATGTGTGTGTGTGCGAGTGCACCTGTGTGCGAAATAATGTAGTTTGATTGAAATTTACTTAGAAAGATATAGGGGAGAGGAAGAGAAAAGTACATATTCAAGAGAGAACACAGTCTTCTCAAGACAGGAATAAGCAAGCAAAGACTCATAGAGACAAACAAGCAGTATACTTGTTCAACAGAGAACACAGGCTTGAAGAATAAATCCATTCTTTAGTTTGTGATTTTTGTTTTGGGGTCACACACAACAGTACTCAGGACTTACTCCTGGATCTGCACTCAGGGATCAATCCTGGTGGGCTGTGGGGACATATCAAATGTTGGGATCGAACCTGGGTTAGCCGAGTGCAAGGCAAGAGCCTTAACCACTGCACTGTCATTATACATTCTTTAGTTTCTTAAGTAAAATGATACTCATCCTATTCTTTCACTAGAAAAAAAATTGGGTTGGATTAAAAAATGATCCAATATATACAGAATCCAAGAAGTTATCTAGTAATTCTAAAAGCTGACTATCACAAATTTATGGCCACACTATGAGAATAATTTCAAATTACACGGCAAACAGAAAAGTAAAGGAAAAGAAAACATTATTGTCTAGGAAGAGAGTTGTAGACTAGCTTGAAGGCCAGACTTGGTTTATATATTTTCATCTCTTGGTAATGATTTAGTGTTACTATAGGAACATGAGCAAAGACCTACTGGTGTCAGGAATAAGAGATTATATATTATTTATATGACTTTTTTATTATTGGTACTTTTCTTCTTTCGTGTATGAACTACCTTTTAAATACCTTATGGCAATACTGAAAATTCCTTTGCTAATGTCAGTACCTTCCTTCTCATGAGGAAGTGAATTTATGCATATAATGTGCAAAAGATAGTGTCTATCATGCTATCTCTTTTTTATCCATATAAATGCAAGCTATAATAAACATATATATCTGTACTATAAATATGTATATTAATGTGATTTATTCTGTCATGAGTGGTCACATGTATTTTAGGTTCTTTTGAGCTATCTAACCACCTAGAAAATCAGAGCCAGGAGTAATTTCTATAAGACAGGAACAGTATTGTCTTGTGTGACTAAACCAAGGAAAACACCTGTACAGTTGGAGTCAGAGATAATTAGAACTAGAGTTAGAAACACCACTAAAATGCCATTTTATTGGACATCTCTAATTCTGTCTTTTCCACTAGTCATTTACTTTACATGGAAAGATAGCAGTGTAGAAAGTTAACTAAATTAGGTGGTTTCCTAGTACAATTTCCTAATACATCTATATTCACATCAAAAACTAATTCAGAACATTTTATTGCCTGGAAATATAGAAACTGTCAGTCTTTCTTTTGTAGAATTAATTTTTATTTCAAAAAAGAAAAAACAAACTTAGAGAAGAATGGTGCTTAGGTTTAAGTTACATCATCACCCACTGGCTAAAGGATGCTGCTAAAATTAACAGACCAAAACAATGGTATAGATTTGAGAGTTGTAATAGAGTAAACATAGCAGCAGGAAGGTTAACAGTCCCCTACAATTATGGTATTTCATGAAAGAAGGGGAGGTTTTGTGGATTGTAAGAAATATAGATGAATACTCAAAATATATTTAGAAAGCTAAACACTAACAACTTTCATTAAATTTATCAGGGAAATCAAGTTAAAGAAACCATAAAAAATGAAATGTGAAAAATTAAACTTATAAAGTATGAATTACAGTAGATGAAACTACCGATGCCTTTTCTAGCATCTGTCATAGTAGTATTTCATAAACATAATCCTTCATAAATATTATTTGATGAGGATAACCAAAAATTATCTAGGTGATTAGCAGCGCAATCAGCAAACTAAATTAGATGGACTTCCTAGATAAAGACAGCATGCATATTCATATGAAAATAATTAATGCAAGGGATTAATGACATTTCAAAAAGGGAGAACTAATTAGAAGAATAATTTAAAATATTATCTCAGTTTTACAATAGTTTAAATAACAAGAGTACAGAAAGATTTTGAGAAACAGTAGGTAAAAAACAAGATAAATTAATTAAGAAAATTAAAAATAAAAAGGTACTAAACAGTCTAAATCCAACAAATGGCAAATTTCTTAAAAACAAGATATAAAAATTTTAAAAACACAAAACTACAATAAAGGGATTAAATTTTGATACTTTTAGGATATAATTTAACTGTTATCACCCCTTTTTTGTTCATTTTCTCCTATGGTACTTGCCATTTGGTAGATATCTTTCTAAATAACTATGTTTCTTTTTGTGGTAAAAGTGGTATTGTTTGGGCCACAGCCACTGTGTTCAAGATTTACTTCTGGCTCTTCACCTCTTGGATCACTCCTTGCCAGACTTGGGTACCCTAGGGTTTACCAGAAATAGAATCCTGATTGGCCATGTGCAAAGCAAGCTCCCTACCTGCTTTACCATGTCTCCATGGTATCCTAGTTCCTTAGGATAAAATCCAATTTTTTTTAAAAAAGGAAAAAGTTCCTTTCTCTTCTGTTTCTTGATATATAACCAGAATCTAGAGCACATGGTATATATATAGATCATGCAATCTTTATGCTCTCTTAGTTTTTTAAGCTTAGTTTTAAGCCCTCTTAGTTTAAGCCCTCTAGTTTTCACTTTCAGTGAATAGTGTCTTCAGGATTTTGTCTTCCTGTTCCATCCAGGGTGTGAATAGTGACCAAGTTTATATAATACACTTCACAAGGCACAATTTAACGAGCCCTTGATTCATGTCCATCCTGTGCCCCTCTTACTGCTGTTCCCAGGCTTTTGTGGTGATAATCACAAGATGCCTTCATTGCCTTCATGCCCAAATCTGTGCAATATGAAAGAGACAGTGCCTAGGAAGAAAATGTGCCTTATTTAGACTGCATGGAAAATTAATTAGTTATATGACCTTTCAGAAACCAAGTGTGAAAATTGAGCAGGTTTTCTTTTGACAATGAGTGGTGGTCAGATTCATTTTATAAACTTCATTTGGTTTTCTATCTTTCTCTATTTCACTACTATTCTAATTCCCTGAAAAAGTACCAGCACACTAGCTTTTGTCTCAGGTTCTACTTTCTGGAGAACCTAGCTTAGGACAATAGTTACAAAATAAACAATCATTTATAAAATAAATATTGTAAATTTACAAGATTAAAAAAGATCTCAATCTACATTAATGCCAGTATATCTAAGGAGTCTGTGTCAAAGATAAAGAATGAAAAAAAACTTATTCATGGGTCAACTCATTGCAAGAAATCTGGTGTAAATGTTTTTTTTTTCTCTTGGACATCAAAATAAGAAAAGAAATATTAAATTTAGTCAAAGACATCTGAAAATCTTCATGACCTAATATGCAGTAAGCTTATTTTTAACTACTTATACAATTATGACCAGACAACAGTTTTCATCTGCAACTTTAAAATAAACTCTCAAGAGTCAATGCCTGTTCTTATTGACTATCTAATTCATTTATTAGATATTTTAACTTTACTTATAGACTTTAAAAATAAATTATGTCAAAAAATCTTTGAAATATTAGAATAAATTATAACATACATTCTAATGAGATATTTTAGTATTAATTTAAGACAAATATTTCCTATAAATAAATAAGATTTGTTAAATATATTTGCTATCAAACAAATAAGTCTTATTGTCCTCAAAATTTTGTACCATCTACACCTAGCTAGACTGATCCACAGAATGAATGCTATTTATTTACTTATTTATTTATAAATAAATTTATAACTAGCTTAGGAATTTAGAAAAGAAATATATATCTTTAGTTTTTTTGAAATCTTATTAAGGGGGATTTTTAATTTAATGTCCTCACTGATTAGAGTAACCCACTGACACATAAATTTACTTTTAAATTAAACAAAAGATAAATGAGTGTGACTTGGTTAGTTATCTCATATATGTGGAATTATACAATATTTGTCATTCTGTGTTTGACCTATCTTAGTATAACCTTCAGGTTTTATAAGGCAGAATTTTTCCCTTTTTCAAGGCAAAAGATTATTATATTTATATAGAATGATAGCTAGATAGTTAGATCAAAGTGTATGTTATACTTGGATATTTTCTGTATCTACCAATATTTAGCTTGTTTTAACTACATTAAAAACATTGCAATAAATACATCAGCGTGGATATCTCCTTGTAATTCTGATTTCAATTCTTTGGAATCTCAAAAGTGAGATTGTTAGATCATATGATAGGTTAATATTTAGTTTTGTGAGTAACTTTCATGCTGTTTTCCATAGTAGCTATACCAATTTATGTTCTCTTTAATAGTGTTGATTCTACTTAATATGAGATAGTGAAACCATGTTGGATGGTAGTTGTGAGGTCTAGAGTGGAAAAAGAAATGAGGAATTGTTAGTGGGTTTAATGTTTTAGTTGCATGAGTATATTTTAGTGATATGCCGTACATTATTATGCACATAATTTAAAATGTAATTATATGCACTTAAATGTGTTTAAAGATTGAAACTAAATTAAGTAATTCTTACCACAATAATAACATTTGAAATCAGGAAGGAAAATACCTTACAGCACTATTATTGTAAGCATTATCGGTGAAACATATATATATATATATATATATATATATATATATATATATATATATATACCGTAAAGAGATCAAGAAATACTGTTTAAAAGAATACTGGGTATTTTTGATGTACATCTATTGATTATACTGGTCTCTCTCTTTTTAAATACTTATTTTAACATTTACTTAGATATCCATCCGTCACCCTCTTATCCATCTCCCTCTCCCTCTCAGAGAACCCAGCAAGCTACCAAGAGTATCCTACCCACACAGCAGAGCCTGGCAAACTCCTCGTGGCATACTCGATATGCCAAAAACAATAACAATGATGGGTCTCATTCTCCTGACCCTGAAGGAGCCTCCAATGCAGAACCATTGGGAAGGACGAGTAAAGAGAAACTCCTAAAATCTCGGGGCTAGGACAAATAGAGACATTACTGGCTCGAGCAAATCGATGATAAATGGGATGACAGTGATACAGTGTTACAGTGATCCATCGCTGACCAATGACAACAAGTATGTCCTGATCTCCATCAAATCCCTTAATGAGAATACTGGAAAGGTGATGGACTAGCTCTCTAGAAATGGAGGATGAAATATTCATTCCATAATGAATGATACAGTGATCTTTAATTATTTTTTTTTATTTTTTAATTAGTGAGTCACAGTGAGGGTACAGTTACAGATTCAAATATTTTGTGCTTTTCCCTCATGCAGTGTTAGGGAGCCAATCCCTCCACCAGTGTCCATTCTCCACCACCAATGAACCCAGTACCCCTCCCACCCCTCAATCCCATCCCCCCCTCCCCACCCCACCTCTGTGGCAGGGCATTCCAATTTGTTCTCTCTCTCTTCTTTTGAGTGTTGTGGTCTGCAATAGGGGTATTGAGTGGCCATCATGTTCGGACACTAGTCCACTTTCAGTGCGCATTTCCCTTACCTCTTGGGATCTCCACTCACAATTTACTTGGTGTTCCCTTCTCCATTGGGTATGACTTTCCCCCAGCGTGTGAGGCCAAGTTCCAAGCTATGGAGTCAACCTCCTGGTATTGTATACTACTATTCTTGGGTATTAGTCTCCTACTCTGTCATTTTATATTCCACAGACTAGTGCAATCTTTCTATGTGTGTCCCTCTCTTTCTGACTCATTTCACTTAGCATGATACTTTCCATGTTGATCCACTTATATGCAAAGTTCATGACTTCATCACTTCTAACAGTTGCATAGTATTCCACTGTATAGATGTACCAGGGTTTCTGTTCTTGGGCATTTGGGTTTTTTCCAGGTTCTGGCTATTGTAAACAGTGCTGCGATGAACATATAAGTGCAGATGTCATTTCGACTATACTTTTTTGTTTCTCCAGGGTGTATTCCAGAAGTGGTATTGCTAGATCAAATGGAAGCTCAATTTTTAATTTTTTTTGTAAACCATAGTAGTTTATTTTTTTTCTTTTTTTCTTTTTTTAAGCTTTTTTGTCATCTGGACTTTATTGATCTAATAAAATTACATTAAGAATTGAAATGAATTATTGTGCTCATTACATTATTGTGCTCATGTTTCCCCCATACAAAGTTCGAGAACCCATCCCTTCACCAGTGCCCATTCTCTACAAGAAGAAAACATCCAACCCCATCAAAATATGGGGCAAAGAAAGGAACAGAAACTTTCCCAAGGAAGAGATATGAATGGCCAAAAGGCACATGAAAAAGTGCTCTACATCACTAATCATCAGGGAGATGCAGATCAAAACAACCATGAGATACCACCTCACACCACAGAGACTAGAACACATCCAAAAGAACAAAAGCAACCACTGTTGGAGAGGATGTGGGGAGAAAGGGACCTTTCTACACTGCTGGTGGGAATGCCGGCTAGTTCAGCCCTTTTGGAAAACAATATGGACAATTCTCAAAAAACTAGAGGTTGAACTCCCATTTGACCCAGCAATACCACTGCTGGGAATATATCCCAGAGAAGCAAAAAAGTATAGTCTAAATGACATCTGCACTTAAATGTTCATTGCAGCACTGTTTACAATAGCTAGAATCTGGAAAAAACCTGAGTGCCCTAGAACAGATGACTGGTTGAAGAAACTTTGGTACATCTATACAATGGAGTACTGTGCAGGTGTTAGAAAAAATGAGGTTATGAAGTTTGCATATAAGCGTATCAGCATGGAATGTACATGCTAAGTGAAATGAGTAGAAAGAGAGAGACAGACATAGAAAGATTGCACTCATCTGTCAATTTTTAATTTTTTGAGAAGCGTCCATATTGTTTTCCAAAGAGGCTGGACCAGTCAGCATTCCCACCAGCAGTGCAGGAGGGTCCCTTTCTCCCCACATCCTCTCCAACAACGGTTGCTTTTGTTATTTTGGATGTGTGCCATTCTCTGTGGTGTGAAATGGTATCTCATGGTTGTTAGGCTTAGACCTCGACTTGACACCATGCACAAAAATTAGATCAAACTGGATTAAAGACCTCAACATCAGACCACAATCCATAAGTTACATCGAAGACAAGGTTGGCAAAACCCTTCACGATATTGAAGCTAAAGGTATCTTCAAAGATGACATGGAACTAAGAAATCTAGTATAAACAGAGATAAACAAATGGGACTATATTAAACTAAGAAGCTTCTGCACCGCAAAAGACACAGTGAACCAAAATACAAAGTATATTCACCCAATACCCATCCGATAAAGGGTTGATATCAAGGGTATATAAAGCACTGGTTGAACTCTACAAGAAGAAAACATCCAACCCCATCAGAAAATGGGCCGAAGAAATGAACAGAAAATTTTCCAAAGAAGAGATATGAATGGCTAAAAGGTACAAGAAAAAATGCTCTGCATCACTAATCATCAGGGAGATGCAGATCAATTAAAATTATTTTTTAAAATGTTTCTTCTCTTTCAAAAACTTGACATGCCTAAGTAACTTTTAATGGTACTTTAAAAGTAATTTCATTTCAAATTTAAGTAAGAAAAGGTTTATTTTTATAAATAAAGAACAAATATTTATTTATTTGTTTAAACATATCTATATATCCATTCAACATAAAAAAGTACACAATAGGCATAAAGAAAATGAACAGTGTCATTAAATGAGATAGATTGTGATGATTTCTCAGACATTTTTCTAAATAAAAAATATTTTAAGAAAAAAATATCTTAAGAGAACAAAGTTCCCAAAATATTTAAGACTTTTTATTGTAATGTTTAAACTTTTATTAAAATAATATTAAATCATGACATACTTTCAGATGTTTCTTTACTTAATTACCATGTATATGGTTAGATCAATTCAGAGTTGTCAAAGGGGAAAATCAATATAATTAAACAAGTGCTACTGAAATGGCTATAAGCAATTTATTAAATAAACTAACATATCATAAATAATATTTAGTTTTAAATGCATAATTAGCAAATTCTACTGTACCACATAGCAACAAAATTATTATCTTACCATTTTTGACATATTGAGTTATGCATTTATTTTCAGACTTCTTATGCAGAAGCAGTAGGTAATAGGTCAGAGTCAATTATATCAGATAGGCAGATAACAAAAAGGAAGAAATTTTTCTGGACCTGTCAAAAAGTAAAATTAGGGTGATCACCTTTATTCTCACACATATTTTAGTATGATATAACTGCCTTGCAGTAAAGATTTTTTCTTAGAAACATGAGACAAATCTAGAATATCTCAAGTTGAATTTTTTTTTAATTTAAATGAGTTGAAATGAAAATGTGGTATTTACAAATATAAAAGTAGTATACAAAATAGTTCATAAAAATCGGTAAAGTCTATACCCTCAGAATTATCTTTAAATCCTAGGCACTTGCACCAATGAATGTCATCTTATTTTGAAAGGAAATCTTTGAAGATATAAGCAAGTAAATATGGAGTCATACTAGAAGTTGATTCTTGAAACCAATGATTGTGCCCTTACAGCGATATATTTGAATATAGGCAGTTATAACAGAGTAAAGACAATTGTGTAGAATAGAGCCAGAAATGTGAGTGATGTGGTAATCATCAATACCTACCAATAGTTATGAATAATCAAGCAAGGGTTTCTTCCTAGAGATGTCAGAGAGGCCTTTCCTTGCCAGTGGCTTGATTTCAGACTTCCAATTTCTGGAACTCTGAAAGAAAATATTTCTATTGAAAAGTCACTCAACTTGAGATAATTTTTAGTAGAAATCCTCATAAAGTAATACAACAATATAAAGGGAAATCATTCAGAAGACATATTACATTTTGGATTCTTTTTCTTGAGCACCCCAAGTCTCCAAGATCTATTATGATGTCTTCATGACTGTTTATTCTAACTGCAGGGTGCAGGAATGAATTGGCAAACAAGAAAGTTAATGGTATGATTTTCAAGGAGCTTGACAATTAAGGAGAACAGTGTCTACAGCTCTTATTTTATTACTTTTAATCAACAAAATATTTTTATTTGTGTATTCTGTTTTAAGATAGTGTTGATATTAATGTTTCAGGAATCCAGCACTGCTACAAATCTACCATAATACCAGTATGCCTCCACAATTTCTCTATAACCCCTATAATCCCCCTCTATTAGCAATTCAGTTTGATAGACAGATTCTTGGTGTCTGTTATTGATTGCTGGTTATTGTAAATTTCCCAATTATAATTCTTTATACTCCACATATGAAATTATTCAGAATATGTTCCTCTCCCTTTGATTCATCTTGCTCTGCATGATATCTTTCAGTTGCATCCAAATCAGCAAGATTTCTTTTCTTACAAATGAGTGGATTTTCATATAGCTGGTTATCCTGATTTTTAATTCAATCATCTGTTCTTAGGAACTCAGATTTTTTTCAGATCTTGAATATTGTGAATAGTGTGCAATGAATATAGGATTGGGGATGTCTTTCAAACTAATACTTTTATGAACTTGGGATAGATGCCAAGATGTGAAGTTACTGGGTCAGTTCTTTATTTTTTGGAGAAATTCCCATATTTTTTTCCATAAAGATTGAACCAAGTGACATTTTCACCAATAGTAGATAAAAATTTCTATTTTTGCATTATCCTGGAAAGCACTGGTTTTTTGTAGTTGTTTTGGTGTATTTCATTCTCACTGTGAAATTATGTCTCAATGGTATTTTGATTTTCATTTCCCTGATGAGTGATGAAGAACATTTTTCAATATAATTACTGTACTTTCTCTATGTCTTCTATAAGATTCTGTTAAGCTACTCTCCCAATTTTTGGAGGGATTGTTTGTTTTTTGTTGTAATATTTTCTATGGTTTTATAAATCACGGATATTATTCTTCTCAGACTCAGATGTGTCTGAGTAAATATTTTTCCCAATCAGTAGGGTATCTTTTTGTTCTTGTCATCATTTTTAGTTTCATATAGTCCCATTTGTTATGTTTTGTTTGTTCTCTTTGCCAATGGCAAAAAAATGATTAAAAATGCCTCTGAAGTCAGTATCATGGAGAGTTTTCCAATATTTCTCTCAATGTGTTTTTTAATTTTGCTCAAATTTGAGATTTTAAATTTATTTTGAATTAAATTTTGATTATTGTGTAAAATAGGAGTATAGTTTCTTTTCTTTCTTTTTTCTTTTCTTTCTTTCTTTCTTTCTTTATTTCTTTCTTTTTTCCTTCTTTCTTTTCTTTTCTTTTTTTGCACATATGGCTAACCAGTTTTTTCAGCACCATTCACTGTAGATGTTTTTCTTGTTTCAATTCATGTATCTAATTCCTTTGTCCAAAATTACTTTTTCATATATCTGGGCTTTCAATATGTTTCATTGGCCTAAGAGTTTTCCTTTAGCCCAGTATCACACAGATTAAATTGCTACTATCCATTTTAATTATTTTTTATTTTTATTTTATGGAATTACCATGAGATAGAGCATTACAAATCTGTTTATGATTGGGTTTCAGTCATACAATGTTTCAACACCCATTCCTCCAACAGTGTAATTTCCCAGCATCAATGTCCCAAAGTGTTGCTCCCACCAACCTCCAAACCAACCCCCACCCCTCTTCTTTTTTCTCTCTCTTCTCTTTCTCTTCCTCTCTCTAATTTTAAGCATTATGGTCTGCAAAACAGGTGCTGAAAGGTTATCATGTATACCTAACAGTTGTGTATTATCTCCATTGTGTAGATGTACCATAGTTTCTTTATCCAGTCATCTGTTCTCAGGAACTTAGGATGTTTCCAGATTCTGCCTATTGTGAATAGTGCTGCAATGAACATAGAAGTGCAGATGGTGTCTCTGGTTTGTGTTTTTGGACCCCCCCAGGGAATATTCCCAGAAGTGGTATTGGTGTGTCAAATGGTATCTCGTCATTTTGTCCACTCAGACTTCCTTTGGCTATTGAGGGAGTTCAATCGCTCCATATAAATCTTAAAAATATTTGTTATATTTTTTCTAAAGAATTTGATGGGTAGAGATAATCCTGTGTTTGTCCAACTTCTCATTTACTTCACTCAACATATCTTCCTGTTCCAATGAGCTTGAGAAAATGGCATGACCATCATTGCAACTTGCATAGCATTCCAGTATTTATATATACCACATAATGAGAGATACATACATCACCCTTGGCCCCAGAGTATAAGAAGGAGGTGGACATTGAGGAAAAAAAATCAAGTGGGGGAAAGCAAAAAGAGGAGAAAGTGAAGTAATAGGGAAGCAGAGGTCAGGACCCTCAGGTATATAATGATGTGGGAAAGTGGTATAGCTATATATCCAAGGCACAGGTTCAACAATACTATAATCATGGTACCTAAACTACAACCACAAAACTTTGAAATATCTCTTTCAAAGTGACAGGTACAGAGCAAGGGTGTGAGGGAGCATAGGAATTCCAGTGGAGGGAAGTTACCATTGGTGTTGGAATATTGCATTCCTATCACTCATCCATCAATAAATTTGTAAATAATGACTTAAGTTGATTTTAAAAAATTAGGTAAAAAATAATTTGGTGGGTATTTTGTAGGATTGTATTGAATCTGTATAGTGCCTTGAATTAGATGACCATTTGGATAAGATGATTACATTAATTTTCTATCTATTGCCAAGGAATATAATTTCATTTCCTGTGTCTCTATTTCTTTTAACAGTAATTTATAGTTTTCCTTATAAAAGTCTTCAACCTCCATTGTTAATTTCCTAGAAGTTGATGAGGGTAGTTTGGGGAGAGGGGTGCAATTATAAATGGATGCTTAAATTTTTCTTTTTTTCTAGCTCATTTCTTCCATATATAAATATAATGCAATGGATTTCTGCATATTGACTTTGTGGATTGCCACTTTACTGCAGTTTTTATTTCAATGTTCATGGGCTTTCTAGAGTTTCCTATGTGTCATTCTTTTTTTTTAATTGAATCATCGTGAGAAGAATTATAAAGCTTTCAGGTTTATGTCTCAGCCGTACAATGATCAAACACCCATCCCTTCACGAGTGCACATGTTCCGCCACCAAGAACCCTAGTATAACTATCCCACCCCCTACCCTGACTGCGTAGCAGATGATTTTCTCTTTATTCTCTCTTTACTTTGGTTACATTCAATTTTTGACAGAAAACCCACTATTATTATTTGGAATTTTCCCCTTATAATCAGACCTGCTGAAAAGGCTTCATTAGATAATTTGTTTTCTATTGATGATAATGAAGAGCATATGATGTTGCAGCCATGCAGTTTTGGAATTCTGGTATTTCAGTAATTAAGTCCAGAGGTATTTCTGCCAGCAGCCGCTGTGTTCTGAGATTGGTTTGTGTGCCTCTAGGATCATGGCCAGTGAGGAGCAGAGGAGCCATTCGTGGGCAGCCACTTGGTGTCTCATCTCAGTGGGGAGCAGAGCTGGTTCCACCCCCACCCAAACTGCAAGATTTCCTGAGCACCCCATCACTGCAAGCTCCTACCTCTCTCTCCACTAGGCTCTGAAAGGTGGTGGTCGCCACGCTGCTGCCAAGGGAAAAAGGCTGAAGGACAAAATCTCTTCCCCTCCCGGGGCAGCACAGGGCCATAGCTTAGTTCACAGTCCAGGAGCATTTCTGCCAGCAGCTGCTGTGTTCCGAGATTGGTTTGTGTGCCTCTGAGATCATCGCCGTTCAGGAGCAGAGGACTATATGTGTCATTGTTATCTGTGGCCCTATTCCTGATTGTAAATGACAAGCTGAGTTAGATTAGAAGCTACTATAGGATGGTTACAGGATCATTTGTTATTCAAATATTTATTGAATAACACTGCTGAGCTGAGAATTCTCTAAATACCATGAGCACATTAAAGAACAAGAAGGTTGAGATCTTATTTCTCAAGATGCTGACAGAGCTAATGGTAGTAGTAACCAATAAGAAGCCAATGTAAATGTAAAACTTTATAGATTCAAAGGCTTTTAAAATTCTTTTCCAGAATTATGTAAATGTTGCATTTGTGGGAGCTCAATAGATAGTATTGAGTGGGTGGGCTCGGTGCTTGCTTTGCTCATAGCAAACCCAGGTTTAATCTTTGTCACCCCATATGGTTCCAATGCCTCAACAAGAGCAAGCCCTAAACACAGAGCCTGGAGTAAGCCTTGAGCACAGTTGGGTGTGCCCCCTAAAGAAAACAGTTGCATTTTCTCATATTCTCAGAATTATATTTTTTTCTTTTGATTCTACTCTGAATGTCTAGTGTTAACTAATATCTAACTTGGGGCCCAGGGTTGTTCGGTAATAGAATTGAAATGAACACTTGGTTCCCATAAATAACCTCATTCACCAAGATTAAAATAACACACAAAATGATGATTTTATTCTAAGTATTGGCATTGCCGTATTTGTGTTTTGAAGCATTCATCTCCATATTACTCTTCTGTCAAGAATGCAATATTAATACTTGAATATTGGCATCACGATCCTATTGTCTGACATGAAGACTGTCCAAAAGAGAAAAAAGTCCATCAATTACAGATTGACATATTATTTAATAATATAGCACAGCTCCATTTTATATACTAGAAGCAGGGAAGTAAATATATGATAATCATTCCTAACTTACACTGTGATTTTCTTATTTAGTATCATCACTTGTGGCAAGATTTACATAACCATTAGCTGAAAGTACAGGAAGATTTAGCTATCTAAATGAAATCTTTTCCACTTCTATCAAAGTATTTTACATCAGCCAGCAGGACATCTTCTACTGCTCGTATAATTTTAGAAAATTATGAAATAATGTATTTGTGTGCACATGGTAGAGAATCTAAATGAATCTCTATTATTTTATAAACTGTAATGATTCTACAACTTTAGCAAAATTTTTATGGTATTGTGGTTTTTAAAGCAGTAGAGTATATCAAAGCAAGGGAATGTGTCGTTAAATATAACGCTGCATTTCTATAAGATTATAAGATCCCTTATCCCTAGCTGACTCCCTTTACAGAGAAACAGGTAAATTAGAGTCAAGTTCTTTATATACTTACTTTGATCCTCATTAATTTTTGTCATTCACCCCAAATGTGGATGAAAGAACAGGAACATTTTCTGTGCCTGGGTTGTATTGATCATGTCTTCCCAGATTGTATCATTATCGCCAACTCTGCTCTGGCCCTGCACACAGCTGCTCAGGAGTGATCCCTCTTTGTTAAAATCAGCAGGTTAATCCCTTCAAAATGACAGAGTGCAGAATCTAGACCAGGCAAGCCCTAGCTACATCCTTCCTATATTTCTCCCACTTCTCTCCTGATGATTTTGCTACAGACTATAAAACACCCTATTGATTGAAGTCTGAAGGTTGTAAATGTGATTTATGAGATGTATTTGATTAAATATGTGACTGCTGCAGGGGACATAGACATTTTCTCCGGCATTTGAAACCCTGTGCAAATCACTTAAAGCCAACCCTGCTGGCAGGGAGCATTGAAAAAGTCAAAATTGCAAGCTCTAAGAATATATATGTCAACTAATTAAGTCAACATAAACACAACATTTATATCATAAGACATGTTTTCAGCTGAATAATCATTTTTGTTATGATTATGTATTAACTATTGATCTTTATGTATAACCTGATGAAATCTGTGCCATTCAGAATTTTAACAACTGGACTATTCCTGGGGCAAAGTTTTTTTTGACAAAAGAATAAGTCTTTCACAATATCTACACATGATAAATCATCACAACATACATTTTAGTTATCTTACAACTTTGTCAGTTATACCTCAATAAAGAAAAATATGTACATAGTGAGAGAAAAAATTTTAAAAACAATGTAGGAAAAAAATGCATCATTCAAATTGCTATGAGTTCTACATTAATTTATTTGTTGAATCTTTAATATCTTTAATATCCAGTCTATAGTCCAGTATCCTCCAGTATGTACTCACCAAAATCATTCTGACAGTGTAATCTCAGATTTCCCGCCTTTAAGAAAGTTGAAATTTGGCTATTTAAGTCATATTTAAAAAAGGTACTAGCGCTGGTGATCACTATAGTTACTTCTCAACGATAAGATGCTATGAAAGATATAGAGCAATAATCAAGATGGCATGAATAATGTACTCAAATAAAGCTGTTCTTAGTGTCAAAGGGACTATAGAGTGGCAGGAATGGAGAAAGAAACACATCCTGTTCCTGTTTGAGAAAAGGTTTATAAACTATACTGACTCAGCAATTTTAGATATTTTTAGATACTGTTTTTCAGATTTAGGACAGTTAAGAAAAAAAGAAAGCTTGGGGCCAGAGAGATAATACAGCAGGTAGGACCCTTGTCTTGCTTGCAGCCAACAAGGGTTTGATCCCTGGTACCACATATCATCTCCTGAGCATCCAGAAGTGATCCCTGAACACAGCCAGGTGTGACCCCCAAAAAAGAAAACAAAACAAAACACTGCAACTACAAGTAAACAAAAAATGATAATTATAAAATATTAGTCTTTAATGAAGAGAAATTTAATGGATATCACTACAGAGTATATCATGTCACTGTTTTTACTTTATAAACTGTCAATCTTCTAAAATCCATATGTATTAGGTTGCTAAAGATAATGTATTATGAACTAAAATACCTAGGGGCTGGTGCTATAGTATGGATGATAGGGCGTTTGCCCTGCATGTAGTAGATCTGGTTCAATCCCCATGTTTTCCCTTGAATTTTGCCAGGAATGATTTAAGAACTCAGAGCCAGAAGTAAGCTCTGAGCACTGCAGTGTGTGGCACAAAATTTAAATTAAAAAAATGAATAATTTGAATATCTAACTAAATTGAGGTCCTGCAAACGCCTTAAGGAAAGTCCATGATTCTTTTATTTTCTTATATAATGAAAAAATTAAAGCATTGAATAATCTGTAAATTTGGCAGTTCTGTGCCTATAAACCAAATGGGCTTTCATCACCTTTAAAAATCCAGGTTCCAAGGCTAGAGTGGGGAGCAATATCAGACACAGAGCTTTCTCTTTTAAGTTTGGAGTGCCTTACAAGTTTATACATTTCTTGTTCTACTACTCAAGTAGAACAAGAAATGTAAAAATTTAAATGTAATTTAAGCATATAAAGTTAAAATATACATACAGGATTTTTTAATTATAAAAAATCAGAGTATTTTTTGATGAATATTATTAAAGTATCCAAATGGATGCAAGGATTAATTTAAAATTGTAAAATATTATTTCCAAGAATATACTCATGTTCAATTAAAGGAATTTAGGCTTGTAGAATAAGTAGTAAATATAAGTTCAATTCTTTTATTTCCTCAGTAATACAACTAAAAGAACCAACTGTTGATGAGACAAATTATAGTGAAATATTATTTTTTGCTTGTTATTAAGGAGTAATTATTTAATAACGTGAACATGAAGTAATCAGTCCAGTCACCTAACCCAGATTTTCCCTAAAGATGTATCAAAATATTGTCATTTAAGAGCTTACTTTATACATGTTTCCATATTTGGGAAGATGATCTGAAACTAATAATCCCCCAAAAAATATTTATTTTCAAACTGGAAAACAATTTTCAAATGTTCCTTTAACATTGGGAGAAAATGCATTTTTTTTCAATATTCCCAGTATTCTACAAGCTAGTTTAGGATTCCTTCTTAGACTAAATCTTTCATATCTGCATTTCTCCTTTAAGCCTCCCAAGTTTTGATAGTGTTTAGCTTTTCCTTATAAAGTTAAAATGGGTTCCAAGGTAGAAATTTATATGCTAATTGAGGTTTCCCTAATTTTGCTATATGTTCCTCTTCTAAGGTGCCAAATTTAATAGAAAAGTGTATTTTCTCATAGGAAAATTTTATGTAGATCACTGTGGGGAATATATTTTATTGCATAATTATAAAACAATATTTTTGCAAAATTTTGAAATAATATTCATCACTGTATCACTGTCATCCTGTTGTTCCTGTTCCCATTGTTCATCGATTTGCTGGAGCGGGCACCAGTAACATCTACATTCATCCCTGTCATATGCTAGTGTAATCTGATGTCATATTGGAGGCTCTTTCAGAGTCAGGGGAATGAGGACCGTCGTTGTTACTGTTTTTGGCATATCACAAATCGAGTATGCCACAGGTAGCTTGCCAGGCTCTGCATGCAAGCGGGATACTCTTGGTAGCTTGCCAGGCTCTCCAAGAAGGACCAAAGCTTTGGGGAAGGCCTCAAATCGCCTTTACTGGTTTCCCAGTCTACCAAATGTAAGCTTTTGATCGACTGCCATGTTGTAGGATCTGCACACTGACAAACATGCACCTGCCTGCATCTCTGTACAGCACCTGGGATATCTGCGGCCTCAGGTTGATCTCCCTGAGGTTGGTGGAGTGTGCCAGGAGGTTGTTGAGTGGCTGGCAGAGTAGGACCCTATCAAAAAGGGTCTGTACCAGTTCAAACACCTGTGCTGAATCCCAGGTCACTTGTTAGTTGGCTGAGAGCACCCCACAATGGATGAGCCACTGCACACACTGCCGCCAGGGTTCTATGTCCGACGGTGTTGTGACTCGGCCTGGCTGGGGAGGCGGGGCCATTTTGTCTGAATCTTGCAAAACAGCCAGGTAATGTCCATCAGGAATCACACATAGAGTTCCAGCAGGGATCACACACAGAGTTCCATGCCTGGCGTACTGAGCCTGGTGTTGTCTAACGCAATATGGTGAGTTGGGTTCAGGAGAGCATGAAGGGTGGCATTGGAGCCATCCTGCCTGCAATCGATTATTCAGTTTATGTTAAAGGGAACAATTAATTTGGCAAATTCTCATTTTGTTAGAAAGAGATATTGGAAATTTGTTTTGTCTCAAATTCAACTGCAAACATCCCTTTGCTAATTGATTTTGGGTAAGTAGATTTGACAAACTGGTTCTTCAGCAAAAAGTGTCTTAAAAGGGCTGGAGAGATAGTACAATAGGTACGGTGCTTGGCTTGAATGGGGCCCACTCAGCTTCAGTCCCCAGCCCCCAGATGGTTTCCTGAGCCCCTCAAAGAGTGATCCCTGAATACAGATCCAGAAGCAAGCACTGAGCACTGTGGGTGTGGCCCAGAAAAAAAAAAGTCTCTGGAGGCTGGGTGGGCAGCAGTCCTAATGACTTCCTGGGTCCAAGGGCTGGTCCCTGTTTCTTCTGGAATTCTGAGAGAACCCGGTTAAACAAGCTCCATCTCTAGGGTCTGTGTCACAGTTCTTCAAGTCTTTCTAGAGGGCCTGGTTTTGCCCTTTCTTCTCTAACCACAACTGGACTTGGTTCGACATCAATAAGCCAGTGCATAAGGCCATCTTTGGGGATTGTGGGGACAGGCACAGGCTAAGAGGAAGTGAGAAGTTCTAAAACTCAAAAAAAGATGCTCACCCACACCCTAGAGTGGACTGGGAGAAGCAGCAGGTTCCTCAGTGTGAGCGTAGAAAAGGGGGGGAATGGGAGAAACAGCTAGCTCACCTCTTCTCACCCTGGTTGTTAAGATTGTAAGAGGCAGCTCTGGCCATGAAGGATATATGACCTAACTGATCTAATTGGCTAACAGTGCCATTTGGTGGGAGGCAGCTCTGGCCATAAAGGGTATATGGCTTAACTGAGCTCATTGGAGTCAACACACCCGTATCTTGTATGCTGTGTCTAGCTGATAAGATGCTTTCTTAATGTTTGGGGAATGCTTTGCTTTCTTGATGTATGGGAATTGGGGATGTTTTCTTAATTGGGAATGTTTTCTTGATATATTACTCTTGTGGGCTGGAGCGATAGCACAGTTGGTAGGGCCTTTGCCTTACACGCATCCAACCCAGATTCGATTCCTCTGCCCCTCTCAGAGAGCCCGGCGAGCTACTGAGAGTATCCTGCCCACAAGGAAGAGCCTGGCAAGCTACCCATGGCGTATTCGATATGCCAAAAACAGTAACAACAAGTCTCACAATGGAGACGTTACTGGTGCCTGCTCAAGCAAATAGATGAGCAACAGGATGACAGTGCTATAGTGATTACTCTTGTATGTCTTTGTTCATTTTGAAATGTTTGAAGTTACTTTTGCCTTGGAATTGTTTTTTCTTTGAGCTTGCTCCTGTGGCCTGTTTGTCCATGATCACTGTCTAAACCCTTGGCTATAAGCACGCGGAGTCGAGCTCCGACCTGAGTCAGGATTTCTTGGCCCCAGCCAGCTGAAATAAAAAAATCTCAATGTGCAGTTTTCATTCTTGCTGGGCTCTTTGTCTCTCTGAATACGGAGGAGTTGTCTGAGTCCTAACATGGACCCTGTGCACAAAGTTCCACCTGAACACACCCTTCTCTGCCCCACCTGGACAAGTCAGCTTATCCACATGGACATGCCCTGTTCTGTTCTCACCCTCTTCTGTCTCACCTGCACACACTTTCCTATGCCAGGGGACAAATGCCTCGTTCAGGTTCCACATGGTGGAACCAACAGAATGTCAGAAGGTCACTGGAAACATAGAGGGGGAACCCTGCTGGGGCTGCAGTCCTCATGATCTGCACCCCTAGCAACTGAGTTGATGAGAAGCATGGGAGGGGGTTTAATATTCATATTTGTTGCACTGTAGCACTGTCATCCCGTTGCTCATTGATTTGCTCAAGCGGGCACCAGTAACATCTCCATTGTGAGACTTGTTACCGTTTTTGGAATAACAAATATGCCACAGATAGCTTGCCAGACTCTGCCATGCAAGCAAGATACTCTCTGTAGCTTGCCAGGCTCTCTGAGAGGGGCAGAGGAATCAGACCCTGGTCTATTGCATGCAAGGCAAACACCCTACCTGCTGTGCTATCGCTCCAGCCCATAATATTTGAATGGGTATAACATTCATACCCATACAAATTTGAAATTATTTATTAAATGATCTATTAGCTCTGGTCGCTTCATTCCCTGAATCCTCTTGCTGAGATTCAAAAAAATAATTTGTATTGGGGTATAAAAGTGTACACAAGTAGATAGTTAAATTTGTCACTGTCACTGTCACTGTCATCCTGTTGCTCATTGATTTGTTCGAGCAGGCACCAGTAACGTCTCTCATTGTGAGAGTTGCTGTTACCGCTTTTGGCATATCGAATACACCACGGGTAGCTTGCCAGGCTCTGCCGTGTGAGCGGATATTCTCAGTAGCTTGCCGGGCTCTCTGAGAGGAGCAGAGCAATCGAATACAGGTCGGCTGTGTGAAAGACGAATGCCCTACCTCTGTGTTATTGCTCCAGATAGTTAAATATTTTGTTAAAACTAAGAAATAGGCATATCAAAAGCAAAAAAATTAACAACAGAGTGTAGATTAGAACCTCCTTGAATTTGAGAAAATACCAAAGCATTGAAATGAAAATTATTTTTTAATGTAGATCTACTTTTTGAAGACTCTTT
This sequence comes from Sorex araneus, assembly GCF_027595985.1. Taxonomy (NCBI): domain Eukaryota; kingdom Metazoa; phylum Chordata; class Mammalia; order Eulipotyphla; family Soricidae; genus Sorex; species Sorex araneus. The sequence continues at coordinate 93,236,572 of NC_073305.1, read as the reverse complement.
CAATATAAAAGGAATATGCAAGAACTTTCAAAATGTTAAATAGGACCAGAAAAAGGAAACCTAAATGAAGTGATTAAAATAAGAACTGGATAGTTTTAAAATTGAAAAGAATACTTAGAAGTAAAAATAATGGTAATACAAAATATTATACAATATTATTTCTATTTGTTAGAAGTTTTTGTTTATTTTTTTTACCTTACAGTTTTGGTTTGTGTCAGCTGGAAATTTTCTTATAATCAGGATTTTCTTTTTGCTCTTTTGGATACATTTTTTCCCTCCCCTTCTAAATCCTTTTATTGCTGGCTCCAGCTTATTTCTCCAAGACTCAGGCTCAAAACCTCTTTGACTTTGGATACAATATAGTCTCTTTAGCTGTCAAGCTCCTTGAAGACTGGAGCAGAATCTTTTTTACTTCGTATCTACTTCTAGGTGCAAATCTTTTTTTCGCCAGTGCAGAACCTAGAAGAACCCTTAACAACATTTTCTGAATAAATGAATACATGAATTTGCATTATTTGTAATCAGTAAACTATGAAGACTAAACACAGTAAAAGGTTGCAGCAGTAATAAATATTACAAGCACTTAATTTATACTTAATATTATAATAGCATAGTTAATCATTATTGTGATGCATGCTAATCAATCATAAATGGTAAATTGTTTACATAAATTAACACGCAATGATTATTCTAGCATAGCCTTGCTCCAGTTTCTTTCAATTAGCTGGGAGAAATAAAGGCCCCAAGGAGAAAGATTAAAGTAGATTCTGAGACATGTTATACATTCCTTTCTCTGGGTTGGGGTGAGAAGAATTAGAGGTTTATTTACTACATATAGGGACGGGCCTCAGCACCCCCTGCCTCTGTCCCTGTACACAGGGACTGGGTGTGGAGAAACTTGGCATGAGGGTGAGCAATCTCCCGACAGCAAACCTTGACAGGCGGCCAAAGGGCCACCATGCTCTGGTGGCCCACCTGGAAAGGGGATCAAAGGGCCACCATGCTCTGGTGGCCTGCCTGGAAAGGGGATCAAAGGGCCACCATGCTCTGGCAACCTGCCTCGAGAGAAAAGCCGAAGGGCCACCATGCTCTGATGGCTGGACTTGAGAGGAGGCTGAAGGAAAGTTTGGCTTGTGTCCGCCTTGGCCAGACCCCAGGCCACATCTCCATTCCTTGTTTCTCAAGGCTGAGATAAGGAACTGAAAAACAAGTAGGAACCAAAATACAAGTAACGCTGGCACAGGTAAATTTGCTTGCACAGCTTGATTAAAATTGTTTATGCAGCTTATGAAACCTACCAACCCTTTCTAAAATAAAACTATATAAACCAGCTTGGATTACAATAAACTTGCTGTATGCTGCATGTTGCATACAGTCCTCCCTAGCCCGTCTTCAGCTCTCATTCCCTCTCTCCAGCTGATGTTTCACTAGCTGCATGGGACATGGCAATTTACTGGTCACACATTAGCTTGTATTCATAAATAGAAGACTCTACTTCCCCAATATGATTTAAAAACTGGTACAACCAACAGCTACAGTGGAGGTGGAGAGAGAAGAAAGGAAGGCCCAGGTGATTGAGTTGCAATTGATCATTTACAACTGGTCATTTTAAAGTTCTGAAAGTACAGGATAGCCAGTCAGATAGATAATAGAAATGGCTATGCGGCAGAAATAAGATTCTTAAAGAAAAACGCGGATCAGCTTCCTCTTTGGCCTCTCACCTATGGCCAGGCAGACAGTAAGAAAGTAGTTCTTACACATAACCTGAGCAAAGGGAAACCCAAGAGGCAAAGAGCTGTAGGCTCGGGCTTTTAGAGGCAGGTTCCGAAACCCCGGAGGCAGATTATAGATCAGCGGATATGAGACCAGGAGAATAGCAAAGGACACGGGATTTTTTAGAGAACTACAGAATTAGGCAGGTGATTCAGACCCTGGAAATATCCTCTTGGGGACAGGATGACTGACACTCCACTGGAGAGGAAACAATAATGAAAGCCTGGGACTGATGACATCATTCATGGGAAGGTCAGCAGGGAACAAGATAAGAGATATGGTACGAGTCAATAAATGACAGAGAGGTCTGGACATTGGGGCAAGATCTAGAACAAACTAGTTAAACTATACAACAGAGACTTTAATGCTGAGGCTGGAGAAATAGTGTAATGAGTGAGGCACAGGTCTTACATGACTGCCAACACATATGGTTCCTGAGCACTGCCAGGAGGAGTCAGGAGTGATGTCTGAGCACAGAGCCAGGAGTAAGCCCTGAGCACTGCAGGTTGTTTCCACCTCCCTATGCAACTACACACACACACACACACACACACACACACACACCATGAAAAGGCAAAAGGAAGTGGAAAGAGAAAGTTTGATAACATAAGCATTTGGAATTTTGCATTCTAGTTTTAGATGCAAAATCCAAGAAACCATATTAGAACTAAACCAGTTTCACAGCAATATAATGGCAATGATTGCCCCAAATTCCAATTGTTTGAGAAACAAGTGTGGGATCATATTCAAGAGCTCCTACGATGCCCCAATGACCCCTGACAGAGCAGACAAGAATGAAGATTCTTGGGTTCTCCTGAGCTGCAAAAGCCAATATTCTTGTGTCCAAAAATCTTTGTTTACCCTCCCTCCTGGGCACAGCACAGCCTCCACCCCTTTTCTTTGAGCACAAAATGGAGACACGGACCCAAATGCGCGGCGCGGCTTTCGGGAGATCTCGGGGCGGGGAAGTACCGGTCTCCGCCTACCGCCGACACTTAAGGACAGTGGAGCCACGTGGGCTCCCCACTTGCCACTGCCGCATGACCAAGGAGCCCAAAAGAGCTACTTTGGACACCAGCAGCCCACTGAAATACTTTCAGAATGTGAACTGAGCGTTTCCGCCAGGCTGCCACAGCGGGGGCCCGGTATTTCTCTAGGTTTTCCCATCTTATGAGCACCATAAAAGGGTAAAAGATTGTAGTGATAGAATTTCTGGCAGAATTTTCCCTGGACTTTATACAGAAACCCAAAACTGCACGGCCTCGGCCGCCGGCCGCGCGACCTAATGTCATCTAATCATCAGCAATATGAAATGGTTCCTTTGTAACGGGTTGTACTTTGGGGGGATAATTCTAACAAGAATAGTAAGTCTTTTGTTGAAATATTGAAGGCAATCATAGTGGTAGCCATCTCTCTAGACTGAACTAAGCTATAAACCCACGCCGGCTGAGGGGAAGAAATATTTCTTTCTCGGGAAGAAATGTGGCATGGCATTAGCCATATTATGATGTCCATTAAGCAGACACGAACCTGGTGGCATGGGAACAGGATATAAGGAAAAAAAAGAAATTATGTACATGGAACAGCGGGACACTGGTGGAGCCGGGGCCGATACCAGTGCACTACTATTGGTTCCAGAAACTGCTTGCAGACATGCTGCTAGACTATCAACTAAGCTATAGCCCCATGCCGGGGGCCATGACGGGAAATAACCATCTTTCTAGGTTTCTTCTCCCTTTGTCAGGCAGCATGGCGTCAATCATACTATGAAGATTACTAAGCAGGCATGAACTTGGTGGAGCGGGAAGGAGGGGGAAAAAAAATGAAGAAAAGTTATGTAACAAACAGCGGGACTTAATATATCTACATTCTCAGCAATGGAAAACTATCAAATGCTTCCTTGGCAGTAGGACTGCCTTTTTTTTTTTTTTTGGTGGGGGGGAACTCCAGCAACAATAGTGAGTTATGAGTTGAAACATGGAATGTAATCAAGATAAACAGTAAACAAGATGAAACTTATCACTTACAAGGGGGGGACTGGGGGGATGGGAGGGGGCGGGAGGTGGGAGATATACTGGGGTGGTTGGTGATGGAATATGGGCACTGGTGAAGGGAAGGGTGTTTGAGTATTGTATAACTGACATAACCCTGAGAACTATGTAACTTTCCACATGGTGATTCAATAAAAAAAAAAATCTTTGTTTACTAAGAGTGGTAGAAATTAATCAAGTATCACTTTGCTTGTATCACTTGTCATCCTCGTAGCTCATTGATTTGCTCAGGCGGGCACCATTCGTCCCCATCTCGTCTGGTGTAGCCCAGTGGCATCTGCTTGCTCCAGGAACATGAAGAGCCTCAAACTGTTTATTCAGAGTCTTGACGAAGAAGTCTGAACATCTCTTAGTTGGGCAGCCAGGCATTTTTTTGACATTCTATGGAATCTAGTCGGTAACAGCTCTAGTCCAGCGGTTGTGTCCAAATCGTATTATGTGTCTGGCCCCTCTGATTTTCCTTGGCAAACAAGACAACGTCCCTGATTCTCGATCCTCAATGGAGGTCGGAACTCCGGATTCCTTCTCTCACTTGAGTGAAACGTGATATTCCAAGCATAGCTGTTTCAATTCCTCTTTAGGGGACCCAAATAGCGTTCTTAATCTGTTTTCGGCTCCTTATCCTATTTTTCCAGCTCCAAGCACGTCATTTCAACTCCACCATTCTTCCTGCAATAGCATATGCCTCAGAGACCTGGCCCTATGAAAACAGGATAATTAATCAAGTAATCACATAAATAAATATGCAACTGTGAGACATTTTGCAAATAAAGATTTCCTGTGCTCCAGCTACAAAGTGAGGGTGATATCCTTTAATGTTAAAGGAATCTCAAACTAATGCCCTCTACTGACTTGTCCCTTATGCAACCCTGTAGATATTTATAGAATTCTAGTTATAAATCTTTTTATAATAAAAAGTTCTTTGAATAATTGTCCACCAGTATCTATTTAATAAGTGATCATGGAAAGTAATATTTATCCCCGGGCTGGAGCGATAACACAGCGGGTAGGGCGTTTGCCTTGCACACGGCCGACCTGGGTTCGGTTCCCAGCATCCCATATGGTCCCCTGAACACGGCAAGGGGTAATTCCTGAACGCAGAGCCAGGAGTGACCCCTGAGCATCGCTGGGTGTGACCCAAAAAGAAAAAAAAAAAAGAAAGTAATATTTATCCCTATTTTTTTGTTGGTTTTCAATATTGCAGATGCTTTACTCTTTCAAATTGAACATAGCCTGCACTGCATTTATTTTTTCAATAAAGTGCTTCCCAATAAAAATAGCCCTGTGTTGAAAATGACCTTGCATCAATGCAATTACTATGACATTGCCCCAAGATATAGCACTTTTTTATGTGGGGGGTAGGGTGGGTTGTGGTGGGGTGGGGGGCACGAGGAAAGTTTTTAATTGATTTATTGCTTCCATGAAACAAGTCTTCTGATGGAAAGAAAAACATTTACCTCTCTTAGGGTTTTGTGTCCCCTGAATACTTGTACTCAATAATCTGTAGAATTTCTTGATGAGCTGTGACTAAATAAACCTTTGGTAGCTATTATTTATATATCTTCATAAGTGGTCTGTCATGCTACCCTGTAGTTTAGAGGTATCCCACTAGAGTAACGTGTTGTTCCTTTATATCTCCTGAGAATCTTTAAAGATATGTGTACAGCAATTCTGAAAGGGATGTGTGGAGTTTTGACCTAAAATTAATATTTAAAGTCATATATTTATGCCAGTTTATTAGATAAACATATATTTATTGAGCCTCATGTGAATTTTTTAATGAAATAAATAAGATAATTCATAAAATTACCCAAATTCTATATATAGCTGGTTATTTATTCTTCACAATAGTCAAGGACTGTAAATTAGTATTTTTTCCATCTTGGTTATGAAACAGCAACTGTGTCATCATGAATAGAGCACCTGTATCACCTGTAGTCCCGTTGTTCATCAATTTGCCTGAGCGAGTGCCAGTAACATCTCCATCTGTCCCTGTCACGTGCTAGTGTAGCCCAATGGCATCTGCTCACTCCAGGAACACAAAGAGCATCAAACCATTTAAACAGCTTCTCTTTACTTGTCCTTTCCAACGCTGCCGTATTGGGGGCTCTTTCAGGCTCAGGGGAATGAGGCCTATTATTGTTACTGTTTTTGGCATATCGAATACATTACAGGTAGCTTACCAGGCTCTGCCATATGGTCCTCATTAGCTGGTGGGCTCTTTGAGGGGGACAAAGGCCCCATGAGATTCTGGAGAGAAAGAGCACATTATGATTTTTTCCTAAAGAAGTCTATTACAAAAACAGGAATGAACACCAATAGTCAACCAATAATTATTTCAACTAGTTAGTTGGGTAATTTGTAGAACCCACACCTCCCTGTGAAAATTATGTTTTTTCAATTAGTTATACAGATACTTTCACATTAGAATATCTCAGATGCCTAAAAGTTAAAACACCTGTGTAGAAGAACTAAAAGCTACATTTAAATTTAAACAGTCCAGTGAATGTAACAGAAGATCCCAAGTTTAGACAGCTTTTAAATTGCTTTTATGTTTGTTTATTTTTGTTTAGGGGGTGACACCTGACTGTTCTCAAGACTTGTTCCTTGCTCTGCACTCAGAGATCATTCCTGGTGGGATCAGGGGACAATATGGGGTGCCAGAGATCAATCCAGGTGAGGCCCATGCAAGGCAAGCAGCTTACCCACTGTACTATCTCTCCAGCTCCAGCAATATTTAAAAAAAGTTTGTTGGAAATATGTCTTGAATACGTTATTGTCCTGCTACTGAAGAAGTGGGATCCACGTATAGAGAGTACATAGCAAATTCATTTATCTTCCATGACCCTAAGAATGCTTAATTTTGTTATTTATTGCAATGTATTTGCTATTCAATAGGAAGTCAATACAATTTCTTTAGAAAAATGAAGCACTCATTTCATGAGAATGAAAAAGTAACTTAGACATTTCATTTAATTGAACCCAGTAGTCTAATTTTTCAGGAAAATAATAGCATATATATTGGAGTAATTTTATAAATGTGCTTATAAATTTCTTAGGTATACTCAATTTGAAATGATTCTTTCAAAATTCCATATTAATTTTAAAAATAAGAGAATAGAGCTATTTTTGAGTGAATTTCTTACTAGGCATTGCATATAGCTGTATGGACTAGATTGATAAAATTGTTCAAAGCATTCTTCACTTGAGGAGAAAAACAGAGAAGAGATATTAGACCACTGGATTGGAAACCTGTTTATACTACTTAATAGCTCCCAAACTTTCTTTGAAGTTAGCTATACCAATTTGTACCTCAGTTTTATTATTTTCAAAATAGAAAAATAATAATAATACCTACTTCATATTTTTCAGTTAGGATTAAATTGCTTAATGCTAAAAAAGTTATGATTCTTTACAAAAGAAGTCCTGTGATAACAATCTAGCAGTAACACACACTCTCATTTTGTACCTCAGTCTTCTAACCAGTCACATCTTTAAGCAGCTTTTATTTCTATTGTAGTAACTTGTCCTATTAATATCAATGCTCAATACTCCAGAATTAAAAAAAGCATAAGTTACAAAACAGTAATACTGTTACTAAATTCAATAATCTTGACAATATTAGTATTTTTAATGTTAGAATTGGTGAGCTCCTAACTGGGTTCTTGAATTTTGCATGTCATCATCATCATCATCATCATCATCATCATCATCATCCCGTTGATCGTTGAATTTCTCAAGTGGTCTCAGTAACATCTCCATTCACCTAAGCCCTGAGATCTTAGAAGCCTCTCTCTACTCATCCTTCCAACGATGCTGTACTGGGTTACAGAGTCAGGGGAATGAGACCCACCTTGTTACTGGTTTTGACATATGAATACACCATGGGGACCTTGTGAGGCTCTCGATGTGGGCAGGAAACTCCCAGTAGTTTGCCAGGTTCTCCCAGAGGGAGAAGGAAGCTATAAGCTTGCTTTTAAGTCTCTGGATGCTGGCTGTTGACAAGATTACACAGCACCGGGGGCAGTCCCTGGGTGTGACCACCTAGCTACTGGGAAATGGGAGATATGGGCGGAGGAGGCCCAGTCCCAATCTGAGCAGGCTTGGAGGTCTCAGACCCGAGTCCCACACACCTGGGTTCCTCTGCCAGTTCCTTCATGCGTGAGGCTCATCCGAATGTGTGGAGAGGGACCTTGAGCATGGCTGTGGCTAGGCTCCAGAGGTCTTTGGCCACCAGGAGCTCTGCTCGGGGTGGCTAGGGAAGCTGGAGCCCATCCCCTGAGGCCCCAGGGAAGACAGCCAGGTGTTCAGGCAAGAGACTGCGAATTTTGCATGCAAAACTGGCAAACAATACTCCTTATGCTTATGCTGCTGGTGGCCCAGTACAGTAGGAAAGCAGGGAGATATACTCAAAAAAAGAGTATTTCCACCTCTGACCCACCTCAGCCACCACTGCTGGGGAAATGCCTGGCTTAGGTCAGAACTAGTAAGGTCAACTGCAAGCACCTACACATCATGATGTTCTTGTCCTGCAGTCCCACCAGACAACCAACCAAGCTGTGCCTGAAACCCATTTGTTCTGCCTGAGTGGGAAATGATCCCCGGAGCTTATTTTGCAGGGATCAGTGGACTCATACTGGAGTGAGAACTTGCTCTTTGCAGGAAAAGAAAGTCAGTTCTAACCTTAGCACAGGTGTTCGGGGTCTGTCGCATTTCCCTCATGGAAAAGAATTTCAGGAGGAGGAGAAATAGTGAAACTGGAGGGGTTTTAGTGAAACATATTCTGTGGGAGTGAAAAGAGGAATATGCATTTGAGAAAGAGCACAAGTGTTTACAGAGAGGAAAATCACGCAAAGAGACAAGCAAGCATGCAAGATGTGTTCAAGAGAGGACATAGGCTTGAAGAGCAACCCTGAATGTCCTGGGGAGAAACTTTTATACAATTATTCCAAATGCTGTTATTTTTTTTCTATAGTTGTCTGAGTACATAAACATTCAGCTGGACTTTATCTCAGGAAAGCCTTGCACTGCTGATGGTCACTTCATAATCTTACCCCTTGCATTGTTGATAGTGTTTTCATAATCTCATAAAGTATTCTATAGCTTCTCCCATTCTGAGAGGGTCACCCTTCTCTGGCTGGGGCCTTGAATTTCTGCATCTGGATGCTGCCTCATTTTGTCCTCTCTAAGGAGCTCAGAATTTTCAAGCCAAAGGGATGTGCTCTTTATGCCTTTAAATTACTTAAGTGTTAGGAAATCTCTCTTTAGGTTTTATCACTATTTCCCCAAAGTACATTATCCATCTGCAACACTTATATATTAAATTATCTTTTTTTTAACTTTATGTAGATAGTTCTAGGACTTGATGTTCAAGCCCCTCTCTCTCACCCTTGTAGGTTGTCACTCATCCTGTTACCAACCTGACCTTCCCATTGTACATCACTTATCCTTTGCTCCTCTGAGGTGCGCTATGTCTTTCTCTTTCTCCTAGTCTGAGGCATGCTGCTCTGTAATCTACCACTGAAGTTCCGAGTCTGCCTATTGAGACCCATATCCCCGTTTCACCCTTCTTTTTTTTTCCTTTGTTCTCAGGTCATATGAGTAAGAACCGATGTTTTCCTGCTATGCCACCAAGCACAGGTGAGGGATTAAAAAAGGATGTTTCTCACCTATGGCCCTTTTTATGTTTGCTTTCTTAGCCATATCCATTATCTATCCTACTGACTACCTTCAAGTTATCAAGATCAAAATGACCAATGATACTGACTCGATTACATTGCACCCCTCCTCACCTCAATTCTAATATCTTTACACCTTTACATCCTTGCTATTATATTAAATCCATCTGCAAAGGTCACAGATCATTTTTAACTCATTGTTATGTCAAAGGCATTTAACTATATTTACATATATAGAGCAATAGCACAGCGGGTAGGGCATTTGCCTTGCATGCGACTGACCCGGGTTTGATTCCTCCGCCCCTCTTGGAATGCCCGGCAAGGTATTGAGTGTATCCCGCCTGCACAGCAGATCCTGGCAAGCTACCCATGGCATATTCTATGTGCCAAAAACAGTAACAACAAGTATCACAATGGAGACATTACGGGTGCCCGCTTGAGCAAATCAATTAGCAATAGGATAACAGATACAGTGATACAGTGAAGTTCTTCCTGCACTAACACACACTTCAGAGACCTAGGCCCTATGTAAACAGGATGAGAACACTATTCGGATCTCTCAAAGAGGAATTGAAAGAGCTATGCTTGGAATATCATATTTCACTCAAGTGAGAGAAGGAATATGGAGTTCCAAACTCAGTCGACCATTGAGAATCAGGGACACTGTCTCATTTGCCAAGGCATCAAAAATCAGATGGGCGGGAAACGTAATGCAATTTGGAGACAAGCGATGGACTAGAGCTGTTACCAAATGGATTCCACGGGACATCAAAAAAATGCCTAGCCACCCACCTACGAGATGGTCAGTCTTTTTCTTCAAGACCCTGAATGAATGATTTGAGGCTCTTCGTGTTCCTGGAGCAAGCAAATGCCGTTGGGCTACACTAGCACACGACAGGGATGAATGGAGACGTTACTGGTGCCTGCTTGAGCAAATCGATGAGCAACGGGATGACAAGTGATACAAGTGATACATATATAGTAAATGCTTACTGAATAAAAAGTATAAATGATAATTTAATTAATGATCATAGCCTCTGGTCACATATTCTTTTTTGAATAATTATTGTTCAAAAATCCCTGAAAGGCAAGAAGTTTGTTGTGGTTAGTAAAAGAAAGTAAGAATCTCAAAAATATTCTAGTTATTGAGGTGTGCTAGGTGATATTAGTACAACAATTTTTCAATATGTAATAATAAAGGATAAGATTTGGATACTGACAAAGATTATAAGGAAAAGAATTGTTCTTATGTATTTTAATCAATGAAAGAGAAAGAAGTAAAAAAGAAAGGTGGAGGAAGAAAGGAAAGGTGAAAGAGAAAGGTTATCCCATTGGTTTTATGCAAACACAGCTAAGAATTTTTAAAGTGACTACTCAGAAATTAGTTAACTATCTGAGAAGCTTTTATTTCTTAATAGTGTTTTTTCTGACACTATGTATAAATTTGTTTAATAAAATATTCCCCACATGAAAAAATAGAAAGGAAAATGTAGTCACATATTTTATCTGTTCACTAATTTAGCAAAAATGTATTAAACACCTGCTCCTATCACTCCAGTAAGTTTTAGAATAGACTAATGTACAAAAGAGACAAAAATATTTGCATAAACAGTGCATACATTTTGATGGGAAGAAGACAAATGCTGTAAATAATTTAAATATCGTGTTAAAACTTGTGGTGTGCAGAATATAATTAGGTGTAATGCAAATAGGTAGGGATTCCTTTGGAGAAAAGAGGGGCTGACTGATTTGAGTAGGGCAATCAGGAGAGGATATACTTGGAAAGTAACTTTTGAACAACAACTTGAAGTGAGAAATAAAGCCATAGCGATACCTGAAAAAAGACATTCTGTTATGTGAAGAATTTACATAATGGAAAACTATATTGAGACACCAGTTCTTGCCATCAGCTTTAAATGTTGACTATAGTGTACTTTGCAAAAATGGGCATGAAACCTTAAGTACCCCTGATTTATTTTAATAATCACTTCAACCAACATTTACCCATATAATCCACATCAGATTAGAGGGTAATGATAAAATTATCTGTATGTAATTTTAAATCATTAAATAATTTTTAACAAAAACTTACTTTTAGTTTCTAGTTACTATTCGATATGAAAGAAATGAGTCAAAGGCTACAGAAACATGCAAGAACTCAGCTTAGAAAATAAATTACCTGAGACTTAGAGAAATAGGGTAAGTATAATTTTAAAAGAATATGTGTCATCATGTATAGTAATAGGTAAAGGGGTTTGGGGGGTGGTTGTTTATTTGTTTTAGTCACACATTTATTTTCACTATAACTTTGGTTTATCCTGATGGAAGTAAACTTTAGCAATTTATTCAGAGTGACATATCTGATCAGGAGAGATAGTACAGCAGTTAGAGTGCTCTCACTGAATGCAACCAGCGCAGCTTTGACTGTTGGCTCCCCATATGGTCCCAAAACTAATGCACAGACCCAGGAATAAGCCCTGAGCACAAATGGATGTGGCTCAAAAAAGAAAACAAAAGAAGGATGTGACACATCATAAAAAAAATTAGTGCTTCATGAAAAAATGCTCTTCATCACTAATCATCAGGGAGGTGCAGATCAAAACATCAATCAGATACCATCTCATACCACAGAGACAGGCCCACATCCCAAAAAACAAAAGCAACCAGTGTTGGCATGAATGTAGGGAAAAGGGAACTCTCCTTCACTGCTGGTGGGAATGCTAACTGGTTCAGCCTTTTTGAAAAACAATATGAACATTTCTCAAAAAATCAGAAATTGAGCTCCCATTTGACCCAGCAATACCAGTTCTGGGAATATATCCTGGAGATTCAAGAAAGTACAGTAGAAATTATATCTGCACTTGTACGATTTTTGCAGTACTGTTTACAATAGCCAGAATCTCAAAAAATCCAAGTACCCAAGAACAGATGACTGGTTAAAGAAACTCTGATACATCTATTCAATGGAATATTATGCACCTGTTAGAAAAGATAAAGTCATAAAATTTGCATATAAGTGGATCGACATGGAGAGTATTATGTTAAGTGAAATAAGTCAGAAAGAAAGGGATAGACATAGAGTGACTGCACTTATTGTGGAATATAAAGCAACATAATCAGGAGACAAACACCCAAGAATAGTAGAGATAAGGACCAGGAGGATTCTTCCATGGCTTGGAAGCCAGCCTCAAATTGGCAGGGGGTGGGGGGGAAGAAGATAAGATAGAGAAGGGACCACCAAGCAAAGGATGCTTGACTCCTTGACATGCTCAATCAGGATGGGAGATGCGTGCTGAAAGTAGACTATAGACCAAACATGATGGCCACTTAATACCTGTATTGCAAACCATAACACCCTAAAGGAGAGAGAAAGTAAAATGGAATGTGCCTGCCACAGAGGTGGGAGGGGGAGAATGGTGGGGGAGATACTGGGAAGATTAGTAGTGGAGTATGGGCACTGGTGGAGAGATGAGTACTCGACCATTGTATGACTGAAATGTAATCACAAAATGTGTAAGTCTATAATTGTGTCTCATGGTGTTTCATTATTTTTTTTTAAAAAAGAAAAAACATCAGTGCTTCAAAAAAATCTAGTAATCAAGAGAGATAGTTTCTGAATGCTACATAGAAATAAAACAAAAGTTAAGAAGTTAGAGAGATAGTACAAGGGTTAAGGTGCTTGACTTGCATTCAATTGACCCTCAGTATATAACCAGTATCAAATAGGTAAGGTAACCTATATACTTCGGGTGTAATCTCTGAGCAGAGAGTGAAGACTGAAGCCAGACTCTGTTTAGTGTGATTCCATACACACACACACACAAAAAAATAAAGCTAATACAGAAGTCCGTGATTAATAGAAATATCCAAAATTTAAGTAATTGACAGAATCAGACTCCTACTTACACACGTCTCTGGACCATATGGGGGACCAGCAATCAAAGCTGGGCTGGTCGCATTCAGTGCACTCTCCGACTAAGATCTGTCTGATATTTCAATTATTACTTTCTCCACAAAGTAGAAAGGTAATTGATGAAGTTTACGTGATGCCTTCCATAGGAGTATTTCAGTACTTGACAGAAAAGTTATTTCTAATTACACAATGATAGAAGAACACTATGGTGGAATTAAACCTACTTACTCCTTAAATTACCCCTTGGGGAAAGGAGAGAGAAGAATGAGGTCTCACCGTTCTGAAAGCAGAACTGAGTTCTCAATCTGCTTAACCTGGGACCTGATTTACAAATGCACCCCAGGCTACATAGGAACGTTCCCACTCTTCAATCAATCACAACAGGAATCTTATATGAAAACAAGGTCTGTGCTGGTTGGAAGTCATTTTAAATATTGACAACAAACTATGTTTGGGTCAATGTTTCTAATAGCAATTTATTTCTTCAACTTGCACATTAGGGAGAGTGCAACATTAAATCCGATGTATTTATTCATTTTCCTCTTAGGCTAGCTTTAGGCTAAATTGTAAACCAGGTTAAGTTTATGCCTTGGGGATTGTTTCTCTCTCCATATTTTATGCAAAATACCATTCTTCTCACCAACTATACAAAGTACCTCTGCCCTGCCTCTATCCCCTGTCAGCCCTACAGAAAGCACATCAAATTTCTGCCTGCTTCCCATTCTGAAAATATGCCCACTAGCTTCACAGCACCACAGGACATCAAATTAGGTAACTATGACTGGGAAACAATCACTCAAAATGAGACACTCAAACTAAGCTATGATGTCCAGTAATATTTTAATGTGTTTTTATGACTAAAATATTAGCATTTTAACATAGGCTGAGTAAAAATCATGACATGTCTCTGCAGTGAACAAAATGGTCGGTACAGCATACCCTTAACTCTGAATTAATGCTACGGCTATTAGAAAATCCACTGCATTTTAAGTTGTGCTTTTAAAAAGTGCTTAATCGGATGCATGCGGTACTACCTTTTTTGTGTTCCATTTTTTGTTTTGGAAAATAAATACATATTGTATTTACTGTGAAATACCATTCACAAAAATGGTGCAAAGACGATAATGAGCACAGACCAGTTACTTCTAAGAGTTGACAAGCCTCCACAGTTTGCCATATTTTCTTTAAAATATATGTTAAATATGATATAAATAACAAAACTGAAGCCTTCAGTAAAGTTACTTGTAAATTGCCTCCCCTGGAGGTAACCATTACTGCATTTTTAGTGCTCATTGTCATCTTATAAATTGTTAGACCAACTCAACAAATATATACCCAAGCACTATTGTTTGAGGAAAATTCAATAATATATATATAAGCATTATATACACATATATATATCCTAATTACATATTATTTGACAACATGCATCAAGGGTTGTTTACTCTTTTTCAAGTATTTTTTAGTTCATCCATATTAACCATGTAGCTTTTATTCATTTTAGTTCATTTACATATCATCTTATGATTTTCATGTTACAAAATATCTTACAAAATGTTTATAATGTTTTAAATTTTTTTTGCACATATGTGAGGATTTTGCTAAAGTTAATAACTAAAATTAAATTTCTAGGTCACCAAAAAAATATGAACATCTGTGTAAACTATAAATGGCTTTCCATAGTAATTTGCATTTGAATCTGTGAAGGATGAATTATTGGGTCCCATATCACCACTATTAGTTGATTTGATCATTTTAATTTTTGCCAATCTTAAGTATGTGAAAAGACACATGGTTAATTTAATTTGTTTCATTTGGTTTGTTTGATTCTGGGCCATCCCTGGGTCATAGGGCTTACTTCTGGCTCTGTACCCAGGAATGACTCCGAGCAGAGCTCAGTGAATCATATAGGGTGCGAGCAATCAAGCCTGGGTTGTCAGCATCTAAAACAAACACCCTGTCCACTGAACTATTTCTCTGGCCCCAAATTTTTAAGTATTTTAAATTTAATCTCCCAAAGATATATAACATTTAAATGTTCTTGCTTTTTGGGGGTTTTTTTAGAGTTTTCTTCACTCGTAATATATTTTTTATTTTACCAAGAGAGAAATGCTTTATTTCAGTGGAAAAAAAATCTAATGATTACTCTTTAGTTAATCTACAAATTGTAAAGGAAGATCTTTACTTAGGGCTGCCAGTATTATTGAAATATTTATATCTAGTGTTGCTTTCTTGGCCAGTATCATTGATTAATCATCACTCTTTATGGTGCACAGATTATGACTAAATATATAAATGCAAGTGGAAATGTCCATAGGTTTAAATCCTTATTTGTCTATTGTAATATGTGACTTTGGATAAGAATCTCTCCATGTTAAGAACTTCCTTTACTCCTCAGCCTCTACATTCGAAATGCAACAGGATTGTTTAAAGTAAATAACGAATAACCAGGGATTCTTAAATATTTTCATCCATAACCACCTTTCATATAACAAATATAACACAATTAAGTGCTGCGAAAAATACCTCCATTTCATTACTCAGTTGATTTAGAATTAATTTTTGGTCATTGTGTATTCAGGAAACTCTTACTTTTGCAAATTTTGTCTTCACTCTGCATTCAATTTCATGATCCTAAGGGCCTCATCAGTAATGTGGGAGAGTGGTATAGGTGTATATCCAAGCCATAGACTCAACAACACTGAAAACTTGAGATCCAGCACTGAAGCACTGTCCTGTAGCGCTGTCCTTCCATTGTTCATCTATTTGCTCAAGCAGGCACCAGTAACATCTCCATTGCGAGACTTGTTGTTACTGTTTTTAGCATATCAAATATGCCACAGGGAGCTTGCCAGGCTCTGCCTTGCGGGTGGGATACTCTTAGCAGCTTGCTGGGCTCTCTGAGAAGGACAGAGAGATCAAACCCAGGTCAGCCACGTGCAAGGCAAATACCCTATCTGCTCTGCTATCACTCCAGCCCTGAGATCCAAACTATAGCAACCAAATTTAGAAACATGCATTTTAAGATGGCTGGCTGGGGAGAGATGGGAAAGCAGAGAAATCAGGAATATTGGTGGAGGGAAGTTGACACTGGTGTTTGTTCAGATTGGTGCTGAATATTATATGTCCAAAACAACTATCAATTACGTTGTAAATCACAGCTCTTTAATAAATGCGTTTTTTTATTTATTTTTTTATTGAATCACCATGTGGAAAGTTACAAAGCTTATAATGCTCGAACACCCATCCCTTCACCAGTGTACATATTCCACCACCAAGAACCACAGTAAACCTCCCGCCTACCCCCGCAGTCCCCCAGCCCTTTAATAAATATTTTGAATTAAAGTAAAACTAAGCTAAAAGTTAGTCCCTAAAATATAAGAATATTATTATTACATGATTATTATTAAACACAAACTATAAATCATATAGTTTTATGAGGCATCTTAAGTATATTGGATGTGAGACAAGATGTATGTAAACTGATTGTGATTAGTGTAATTTGCTTCTTTCTGTGTCACCTAAATATTTCTGCACCATAATATTGTTCTTCATCTCTATCAGTTTGTTTATCTTTGTCATAGTAAGCTATTTTAATTTTGAAAAATTTTATCTTCACTTATGTACATGGCCCTCTAAATTTTAATGGAAAAAGTTGGAAACTTTTCAGTGAAAGATATTATGAAAACATTATTGGTTTTCATTTTTACATCATTTCAAAATCTCTTGATGCAAAATCATAGCCCTTTCCAATACTTTAGAAAGAAATTACAATCTTAGAATATGGCTACAACTGAAAATATAATTGGATTGCAATGATACAAAATAATATCCTTGACCCCATCATTAAATGTTAGGCTAAAAGCTTCAAAACCAGAGACAGCCCTTGTAATTGACTGTGAAGGCCCCTGAGATACTAAAAATTGAGGGATCAGGACAGAAAATTAAAGGATCTGCATGGTATGGTTGATTTCTTAAAGCACTAGAATATAATCATAGCTAAAAACAACCAAATTTAACCCATGTTTAAAATATTCTCTAACATTTTTTTCCATTTTACCTTTCTATAGTTCATGTGTCCTATTAAGAATATGTCCCCAGAATGATTAAAAAAATAGGCTTAACAATTTTATCATCACCACTTAATTTACTTATAATTTAAATCTTTTATTTTTATAGTCTTTCCCACACAAATTCCTGTCCTCTTTTTAGTTCTTATTTCCCATACTTTAAAGTTGAATTTGTATCTTAGCAGGCCAACCCTCTCCACCTTTTATTCAATAAATTTCATTAAATTTTGGTCAGTAGGCCTATTATCGGACTGGAGGAATAGATAGCATGCGTTTGCCTTGCATGCGGCCAACCCGGGTTTGATTCCTCTGCCCCTCTTGGAGAGCCAGGCAAACTACTGAGAGTATCCCACCCACACAGCAGAGCCTGGCAAGCTACCCGTGCTGTATTCAATATGCCAAAAAGAGTAACAAGTCTCACAATGGAGACCTTACTGGTGCCCACTCAAGCAAATCGATGAACAGTGGGACGACAGTGCTACAGTGCAATCCTATTAT
Source organism: Sorex araneus (assembly GCF_027595985.1). Classification (NCBI taxonomy): domain Eukaryota; kingdom Metazoa; phylum Chordata; class Mammalia; order Eulipotyphla; family Soricidae; genus Sorex; species Sorex araneus. Next base: position 93,218,589 of record NC_073305.1, on the reverse strand, counting down.
CAAAATATGTTATATTCATTTTTTCAGTAGAAATATGAATTCAAAGTGATAGTACAGTGGGTAAGCTACAGGCGAGGATCAATCTCTGGCACTATGGTCCCTTGAGGCCCACCAGTAGTTATCTCTGAGCACAGAGCCAGGAATAAGCTCTGAGCACTACTGAATATGGCAAGAGAAAAGAAAGAAAGAAAGAAAGAAAGAAAGAAAGAAAGAAAGAAAGAAAGAAAGAAAGAAAGAAAGAAAGAAAGAAAGAAAGAAAGAAAGAAAGAAAGGAAGGAAGGAAGGAAGGAAGGAAGGAAGGAAGGAAGGAAGGAAGGAAGGAAGGAAGGAAGGAAGGAAGGAAGGAAGGAAGAGAAAGAGAGAGAGAAAGAGAGAGAAAGAGAGAGAAAGAGAGAAGAGAAGAGAGAGAGAGAGAAAGAGAGAAGAGAGAGAGAAGAAAGAAAGAAAGAAAGAAAGAAAGAAAGAAAGAAAGAAAGAAAGAAAGAAAGAAAGAAAGAAAGAAAGAAAGAAAGAAAGAAGAAGAAAGAAAGAAAGAAGATGAGAGAAAAAGAGAAAGAAGAGGAAGGAAGGAAGGAAGGAAGGAAGGAAGGAAGGAAGGAAGGAAGGAAGGAAGGAAGGAAGGAAGGAAGGAAGGAGGGAAGGAAAGAGGGAAGAAGGAAAGGAGGAAAGGAGGGAAGGAGGAAAGGAGGAAAGGAGGGAAGGAAGGAAGGAAATATTCTATTTACTACTACTAAGACATTGAAGTTGTTCACTGCAAACCACTATTATTGGAGAATAGAGTAATTTTTGGAAGAGGGTGCTTCCTTAACAGTGCCCTAAGTGGACCCAGGTTCACTCCCAATGATCCATGGAGAGCTGGGCTGGTGGTTCAGTTCAAAGGCCTGAGGAGAGTGTGATGCTCCGATCCTGCAGCACCTGCAAATACCGGGGCCAGCAGTTGGAGCTTGGGGCTTCCAAGTTCGTATCGAGCAATGCTCAAGGAACCTCCAGGGCCGCAACCAGAGAGTCTAAAGAGGTTATGTGGTAACAGGGGAAAACCTAGGCCTAGCTTGCACTCTAATACCTGATTAGTATTTCTAAATATTCTAAGTGTTGTCCTCAAAATTTTCCTGACAAGGACTTCTCCAATTTAATCTTACATATATCAACCACCTTAGGTACTGACTATTTCAGCTCTTAATGGCTGGAGCGATAGCATAGCAGGTATGGCCTTTGCCTTGTACATAGGCGACCCGCGTTCGATTCTTCCACCCCTCTCGGAGAGCCTGGCAAGCTACCGAGAGTATGTTGCCCATACGGGAGAACCTTAAAAGCTCCCCGTGGCATATTCAATATGCCAAAACAGTAGCAACAAGTCTCACAATGGAGACATTACTGGTGCCCGCTAAAGCAAATCGATGAGCAACAGAATGAAAGTGATACAGTAATACAATGGTGCAACACTGTATCAGTTACTTAAATCACTATATTAGTTCTCATTAAATCTGGACATACACATTTTGTACATTTGTTAGGCTAATGTCATCTGAAATCACTCAAAACCCAAAATCTAATCTACCAGAAAATAGTATTTGAGAGACGATACCTAAGATACTGAATTTCTAAAACAAACAAAAAAAGCCAGGTGATGTTAAACCTGTAACTCTAAAAAACAAATTCTCAATCCCAGGCCTTAGATTCCTTCTTTTCATGAGAGAGATGATGGGATAGCCCCAATTACAAAAATAAAAAATAATAACCATGACTAATCATGGCTTCTATAAAATAGTTCACATTTATGTGGCATTTCAAGTTGACAGAGCACTTTGACATTTGTTAACTCATTCTGATAGTCACAATACCCATGATTAAGGTAGACATTAATTATTCAGAGGAGAAATTGAAAGAATGTTAACTCTCTTGCTCAATGTCACACAACTAAGAGCCAAGGTGATCTGTGAGTTTAACTCAGACAAAGATAATGTAACTAAAAGACCAAGAACCATGGGCTTCAAATTTTGTCTAAATGAATATTGTGTCCTTTACATATTACTTGTGTGACATTGTGCAAGTTACTTAACCTCTATATTTTAGTTTTCTTCTTTAAAAACTTCACATCCTTATTAGAACATTTGTCAGGCATAATAACCTCTATGACATCTAGTGTAAGTAACTTTCATATGGTAGTCATTAAATGGTAACTCTAGTTGCTGTTTTGTTGTTATGTTTGTTATCACCAAATCTCAGCTGACTTTTTGCAGTTACCCCTACTCTGGCAAAATATTAGTGTCCATCTGCAAGGAATATATAACTTCTGTGACGCACTTGACCATCCTAGGATATACATGAAAGATGTAACAGGATTAGATACTTGGTGTGAAGGTTTTTTTAAGTGCATCTCTATTTAGCTGGATCTGTGGGAGGATTTGCAGAGTAACTGCTTATTGATGTGCCGTTAGGTAGATAAAGGATTTCTGCCTGCAGAGTTTCTACTGTGGCTTTTTTTTCACAAGCCTCCAAAACCATGGACATTTTCATGAAATATAAAAGTTTTTTTTTTCCTAGAGAGTGGGATGCTCATGAACCATTACACTTGACTAAGCTTCAGATGATTTTAACTCTGCAAAAGTAACTGAGTAGTACCACTAGAAAGAGCCAAAAATGATAGCTATGCCAGTGACAGATAAATGAGAAAAAACAATGGAGCAAGGGGCCAGTGAGAGAATATAGGTATTAAAGTGCTTGTCTTGGAGCTGGAGCGATTGTACGGAGAATAGGGCATTTGCTTTGCATGTGGCCACCTGGGTTCGATTCCCCGCATCCCATATGGACCCGGGTTCCATTCCCACTATCCCATGGCGATCCCAGCACCACCAGGAGTGATTCCTGAGTGCAGAGCCAGGAGTAACCCCTGCACATCGCCAGGTGTGACCCCAAAAAAGCCAAAATAAGTAAATTAAGAGCTTGTTTTGCACTTGGTCAGTTTTGGTTTCACCTGTGCACCCCCTGGTCCTCTGGGAGTTGGCAAAGTAAGGTCCATCCTGGGGGTCCCTGAGCTTTGCTAGATAATAGCCCCAGTATAGCACCACAAGGTCCAGGCAGCATTGTTCCCATGGGCCCTAGCATTGAACCACAGACTTCACAAGGTCGCCTGAGCACCTCTGGAAGTCCCCTACCAAGGGAAAAAAGAAATAAAACTGCAAGCATTAATTGTATTAGAGCAATGAGATGATTTCGATTTCCTTCAAAATATATCTTATATATTTGTACAAAATATTCACACGGAAGCCTGATAGATAATATAGGAGATAAGACTTTGATTGGCTGACCTAGGTTTGATCTGTAGCACTGCATATGATACCATTAACCCCACTTGATTCTTGACCTCCAAGAATCAAGAGCAAGCCCAGAGCAATGACAAGTGTGGCACATCCCACACCACCAAATGTTCCCATAAATCATGAGTTACTTAAGAATTACTATGGCAAGCATTAAAAAATTAAAAGTATATAGAAGAAAAATAAATATTTTATACTTAAAAGATCATACAAGTTTTTTGAAGGAAAATTTTTGGGTTCATAGTTTGTTGAGTGCTCAGTTGGTCTATGTGCTTATGTCTTCATTGGTTTATGAGAATAAGCTTATTTCTTTCTCGCACATTCAAAGGTCAGTATCATACTAGTACATAGAGTGGCTCAGCAAGACAGACTAATTTGCTTTTATGATTCCTCTGAAGAAACACACTATTCCCATAATCTTTATGGCATTGAGAGAAAAGTTTTAGAATTGAAAGTCAGTAATTAAGTGCACCAGGTCAGCTAATAACACTGATCATTTTGTCTCCCCCTGCATTGCCATGAGAGGTCATAATTCAAAGAATGTGCACTTCTTTTAATTATGCACTTCTTTTAATTTTAATTAAACATTGAGATACTTCACTAGACATAGAGATTGACAAAGTCTTGGCAGATTTTAGTTTTAGCCACCATAGCCACATAGTCTTTCGAGAATTCACATAATTGAAGCTCTTAGCTTTATTTAATTATGTAATAAGCTCACTCAACTACTTAAATTGTAAAATATTTGCAAAATAACATTATGCTATCTGGAATAGAGTAACTAGTTGGTAAATATTCGTTGTATTTTTGCTTTGCCTACAACTAGAATTAAATGTATAAAACATAAAAATTGTCAGTCTTTTATATTAGAGTTTCACTATTCCTCTTGCCTTTGAACTATCTGTAAGGATATGATTGGGTTTAACAGCAGATTTTTTTTTGTTTTACGTACCATTTTTTCCATGGCAGAGCCTGGCAAACTACCCATGTCATATTTGATATGCCAAAAACAGTAACAACAAGTCTCACAATGGAAATGTTACTGGTGCCCGCTCAAGCAAATCGATGAACAACAGGATGACAGTGCTACAGTGCTACCTACACATTTATTCTTAAAATACTTTTGAAAATTTACTTTGGTTTTTAAATGTTAGAAAATTTTCCACTGCAGTTTTTCTTCTTTATAAATACATGAGCCTCGCAAACCAAAGTTCTATTGCTCACATTGTCACATAATTGTTTTATTTGTAATACATTTTTATTTCCATTGTTGTTAGTCACTGTGGGGGCCACACCCAACAATGCTCAGTACCTATGGTGTTGGGATGGAATTCAAGGCCTCCAAACATCCAATTTTATTTTACCACTTTGAGAGACAGCCCTGACTCTGTGTTGTACTATGTAATCTCAGATATTTTATAGATTATATGAATAAGTATGTTTTTTTATAAAGCTCAATATGCTTTTCTACAACTAAGAGTGACTAATAATTCACCTTTATGGAGAGTCATCAGATTAACAATACATGGTCTTTAATTACTATGCTCATCACTCTGTACCTATATATTCATTGCAGCACTGTTCACAATAGCCAAAATATGGAAGCAACCGAAGTACCCTAAAACAGATGACTGGTTAAAGAAACTTTGGTATGTCTACACAATGGAATACTATGCAGTTGTTAGGAGAGATGAAGTCATGAAATTTGCTTATAAATGGATAAACATGGAGAGTATCATGCTAAGTGAAATGAGTCAGAAAGAGAGGGATAGACATAGAGGGACTGCACTCATCTGTGGAGTGTGGGGTAGCATCACATGAGGCTGACACCCAAGGACAGTAGATACAATAATCAGGGAGATTGCCCCATAGCTGGAAGACTGCTTCATGAGCAGAGGGGAGAAGACAGATGGAATAGAGAACGGATCATCAATCTTCCTACAAAGACTGCATAAGGTTCTGAGGCTCTCTGGACAATCTTTATAAAGCTTCCCTTAAATTCTGCTTCTGCATCAACCTTCTCCCATGCACGCAGGGCTCCGTCACGGACATAAGCAAGAACAGCACGAGGCAAGGCGACTTGCCTTTCTGGGTCGCGCCATTTCCCTTCACCAGTTAACATCTCACAAGTCAACTCAATCCCTGAAAAGTTTTGTCCAGCATGGCGTAGGCCTCGAAGCTTTGCCTTGGCCTCCTTGCTGAGCCACATTCTCCACTGCAAGTACTTAGAATGGCTTAAGCACGTCTTAGCAACCCTGTGAAAATCTTGAGGTGCCCAGTAGGCCTTTTTACTCCAGTCTGCAAGATACTCCCTACAGTACGGAGATGTAGGCCCATACGAGACACAGGCCTGTTTGAAACGACTGAGAGAATCCATCCTTAACCTGCGACAAGATGGATGTTGCTTCTTCTCTGCCTGGACTGGGCGAATGGGAGCATGTCCCGAGCGGTTTGGAGGCCGCTTGGCTGAGTCACTCTCGGACTCAGAATCTGAGTAAGTGGCAGAAGACTCATAACCAGCATCACTTCCATCTAATACACTAGAAGTAGAGCAATATTCACCAGTCTCAGAAGTATTTTTACTATGGAAACCCTTTCGAGACTTAGGTGTGGGAGGAGCTGAGGCCGTATTATTCCATATATTCTCCTCCACATCAACTGCACTTTTCAAAAACAGGAGAATAGAATTAACAATCTCCCAGGTAGTCCAGAATTCCACGGGGATCTTAGTCCCTTCCTTAGATGCCTTGGAGACATTTTTCCTAACTTGTTTCCAAATCTTACTTTCTAGAGTTCCTTCGTCTGGGAACCATGGGTTAACTGCATAAACTACCTTAAAGCAGGACCGGAGTTGGTCTCTGGAAATGCAGAGTTCCGGGTCTCCTGTTCTGCGGGAGAGACACTGAATCAAATCCATAAATGGCTTGCCCTGTTCAGTCTGGTTAGAGAAAATAAGAAAGATCTTGGGAAGGCCCAGAATCTGCCCCATCTTAGTGGGTGATTGCTGTTTGGATTCTAATCCACAGCACACTAAAAATATCCTGATCTCCCACTCACTTTCTAGAGTGGGGTGCACCGAACGCTATTCTTACCTTTAGTTGGTAGTTCGTGCCCGCTCCAGGGACGCCAGCTGTAAAAAACTAAAGAACGCCTAAGGGCGAGTGCACTCGCGGGCTCTCCGGGCGGCTCTGTCTCACCACCCGCGTCCGGTGCTCTGGAACCGCAGTGTGTGAACTGGATCGGGACGGCCGGTGGTCAAGGGCAGGCCAAGGAAGAACGAGGACCAAGCTGGTTGCTGATTAGTTACTGTTTATTCAATCTTCAATCTTTCTCATCTCCCGCACTCCCAGCTCCGGCCTCTCTCTGGATCTACTGCTCAACCGCTGCCTCTCTCTGGCTTCTCTCTCTCCTCCTACTTGTTTCTCCCACCTTGCCCTCTAGGCTACACCCAGCCAGGTAGCCAAATCAACATAAGAAAGCCCTTCCTGAGGGCAGGGCACTCCAAAGCCCTTCCTCACTCTTAAGGTTTTTTTCTTTTCCTTAGTCCAGGAACTTATTAACATCTCAATACTAGTTATTTTTGTATGGACATAGCAAGGGATACATTGAGGTTTGCAAGGCAGCTCTCCTGGCAACATCTTGCCACAGGCTCAGACCACAGCACTCAGGCCAGATTAATCTTTCCTCACCCTAGCAGGGTCCAAATCTAGTATCACTGTTTGGATCATGACAGCATTTGTCCATGATCAAGCTCTTAACTTATAGTTAAGCATTAGGCACTTTGGCCAGGCCCATCTCGATGCCAGGGTAGCACACAACTCACCGCTTGCCCTGGGTCCTTCTTGTCCCACAGCGGGACCCTGCTTTTGGGGGTGCTAGGAAGTAAGGCCAGCTGAGGCTTAGGTCAAGAGAACAGATGCCCTGGAGGAAAATATCATGTAGAGTCAAATGACTCCCAGGTTACAAAAGCGTAACATTTGTTAAGTCTTCCTGTGTCCATACAAAAAGGACTTGCTCTGAATAAACTATGCACAGGACTCAAGGAGAAGAGAAAAACATTATTTACAAGTCAACAGAACACCAAGAAAGAAGCTACAAATAAACAAAGAGGAATAGGAGCACTGTAACGGGAGTAACCCAATAAACCTAAACTACTGAGGCTATGTTATCCTACAGTTGTTATTGTTTTTGGCATATTAAATAGGCCTCGGGGAGCGTGCCAGGCTCTGCCATGCGGGCGGGGTACTCTAGGTAGCTTGCCAGGCTCTCTGAGAGGAGCAGAGAAATCAAACCTGGGTCAGCAAACTCCCTACCTGCTGTGCTATCGCTCCAGTCCCATACAAATGTACATGAAAATATTATTCCTACCACCACTGCGCTATGCGAACTCAGGAAACCAACCTAACTTCACTGAAGTTCAGTTTCTTTCCTCATTAAAAAAAAAGAAATTAAATGGTTAACTTATAGCTAGTACTTCTGATCCCCCACATCATATCTGGGTTCCATCTCTGATTTCTGTCTTAATTTTGGTACCTAAGTACAACTACTAATGCTCACTACATGGTTACTTGTCTGACTTTATCCTTTTCCTCTGTTTTCTACTTGGAATGAAGATGAATTAACATCCTCTGAAGGCACAGAAATTCTCCATAAATAGTTCATCTCCATTTCTTCAGGCAGATGATTCTGAGAGACATTTCTCAAAATCCTGGTAGAAATATATCTCTATTGCTCACAAAAAATCCATAATAACATATGATCTCTTCTGGTATTTTCCTTCTTACTCTTTCCTGTCCTTGCTCTCAATCTCTGCTTATGGCCCCTAAACACCAGATAACTCAAACATAGACAAGAGAAAATTTAAGAAAATGTCTGTTTCTTTTGCATTCTAAATTCCATCAATCAACATTTTCATCAGTACTTTCAAGGTTTTTAATTTTGTGAGTTAATTTTGTGAGTTAATCAATTCAACTACTCTTAAATAGCACCTGAAAGTATCTCTGAATAATCCAAAATTATTCAGCCCACAGAAGGTGGCATGGAGTATTTTAGGCTAGAAAGCAGAATAGTATAGTTAATTTTGGAGTTAGACTGCTTTATTTTTTAATACTTAAAAAAAAAAAAACCTTAAGGTCATGTGAGTTCATTCCTAGTATAAGACTTATCTTAGGACCTTGGGAAAGATCACTGGGAGTGAGGTACCCTGAAACTTGAGCTTCATTAGCTTTGTTATAAATCCACCTCAGGTCACTGCTATTAATAAATTACTATCACATGACAGTACCACTAAGAGAAAAAGAGGAATAAGAAGTGTGTATCTTCTTATAATTCCATTTTGTATTCCATGCGGAAAATACAGGCTGGAGTCATAAGGAAAGCCTTTTATTTTTTCCCTCAATTATTAAAATCTTAATTTAAAAATGCATGAAGAACTTTCTTTTAAGAGTAAAGAAAAAAAAGATAAGGCTTTAAATTTTAAGCGTATACTTATTCTGGGGAATGAATTGGAAATGAACAAGGGGAAGAGTAAAATTCTACCCAATTGGCACTTGTGATTTTTCACATATGATGTGAATTGAAAGAATTTGACAAATAAAGAACTTCAGGATAGAAATAAAACAACTGAAAATGACAGTCTTTTCAAGCATTTTACATATAATTGGCAAACTAATTACACTTTTATCTCTAAATGTCATACAATTTGCTCCTTGGTAAGGCTGTTGTTGTCCCATTAAAGTATTGCTTCCATTTGAAAAACATTAATTTTTCCCCTCTAATTATCCTGAATTAATAAGATTTTACTTAATTTTGGGCTTGAGTTAGACTGTGTGTGTATGTGTGTGTGTGAGACTGATGATACAGCAACTCAATGTAAAAGCCTAAAATTATAGCATAAGGAAACAAGGCAAAAAATTAAGAGTCATTATATTATAGTTTAGAGATAATAAAGAACATTATCCAACTTTCTTTTTTTTAAATTTTATTTTATTGAATCACCATGTGGAAAATTACAATGCTTTCAGGCTTAAGTCTTAGTCATACAATGCTGAAAAAACCATCCCTTCACCAGTGCCCATATCCCACCACCGAAGCCAAAGAAAAAAAAAAAAACACCTCCCCGCCTTGTAACTGATAAATTTCACTTTACTTTCTATTTACTTTGGTTACATTCAATATTTCAACACAAACCTCACCATTATTATTAGGAGCACCCACTAGAGTCAGACCTGTTGTGAAGAGAAATGTTTTGTATTTCTGTACTTTAACAACTAAGTGCAGGGAGATTTCTTCCGGATATTCGATCATTGCAAGCTTGTAAACCCCATCTGTGGTCGTCATAATATGGCGGTCCCCACGCCCTACATCCCCGGGAAGGGACAGGCGAGAGAGAGAAATACCTTTCCCTTCCCGGGCGGGCATGGGGTCGCAGCTTAGTTCTCTGGCAGGAAACAATCTGCTAGGAGCAGTCCATGTTGTAGTTGGTTCAGCTGGGTCTGGATTCACGCGGGTGCAGCTGCGGAGGAGCCACACACGCGTGTGGCTTCCGGGGTCACATCTCGGCCAAGAACATTATCCAACTTTCTAAATTAATCATTCTTTTTATTCAATAGATGATGCCAAATTTCCATCCCTCAGTTTTACCATCAATTTATGATTATAAAATAATTATTTTAAAGAAGTAATTTCCAAAATAAAATTATACTGATATATCCAGTCACTAGAAAAAACAGTAAAACAAAAATTTTAGTGGTGCAGCTTTTCTCAGTAAAATAGCTAGCTAGAGATATGAAATGCTTGTATGAGAGGATCTGTTTTTTACTTTATTTTATTTCTTTGTTGTCATTTCTGTGTTGTTTGAAAAACTAACAAGCAGAATGGAAATTAGGAGTGTTCTCCCTTTCCTTCCAATCTCCAAGAAGTAGCCAGTGCCTTTCACTTAAACTGTGTCCCACTCAAGTCACAGAATCCCTGGTATCAGTGATATTTCACAGTTCAAAGACAAATTCCTCACTGGGCCAACACAATAGTACAACAAGCATAGAACCATCCAGCCTGCAGAGTCAGGGCTCAGGGTCACTAGAAGTGAGCAGTGCTTGGGACTTCTCCCTACTCCCCAAAATCATGAACACACTGACAGTGAAAAAATAAAAAGAAATGACTAGGCACCTACAAGGTATAACTTCCTCCCAATCTTCCTATGTTTTTGAGAAGACAGAACTGGCCAACTGGGAGAGAGGAGAAAGGGAGATATGGGAAGGAGATGCAACTTCAGTAGGGATCACCATCAAAAGTGTCTTAATGCTTCAGAATGACAGGAGCAACCTGTAACTGGAGCAAGGAGGATGTGAAAAACAAGTGTGATGGACTAAGATGCACCAGTAAATGATGCTGAGCTCCCTTTTTTTCATGGCAGAAACAGGGGCACTTGTGCTCAGGAGCTCTCTCTGGGTTTCACTTGCTTCACAGTGAATTGAAGTACAGTGAAGCAAGCAGTCACAAAGGTTCTACTGAAAAAGCACTGATGCTATTTTTTTTTCCTTTCAGGACAGATTACCTTTCATTCACTAACTTTTTTATTTCTAGTTAATGACTTTGTGAAGCATCACTAATTCTTGATCCTGAAGAGAAGGCAAAATGGTAAGATGCATGAACAAAAGAACTCGACAAAATAACATGATTTAGATCCTAATACCATGTTCTTTCTTACTATGGTATAATTCTAATCATATGACACCTTTTAGTGAGTGAAATGATATATTAAGACATGCAGTCAAAGCTGAGGCCATTGTACACCTCGGTATTAGCAACTTATTAAACTTACTGGGTTATCACATGCGCTTGTAAATTTCCTCAACTCTGATGTTTATTTAGGTAGTGCAATCTTACAGGATCCTGAGAAAAATAAAAATTAGAAAGTCAATCTACTTTTTGAACGTATCCAGTGTCTTACAAAAGGAAAATGTCTCATGGGCACTTCTACTCTTGGACCAACTTCTCCCAATACCCTCCACTCCACAGCCCATGACAACTAATTTTAGTAATAATTTGTATGCATTCAGCTATTTTGTATTCTGCCCACGATTAGGACCATTTATATTATTATAAGTTTCAGCATGTCTCCTTAATCCTCATAAATAATATTCATTTATTCATATTTAGCCACATATTCATAGTAAACAAATACATATACTAGATTCTTATGTGTATACACAGACATATATAAAACATGCATTTATAGATCTACCTGTCAAAGGACATTTAGGTTGATTTATTATCTTGGCCTTTCTAAGTTATGTTGCAGTAATCCTGACAGTACATATATCCCTTTGAAATCCAGTTGTCATTTCCTTTAAATCAGTGTTTCTCAATATCTTTCTGACCATGTCCAACTTATGATTTTATTTCCTTTGTATAGCTCAACTGTCCTCCTTACTAACCCTATATTTTCATGGCACAGACCCCTTAGAATATTCTGGGGCCTCTTTGAGCAATATGGTTTCCAGTTAAGCAGCACTGATTTAGATATATTCCTAAATATAGAAAATCTGGACCGTATTCCATCTATATGTTTTGACTTATTTTATTCTATTTATAAGATAAATAATTTCTGGGAAACTAATGAACATGGAAATATCCACCAGTGTAGGATAACATTGGTTTGCCCTTTCCACCTTGTCACAGGGAGCTTAGGTGTATTGGGTTACTGCCATCATAGTGCTCCCATTCCTCTGTGTTTATTTGTAATCTCTTTTTTTGTGTTGTGCTTCCCCAACAGATTAATGTGGTCAATCACATTTATCTCCTAATCAGACTCTGTTAACTTGTAAATATTGCTTTTTCTCTTCTCCTTATGTCCTTTGCATAGTTATGTCCTTTTTATATAGACCCAGGAAGACAGTTAATGCTATGCTTTTGTAACTTGGGAGTTAATTGACTCCAGATAATATTACCTCCTGGACATCTGTTCTCTCAACCTAAGTCTCAGTTGCCATTACTTCCTTGCACCTCAAAATCAGGGGGCCAAGAGAGACTGGATGAACCCAGGGCAAGCTGTGAGCTACCCTGGCACTGAAATGGGCCAGCCCAAAGTACCATAATACTTAACTACAAGTTAAGAGCATGGTCATGGACAAAATCTGTCATAATCCCAAATGTAATAACTGGAGTAGGACCCTGCTAGGGTTAGAAAAGATTCATCTGGCCTGAGCACTGTAGTCTGAGCTCTATAGCGAGATGTCCCCAGGAGAGCCACTCTACAAGCTAAATGATATATCTCTTGCTCTGCCCATACAAAATAACAAATATTAAGAAGAAGAATTAAGATAGTAATTAATATGTTAAGTTATTGGACTAAGGAGAGGAGAAAAACCCCTAAATGGTATTTCCACCCTTGAGCCTGATTGGTGATCAGGAAGGGCTTTTGATATGTTAATTCTGCTAACCCCAATGCCTGGAGTTAGAGAGAGAGACAGGATAGAGACCAGGGCAGCAAGATGGAGCGCAGAGAGACTAGCAAGGGGATCAGAGGGAGAAAAATGTCGGGGAGGAATGCAGGAGTTGGCTGGAGGAGAGACTTGAGAGATGCCACATGCAAGGAGAGACAAGAGATGCCACTACAAGAGGGAGAGCAGAGAGATTGGGGGGGGGGGGACAGAGAAATCTACCCTATTATATGAGTACCAAACCCTTTTTTACTAGATATTTTCATCTATGTATCTCAAAGACATATACAAATTTAATATAATGTCATAACCAGAATCTTTGCCTTCTTTTCTCTATAGTGAATAGCAATCTTCCTTAGATGCATGGTAGTCAGTCTAGCTTCTTCCTTTCTTTCTGATACTCCCACAATTTGATCATTTCAAGACTGTTTCTCAAATTCACCTCAACTGTTCCTCCACCCCCTACCACACGACCACTGCGCTAATCTAGACCCTCATTTCTTACTTAAGTAAAGCAACATAACAAATTTTCTCACTTCCTTTTTCATTTTGTACTCTTCCAACCAACCATTGTATGCCTTTTAAATATGTTGGGGATATCGTTCTAACTTAGAATGCTGATCATGAGGACTCCATCTTTCGTCCTAAATAATTTGCCATAAACAATTAATTTTGAAGAGTGATGTGACCTGACCTATTTCACAGCTTAGCACTCTATTTTTATATTGACTATACTTCCCTAATATAGCTTACGCTCCAGACAGGCTACATTATTGCCTGTGATTTTTTTTTTCCAATCTTGTCTATGCATTTGATGTTTCATTGTAAGGGTCTGCTCCTGTAACATTTGGCTGGGTAAGTCAAGTCTTTGTTCAGAATTCAATTCAGTGCTCAATGCTGCTTTGAATTCTTTTGCAACACAACTTGTCTATAATAAAGACCCCTCTGATGTGTTTTCATAGCATCCCATGCCATTTATTATTCTACATCATAATAATATTTTTGTCTAAATTACAAATGAATAAGACCATAAATGGAGAGTATCCAGTGCTAAATCCTTTCTCTCTATTCAGGGTTTCTCAGTTCTTTCTTCTCCCCGTGATGAAGACTCCCAGTGCTTAACCACTTACCTACACTTTCTTCCCCTACGACTAGCCTTAGCTGATAGGAAACATAGTACTTAAAGCTGTAAAATTCATATATATGTCTTTAACTAAGGTTGGTAGCTTCATCGAAGCTACATATTTTTTATTTTGTCATAGGATCAAAAATAGAGAAAACTGCTTTGGAGTGCCAGTGACAATAAAGGTGGGAGAGAGTACAGCAGCTAACATAAACACACAAACTAAACATCCATATAAAATATACTGCTAACTCTAAAATAAATTGTTTAGATTTAAATCTAAATACTTAAACATTTTCTTACATCAAAGGAAACGTTTGTCCATTTAAAAATTAAATTAACTTGAGGTTATAAATGACTGATTGAAATATTAAGGATGAATCAGAAGTACAGGTTGTGCGTGAGTATAGCTTATAAATTTAAATATATTATCTCTCAAAGTTAATTAATTTAGCTGAAAATATATATTCTATAAAAATAGATTGTTTCATTATTTTTATGATCTTCTAAGTAACCACTTCATTGATACCTCAATCAAGAAAAAGAACTGTTTTAAGTATTAACATTTTTGTTCTGGCAGTTTCTATTCAATTATTTGAAATACTAAAATAATTTCTGAGAATTTCTTTTATTTTATAGTAATTGAATTTTGTGTTGGAATACTATTCAATCTTTTTCCTGGAAAAAGTGTTACTGCTTTGAAAAAATCAAAATAATCATTCCAACCATTCCAATCATTCCAAAATAATCATTGTTGAATGATTGACTAAAATGTTTTAAGTTATAAGTACATATATCTGTACCCCAAGAAAACTAGAAATTTCTAGATAACTTGCAAACCAAGGAGTGAAGATTATGTACATCAGTCTACCAAGGGATTTTACTTATAATAAACTTAATTAAGAAATACATTTAGATGGATAAATCAATTAAAAAATGATTAAATGTATCCTTTAAAACACAATATAGTGTAAAAGTAAGATGTAAGAAAATTCTTCAATGTCAAAAAGCACATTTTTAACTTGTTTTTAAAAAAGCGCATACCAGTGTTTTGAACAATCGTGTTTATTATTGTCTCGGTGAAGAGTCTAAGAGGAAACAAATGGTATACTTCAATTACCAAAATTGGAGGAAGGTTTTATAAAGAATGCTTTAGTATTTCATGGTTAAAGTATGTAGGAATTACAGAAGGTACCAGTAAGGTACTATCTGGGACTGGTACTTTATCATCTTTGAATCCTAAGAGGGAGAAGGGGGTTGGCAGTTGCCTAAACCTAGATGGTCACAGCTGTGTCTGGAAGGCTGTCTTGAGAAGATCTATGCACACAGTACAGCAAACCTGCACCCCTGTGATCCCCAAAACCTCCAGGAGTCATCCCTGAGGACAGAGCCAGGAGTAAGCCCGAGCACTAATGGGAATTGCCCAAAACCCCAAAATAAATGAATGAATAAATAAACAAATATAACAATTGGTCTTAATTCTTAATATGTTTGCTTAGTTACCTGTCCCTACTAATTAAATATTGTGATCAGCCTTCTCAAGGAAAACCTTGCTGTCTCTGAACTATATTTCCCTTTGTTATCTTATACCCTTCTTTACAGTCTTCAACTCCGAGTCAACTCCTTGGCTATACTTCCCAACTGCCAAACTTTAATTCCAAAACATCATATGAAAATAGATACACAGAATCTATTTTAAAACAGGACTTTTCCTGTTTTTATTAATGTTCTGATGTAATTTTCTACTCAACTTTTTGTCATTTTTCATAAATTTCCTTTTGTTATGTCAAAATCATCAGTCTTCTCAAATTTAGTCTTAATTTGAGAAAGTCTTTTCCACAATGTCTTTCCAACTGAGAACTGGTTAGAAACCTTACCTGTTTCTACGTTTTTGATTCGCAAGAACTCCTGTCTTCTGGCCCAAGCCTCGTCTATTGTTGAAAACCCAATCTACCAATTATCTGATTTCAAATCTGTAACTAGCGACTTTAACTACACAATAGATAGTTCAGACACTTCATAGTTTTGTCACATCCATTATGTCATGTCATCTGTGTCCTTTAATGGCCTCTCCATTGGCACAAGCAGATTGGTGCTAAGAGTTGCTCGAAGAAAAGGCACAAATAGAAAGACACCATTTATTTTTTCTAGTCTACAGTTTTTTCCTTTAAACCAGAAACACTCTCTTAAAATGTCCTATATTACTCACAGATAATTGTCTTACATTTTAATTCATGATTAAAATAGATATGAGGATAAGAAGATACACTCTCTTGATATGCCATTCTCCACCTACATTATTATTTATTATCACTTGTCTTATTTTTATTCTCCTATAACTCAAAAAATGAAATGTTCTGATTTCACACCAAAACTTCTTCTCTCTGTCTTGGTTCTTTATCCTCGCTCTTCCTCCTCTGTCCTTCTACAGCTTTACTCTCATACATACCTCTTGCATTATATCTTTCCTATTTGTTATTTTGTAAAATAATGCCCCCAAATAAGTTTCTCAGAAACATCTTCTTAAATTCTTTGTCTCTCTCTCTAACCATTCCTCTTTCTCTTTATGAACAATTTTCTTTAAAGAGTTGCCTGTCTTCTTTTTTTCATCGACTATTTATAATTTATCTATTACTTATAAATAGAGCTCTGTTCTGCCACTACATAAATTGGACTTGAGTTTAAGACTTTAAATCCAGTAGGCACTGAAGTCCGTTTTGCATAAATTTCCTGAGGCACTTGGCATGAATTATACCCCCTCTTTAAATGTTCTACTTTCTTTGCTTGCCACTATTACAATATTTTTTTCTTATCACCTTCAGAAATTTCTTCAGTCTCTTCAATGTTGGTATCCTTCTTTTCTTTTTTCTAAATTCCTAATTCTTTTCATTTTTGCTTCCCTACAGCCTCATTCTCATGCATTTACATAACGTACATATACATATATATTAACACTATCTCCCAAACTATGTTTTTGTTAGTTTTGTCTTTGGTCCTCACATGACTGTGTTCAGGCTTTATTCCTGGCCTTGTGATCATGGGTAACTCCTGCTATTTTGGAGTGAGTTGGTGCTGAGGATCGAACTCAGGTCAGCTCTGTGCAAGGAAAAGTACCTTAACCTCTGTGCTATCTTTCTAACACTCCCTCACACTTTATACAACAAAATGGTACCAATAACTCAATGTAATTGAATGTTGTTTCTGGCACTTAATAGCCAGATAAAACAGGGCAAAAATGCCTCTGGACCTTACTGGAACTCTTCATATGTAGAAGTGAAAGTAAAACTAGCAATATGGACATCTGTAATGAAAAATCTTTAAAAAGCAATAGCATAGAACATAACATGACACACACCATAAACATACTGCCGGACCCCGTAGCAAGCTGTTCATTTAGGGTGCCCAGAGGGGGGGGGTGGTGAGATGCCTAAGCACCCTAAGGGACACAGTCCCAGCAGCTGAAAATCTCCAGAACTCAACCGCCACCATGTTCATGGCCACTGTCCACATGCTCAGACTGAGCCTCACCCATGAGTGAACCTATTCGTGCACAACTCATACCTCATAGCACCCATACTCCAAGAATACCACACCATAATTGATGGAATTTTAATCAGGAGGCAACCAATCTTAGAGGAAAATATTCTTTACAGATATAGATAGACAGATATAGATATATATAAGCACACAAGGCTCAACCCTTAACAACATGTTAGTGATCTCTTAGAAGAAGGGCTTAATGGCCCCTGAGTGAAATACAACAATCTTCTCAAACTCTTCCCTCTAAGGAAACTTTTTTTGTAGCATTTTCAGAGGTTGTTCATAACAAACAATACAAAATAAATTATTTTGGTTTGCTTTGGAGCAGGGGTTGGGGTTCAGGATGGAAACATCTGAAATGGCAGTGGGAAGGTGTAATCGTGGTGGGATTGGTGTTTGAATATTAAATGTAATCAAATATTGTAAGCTATTTTTTAAAAATATAAAAATTAAAAAAAAACAATAGCACAGTTTCTGCTATATAGCAGGTACTTATGAATTGTACTTCATTTTTCTCTCTTCTTTATAATTATTCTATTTCTCTTGTCTGTAATCAGATGTCTCTCCTGAATTGGAGTTCAATCACTTTTCTGCATTCAATTAAATTCTCTTTTTCCAAGTAATAGAATATATTCAAAGCCATTCATTTCCTTTTTATAGAAATATATTTCAGGGGGGATAAGTTATTCTTTTATTGTAATATACTTTCAATTACTATAACTGGAAAAATTTGTGTTCTTGCTCTTTAAGTATTTCTTTAATTAGATTCAAAACCCACAAATAAATTATTTGATTAGAAAATAAAATATTTGACAGTGCTAAAATAAAGATTGGTAAAGTATATTATGCAATATTTTGAAGTATTTTATCATTACTATTTTGAGGTACAGTTTATGAGCATACTTAATTGAAAAGAATATTAAATGTTAGATTCTTTATTTCTGTACTGCTGAGGTTGGTAGTACTGATTGATTTCAAATTTTTATATGTTTGAGTGTAGTTGTAAATGTGTGTGCATGTAAGCACACCAGGTGAAAAAAAATAAACATTTAGCTCAAGATTATTTGTATTATAATTTTTTCAAGCTGGGTCTCATTCCCCTGACCCTGAAAGAGTCTCTAGTAAGGCATCTTTGAAAGAACAAGTAGAGAGAGGCTTCTAAAATCTCAGGGCTTGGAGGAATGGAGACATTACTGAGACAGCTCGAGAAATTCGATGACCAACTGGATGATGATGATGATAATGTTGATGATAATTTTTTCAAAAAAATACATACACAAAGATTATGCATGACATCTTCAGGTAAAATTGATCATCTAAATGATAGTTTGAAATATATTATGAATTATATTAATGTGTGGCACCTATTAAAACTTTTTAAAAATGTTTTCCTTTAATTCTTTTGTCAATTACCAAAAAATACTGTTCCCAAGACTGGCTTTAAGATTCTAATTTATCTTCCTTTTATCATTATATTCAATATTTTTAAAATTTGGAATTATAAAATAGAATTGAAATGCAAAACATTTAATAAAGCACAATATGAGAGTGATATCTCAAATCACACTTAGAAAATTCAACTTTATTTTCATATAAGAATAGAATATAGAATACTAAACTGGTGAGAATCCAAATTTTTCATGGATAATTAGTATGTTAAAAAGTACATGATGGTTATTTCTGCTTATTGTACACAATTTATTAATCTTTAAATAAGAAATATTATTATTTTGCATTGTACTGACTTATTTTATTTATTTCAAAATAAAACATTTAAAACAAATAAGAATATTTATTGCAAAATATAACATGAAAAATTTAGAACAATAAAAGTTAATATGCCAAACATCTTTAAATATTTAAATACTTTTAAATTCCTGTATATCTTGAGTATAAGAAAGAAAATAAGGCTAAGATTGAGTAACATATTTTAATACTCATACTTCAGTAGTAATTGTCATTTAAAGTAGTACCTTGGAATCAGTTGAACCAAAGAGGCAAAGGAGCTATACAAAGAAAACTACAAAACACTACTTCAAGAAATAAAAGAGGACACTAGGAAATGGAGGCACATCTCCTGCTCATGGACTGGGAGGATTAACATTGTCAAAATGTTAATACTCCCCAAAGCATTGTACAGATTCAATGCATTCCCTATAAGGATACCTATGACATTTTTCAAAGAAATAGACAAAACACTCCTGAAATTCGTATGGTGTAATAAGCCCCCATGAATAGCCAAAGCAATCCTTGGGAAAAAGAAAATGGATGGCATCACCTTCTCCAATCTCAAACTATACTACAAAGCGGTAGTGATTAAAACAGCATGGTATGGGAGGAGAAACAGACTCGCAGACTAATGGAACAGAGTTGAATATTCTGACACAGCGTCTCAAGCATACGATCACTTAATCTTTGGCAAAGGAGCAAGAAATGTGAAAGTGGAGCAAGAAAAGCCTCTTCAACAAGCGGTGCTGAGAAAACTGGACGGCTACATGCAAAAGAATGAACTCAAACCTTTGTCTAATGCCAAGCACAAAAGTCAGATTAAAATGGGTTAAAGACCTCAACATTAGATCTGAATCTATAAGGTACATGGAGGAAAATGTAGGCAGAACCCTCTATGACATTGAATATAAAGGCATCTTTAAGGATGAAACACCACTGACCAAGCAAGTGGAAGCAAATATGAACAAATGGGACTACATTAAACTAAGAAGCTTCTGCACCTCAAAAGAAACAGTGACTAAAATACAGAAAGAGCCCAAGGAATGGGAAAAAATATTTACCCAATACCCAACAGATAGGTGCTTAATATTCAGGATATACAGGGCACTGGTAGAACTTAACAAGAAATAACCTTTAACCCCATCAAAAAATGGGAAGAATAACTGAACAGAAAATTCCACAAAAAAAAAAAAAGAAATTCAAATGTCTAAAAGGCACATGAAAAAATGCTCCACTTCGCTAACCATCAGGGCGAGGCAAATCATAACAACAATGAGGTATCATCTTACACCACAGAAACTGTCAGACATTAATATGAACAAGAACAACCAGTGCTGGTGTGGATGGGGGAGAGAGGGACTCTCATTCATTGTTGGTGGGAATGCCGATTGGTCCAGTCTTTTTGGAAAACAATATGGACATTCCTCCAAAAACTAGAAATTGAGATTCCATATAACCCAGCAATACCACTCCTGGGAATATATCCCAGAGATGAAAAAAATACAGTAGAAATGATACCTGCACCTGTATGTTTATTGCAGCACAGTTTACAATAGCCAGAATCTGGAAAAAAACAAGTGCCCGAGAACAGATGAGTGGTTGAAGAAACTCTGGTACATCTACTCAATGGAATACTACGCAGTCATTAGACGAGATGAAATCATGAAATTTGCATATAGGTGGATTGACATGGAGAGTATCATACTAAGTGAAATTAGTCAGAAAGAGGTCAGACATAAAATTACTGCACTCATTTGTGGAATATAGAGTAGCATAATGTGAGACTAACACCTAAGGACAGTAGAGATAAGGGTCAGGAGGATCACACCATGGTTTGGAAGCTGGTCCCATGTGCTGGGGAGAAAGGCAGTTAGGATGGAGAGGGGACCATTAAGTAAATGATGGTTGAGGGATCGCCCAGGTTGGGAGGTATGTGCTGAAAGTAGACCAAGGACCAAACACGATGACCTCTTAGTACCTGTATTGCAAATCACAATGCCCAAAATTAGAGAGAGGGTAAGAAATACTGTACATGCCAGTAGGGTGGGGGTGGCAGGTGGAACACTAGGAAAAAGGGTGGTGGAAAATGTGCACTGGTGGAGGGATGGGTGCTCCAGCATTGTTTGAATGAAACAAAATTGTTCAAGTTTGTAACTATCTCATGGTGATCCAATAAATAATTTTTTATTTAAATTAATAAAGTAGATTTATTGGGGGGGCACCAGTAACATCTCCATTCGTCCCTGTTGTGTGCTAGTGTAGCCCAATGATATCTGCTTGCTCCAGGAACAGGAAGAACCTAAAACCATTCATTCAGAGTTTTGACGAAGAAGTTTGACCATCTCGTCGGTGTGTGGCCACGGGGTCTTTTGACATCTCATAGAATCCAGTCGGTAACAGCTCTAGTCCAGCAGTCTTCTCTGAATCGCATTACTTGTCCGGTCCATCTAATTTTTGATGCCTTGGCAAATGAGACAAATGAGATGCCTTGGCAAATGACGCACTGTCAGAGACAGTGTCCCTAATTTTTGACTGTTGACGTTGACCGTCGTCGGAGGTAGGAACTCCGGATTCCTTCTCTCACTTGAATGAAACGTGATATTCCTAGCATGGCTCTTTCAATTCCTCTTTGGGATACCCAAATAGCTTTCTTGTCCTGTTTGTGTAGGGCCCAGGTCTTTGAGGCATATGTTAGTGCAGGAAGAATGGTGGAGTGGAAAAGATGTGCCTGGAATCAGAGGTTCTTCGTCCTCTTAACCACTTCTTCAACTCCCTTGAAGGTGTTCCACCCTGCTCTCTTCTTCCTGCACAGCTCTGGCACCAAGTCGTTACTCATGTTGATTTCTCGATCCAGGTACACATAGCTGCTGCATTCGGAAATGTTTGTTCCATTGAGAGCAAATGGAACATCAGGGACTAGTTCATTTTTCATCGTTTTGCTGAGATTCAGCTGCAGTCCGACCTTTCCACACTCGAGGTCGAAATCACCCACCCACTGCCACGCTCCAGGCCACCTTCCAGACACTCGGGCCAAACCTCACGCATTAGTGAAGCCCCACAGAACCAGGCAAAGCAGATCTTTGCGACCTTGGACTCCAGGCTCAACGAGACCCGGAAACAAGATCCTCTGTCTGCCTCCTCCAACCTCCAGTGCTCCAGGGATCAAACCTAGACACCTCACCCCACCGGAGTCAGATAAATACCTCACCGGCAGACCTCCACTACCTTCGCTACCCAGCCACCACCACGCTCCAGGCCGCTTTCGGGACATAGCAGAAGACACTTGATACCCATTTTCTATAATTTCCGCACCATATTTGATGGGGTTCAAATATGGTGTGAACCATGGGAACACCTGTAAGGACGACTGGAGGCCACCCTAAAGGCCTCCATCCCTCTCAGAGAGCCCAGCAAGCTGCCAAGAGTATCCTGTCCACATGGCAGAGCCTGGCAAGCTACTCATGGTATATTTGATATGCAAAAAGCAGTAACAACAATGGGCCTCATTTGTCTGACACTGAAAGAGCCCCCAGTACGGTCACTGTCACTGTCATCCCGTTGCTCATCGATTTGTTCGAGCGGGCACCAGTAACGTCTTTCATTGAGATACTTATTGTTACTGTTTTTGGCATATCCAATACGCACGGGTAGCTTGCCAGGCTCTGCCGCGCAGGTTCCATACTCTCAGTAGCTTGCCAGGCTCTTTGAGAGGGGTGGAGGAATCGAACACAGGTCGGCCGCATGAAAGTCGAAAGCCCAACCGCTGTGCTATCACTCCAGCCCCCAGTACAGCAGTGTTAATTATATTAAAAATAACTTAAAACATTAAACTCTTGAAAGATATATAACCTTGATTTTTTTCTCACTATGCTCTCAAATCTAATTATGGTTTCATCCTCCACATTACTTTTTCCTGATATTATTATAGTTGGCCTTTTCTATATTGTTGAAAATGGTTATTGCCTAAATAATATAATTATAATTTAATAAAATCGTGGTATATGTTATCAATATGGGCTGGAGCGATAGCAAAGGGGTAGGGCATTTTCCTTGCACTTGGCCAACCCAGGTTTGATTCCTCCGTCCCTCTCAGAGAGCCCGGCAAGCTACGAAGAATATCTCGCCCACACAGCAGAGCCTGGCAAGCTCCCTGTGGCATATTTGATATGCCAAAAACAGTAACAACAAGTCTCACAATGGAGATGTTACTGGTGCCTGCACAAGCAAATCGATAAGCAACGGCATGACAGTGACAGTGTTTCTCAATATAATTTCTTTTGGTTCTAACAGGATAACTATTTATGTACTATATCTTATTTTAATTCATTTACTCTAACTTGAATGTCCTTTGATGGGCCATCTATATTTAAGCAAAAACATGTATATATAATTCATATTATAATTTGACATTATGCTTTATTTCTAATGCTATCAAAATAGGTTTTTTTACTTTTATATAGTGACAATTCACCTAGTTAAAGAACAGGAATTATAATTTATGTAATGTCTTCTTTGGTAGATTTTTTACTTAGAAAATAGCAACTATGGTTAACAAAAGATTTTTATTGTGTTCAATCCCAAGATCCCCTTATTAAGTTTTATGATTTACACACTTTGTAACTGTGGTTATTTCCCCTTTTTCTTCTGTTACACACATACATGCACATACACACACCGATCTCACATGACACAATTCACTCTAAACATCTATGCAAGTGAGATTGTGTGACTCTTGGTTAAGACCATAAACTAAATAAAAAACGTTTTGATTTAATCCTGCCACTACTATTTGCAAGTATATCATGTCAAGCAAATTACACAATTTTCCTTGTGGAACAAAAATTATCAAAAGCTTCCAATGACTCTATAATAATAAAAGTTGCAAATCTAAGCTGTTAACCATAACCTCCAAAGTTCAGAATAACTTGACTCCCAAGATTTCTCCTGTTTCACCTCTTGCCACCTGCCTTTCTTTCAATTGCCTTAATATTCCTTTTTCCCCCATTCGCTTCAACATCAATAACCTTGTGGTTTTCTCATGTGAAATGTTTCTTCTTTCTTTGAGTGGATGTCACTTTCCTTATATTAGGAGTCATAAAGTAATAAAGGAGAAGAATGAAAAAACTTTAAAATTTGAGGAATACAGTCCCGGTTGTAAGTATTCTTCTTTGCTGTATAAAGCAAATACAGTCTCAAATTCAAGTTTGTAGCGCAAATGCATTTATGGCAATACAGAGATTATGACTGTGGCAATGTTCCAACAAAACTTTATCGACAAAATCATGCATTGATTTGTATTTGAACTGTGGGCTATTCTTTTGCCTGACCATTAGAGTCAAATCCTTCATGCTTAATTTAAATACTCTTCCTCAGAGAGACCTTTACTGACTCTGTTATTATTCCACTTTTCATTCTTGTAATTGTATTTTTCACCACACATATCACAATATACAATCACTTGATTAATCTGCTTGCTTGCTAATTTGTGTGTGAAACCTTTATGCATTCAACTATAAGCATATAGCCTATTGCTTAAAAGATGCTGAATGAAAACATTGATTGGATCAGTAAATACCATTCAATCTGTCTTTAAAAGTCAAGAAAAACAAATCGGTTAACATTGCTGCAAGAGTTATATAGATTTCCAGTTTCAGAAATGCATTCATAATAAAGAATTTTTGAAAAGTTTTATTGAAGAATGTATAAAATTTTCCTTTTGTAGTCCTGTGCTCACAAGATCCAAGAATGTTGATAACCTTGCATTTCTGCCGCCTGGGGTTACATAGGAATTAGAGATAAGCATGACCTCATCTTTGTTGAATATGTATGTTGTGAGAATTAGAACTGAATGGCCAATCTGGGGAATAGAATCTTCCTTTAACATTGTTCATTTCATAGTATATACATGAGGGAGATTCATTTCATGGAGAAAATTAAGAAGTCACAGCAATCAAAGCATGCTCCATTTTAAAAAGTTCATGGTACGCTTTAGGGCTAAATATTCACAGCATGCATTTTAAAGATGCAATTAGGGGCAATGATGCACAAAATTGCATGTGCAAAGAAAATATTATTTTTAGAAATGCAATTGAAACAATTTCAGTTCCAAAGAAACTAAAAATAAAATATTGTACTGCTTAGGTGAGGACCTGTAAGCTGTGTTGTAAGCTTTGTATGTTGCAAAAGGTATTATATTGGTGAAGGCTGTTGTCAATGAAATTTGACTACAGTTGTTGACTATTCAAATGGCAAAAATTTAGTAGTCTTTTTTCTCATTGTCACATTAATTTATTTTATTGGTTATCTTTTTAACCTATTGAGGTGGCAGCAGTTTCCATATCCTTCTACCACATTTTACGAGCGCCCCTTCCACATTTCACTTTAACCTCTTTTCCTCTTCCTATAGCCTCAGTCATGATCAAAATATTTGTCTTGCTTTTGTTATTTATCTGTACTTCATCTTTAAGTCTTTTTTTATTTCATTTTATTTGACTTTTTTCTTTAATTTTCTTTGGGCTGGAGCAATAGCACAACGGTAGGGCATTTGCCTTGCACGCAGCCAACCTGAGTTCGATTCTTTCGCCCCTCTCGGAGAGCCGAGCAAGCTACAGAGAGTATCTCGCCCACACGGCAGAGCCTGGCAAGCTGCCCCTGGCATATTCGATATGCCAAATACAGTAACAACAAGTCTCAAAATGGAGACATTACTGGTGCTCACTAGAGCAAATCGATGAGCAATGGGATGACAGTGACAGTGACAGATCTTTGGCACTCACAGCTTCACATCAAACCAAGGGCAACCACATGCAGGGTAGGTGTTCTCCCAATAGACCATAATCCCAGGATTCTCTTACTTTATTTTTCAATCTCCTATATATGAAAGAAGTAATTTCATATACATCTTTTTCTTATTTTCCTTAGCATGACCCCCCACTTCAACTCGTGACAAAAAAAATTCATAGTTATGAAATTTCATAGTTCATAAGTAGCTTAACTGCATCATGCCTTCTTTTTCATCTCACCTATCATTAGGCAAGTGGATTGTTTCCGGGCCTTGACTATTGTAAAAACATTGCTACAATTAACATATGTCATTTTTAAATTACTGTTTTTTATTTTTGAATAGGTATTTAGAAGTAGAGTTCCTAGATCATATGGCAGCTCTATATTTAATATTCTTAGAAAACTTCATGCTATTTCCATAGAGACTGGAACACTTTTTGCTCTAATGAAAGGTATACAGGGAATCTTGTTCTTCTCGCATTCACCGGAACTTGTTTTCTGATCTATCATTGTTTTTTTCTTTGGTTGTTTTCCTCCCTGTTTTTATTGAAGCAGCATGATTTACTCTACTGTTAATGATAGTTTTGTGTAGACAATATTCTGATACTACATTCATCACCAGAGTGTTAGCTTCCCTCCACTATTTTCATACTAATTTATATTTTCCTAATAATAAGTATCAATGAACATTTAAGTGTTCACTTGCCTCCTTTGGTGAAGCATCTAGAACTTCTGCCTATATTTAATAATATTGTAATATTGTTTTTGTTGTTATTAAATGTTATGAGTTCTCTTTACTTTGGATATTAACATGGGCAGGTATCACATATAAAAATACTATTTCCCACTCACTTGGATGTTTTTTCTTTTCCTTTACTGAGGATTTTTCCTTGGGGTGTTCCTTCCTTCCCTCCCTCCATCCTGCCCTCCCTCCTTCCTTCCCTCCTTCCTTCCCTCCCTCCTTCCCTCCTTCCTTCCTTCCCTCCTTCCTTTCCTCCGTCCTTCCTTCCCTCCGTCCTTCCTTCCCTCCTTCCTTCCTTCCTTCCTTCCTCCCTTCCTTCCTTCCTTCCTTCCTTCCTTCCTTCCTTCCCTCCTTCCTTCCTTCCCTCCTTCCTTCACTCCTTCCTTCCTCCCTTCCTCCCTCCTTCCTCCCTCCATTCCTCCATTCCTCTTTTCCTCCCTCCCTTCCTTCCTTCCTTCCTTCCTTCCTTCCTTCCTTCCTTCCTTCCTTCCTTCCTTCCTTCCTTCCTTCCTTCCTTCCTTCCTTCCCTCCTTCCATCCCTCCTTCCTTCCTTCCCTCCTTCCTTTCCTCCTTCCTTCCTCTCTTCCTTCCTCCTTCCTCCCTCCATTCCTCCGTTCCTCCGTTCCTTCCTTCCTTCCTTCCTTCCTTCCTTCCTTCCTTCCTTCCTTCCTTCCTTCCTTCCTTCCTTCCTTCCTTCCTTCCTTCCTTCCTTCCTTCTTTCCTCTCCTTCCTTCCTTTTTCCTTTCTTTCCAGTGATGCTCAGAAGTCCTGACTCTCTACTCAATAATTACTGATGTCAGTGCTCAGTCTATCATATGTGATAACGGAGATTGAACCCAGGTTGGCACGTGCAAGGCTAACTACTCGGCCCCTGCTTTTACTTTTAATAACAATTTCTTCCTTTGCACAGAAGCTTTTTAGTTTGATGTAGTCCCATTTATTTCTGGTTTGTTCCTTTTGTTTTTGAAGTAAAATTCCTAAACATGATTAAAACCAATATCATATAGTACATTGCTTCTTCTATGTATTTTTTGGTTTCAATTCTTCTGTACAAATCTTGAATTCACTTTAACTCAATTTTTATATAATAGTTGTGTGATCTAATTTTTTTATTTGGGGAGATGTTTATGTTTAGTTGACTCAATAAATTTGCAATTACTTTATTACATTTTTTAATTTTACCTGCTTCACTCTTAGGAGGTTGTGATTCTACAAGTTTGTCCATTTCTTCTAGATTGTCCAATTTAATGCTATAAAAATATTCAAATAACTTCCTGTGATCCTCTGTGTTATGTAGTATTTTTCATAACTTTCCTTTCATTTATAATTGTATTTCTTAGTTTTCTCTCTTTTCATATTAAATCTAGATAAAATGCTGTCAATTTTATTTTTTGAAGAACTAGTTCTTAGTTTTATTACTCTTTTGTAACATCTTCTACTTTATTCATTTCTGCTCTAATTTTTTAATGATTTCTTTCCTTCTGCTAAATTTTAGTTTTATTTATTTACTGTTACGTTATTTATAAGGTTATAGTCTGTGTTTGAATTTTTCAGTTTTTCATTCATTTGTACTTTTATAAATTACTTTCATGGTATGCTTTTTGCTGTGTCACATAATTCTGATAGCTCTTGTCTTCATTATTCAGGATATTTTTAATTTCTCCTTTGATCTCCTTGTTGAAATAATAATTACTACATAGCATTTAGTTCAGCTTTCATGCATTTGAAATTTTTCCAGTATTCTTTTAGTGGTAAATTTCTGGCTTTAGAATTCAAAGAGATAGTTGATATGACTTAAGTTTCCATGGACTTATTGATGATGCATTTTTTGTGTTTCAGTATGTGGTTTATCTTGGAAAATATTTCATATGTTCTATAAAAGAATGCTTACTTAGCTTTGGTAGGAGGAAGTAGAGTGTTCTATAAAGATCTACTAAGCCTTTTAACTCCAATTCCTCATTTAAAATTGGTATTACATTGTTGATTGTCTGCCAGATTACTCTGTTCATTTATATTGAAAACTGATGTCTCCTACTTCTATTATATTGTTATTAACAACTGTCTTTTGTTCTTTTAATAACTGCTTTATATATTTTGGCACATCTTCTTTTAGTATGTATATATTAACGACTTAAGATCTTTACAGATTGATTTCTTAACTATACATTCATTATCTATCACTGTTTCTTGTTCAATTGAAGTCTTTGTGACATGATATATGTATATATACACATACATATATACACACACATGTATATATAAAATTTATATCACTGTCATCACTGTCATCCCATTGATCAACGACTTTCTCAAGAGAGCACCAGTGCCATCTCCATTCTTCCTAGCCCTGAGATTTTTAGCAGCCTTGCCTTACTTGTTCTTCCCAGCAGTGCCGCATTAGAGGCTTTTTCAGGGTCAGAGGAATAAGACCCATCATTGTTACTGTATTTGGCATATCAAATATGCCACAGAGCGCTTGCCAGACTCTGCCGTGCAGGCAGAATGCTCTTGGTACCTTGCAAGGTTCTCTGAGAGGGAGAACTAGGCTATAAGAGGTCGCATGGCTGCTAATGCAGAGCGAGGTTCTGGGAGCGTTGTTTTATTGTCTCTGGATCTTGGCTGTTGATGCAATTACACGGCGTGGGGGTGGGGGGGCAGTTTGTGTGTGTGGCTGCCAAACTACTGGAAAATGGGGGGTCTGGGTAGAGAAGGCCCAGTCCTGATCTGAGCAGGCTTAGAGATCTCAGCCCCGGGTATATATATATATATATATATATATATATATATATATATATATATATATAGTATAATACATATATATGTATTATACTTATATTGTCTTCTAACTTCTTTCACTGAGCACTTATTACTCTAAAAAGCTCAAATCAGTCTCCTAGAAAAAGCAGAAAATTGTGTTTTGCTTTCTTTATGATTGGTTTATTTAGGGCATCGGCATTTAGGAATATAATTGTTATTACAGCATTTATTTCCATTTTGCTACATTGTTTTTTGTTGTTCATTTAGTTTATCTGTTATTTGTTATTTGTTCTTGTTTTTCATATTCTATCCCATTGTTTTTCTACCTGGGAACTAAATTTGAGATAGGGTAAATTCTGTTCATACAAAGTGGCTATAAAATATACATATATATATAGTGGAGCGATAACACAGCAGTAGAGCATTCGCCTTTCACAGGGCCGACCCGTGTTCTATTCCTCTGCCCCTCTCAGAGAGCCCGGCAATCTACCGAGAGTATGGAGCCCGCACGGAAGAGCCTGGCAAGCTACCCATGGCGTATTCAATATGACAAAAACAGTAACAACAAGTCTCACAATGAGAGACATTACTGGTGCTTGCTTGAACAAATATAATGCATATATATATATGTGTGTGTGTGTGTGTGTGTGTGTGTGTGTGTGTGTGTGAACTTACACTACATTTGTCTTTGATCTGTATGAGACAGTGTGACTTTTCTGAGGAAAACTTTATAAAGTACTATCTAATCCTTCATTACACAATTATTTTCATTCACTTGGGCACAAAATTGAGTAACTTTTAAGGTTAAATCACACACGGTTCACTCTATCCCTCTCACTTCCTATAACCTCACCCCTCACCTCTTGACCCTTTAAATTATATCATGCTCACTTGAAGTGTTATTTTATATTAATATAATTAATATAATTAACAATTGATATATCTAAATTATATTTAAATTCTTAACCATTTTAATTTATATGATAAAATCAGTTGTTTCCAATTGCTGGTAATCAAAACTTGCTATCATTTGTAATCATTTATATATCTTCTAGAAATGACTAATATAAAAAACTATTGGCTACACCGTAAAACAAATTTGTAAATCATGGCAATGAGGAGCCTAGAACATATTAAAATTTATATATAGCATGAATATTTGTTTTCCTCTGAGTTGCAGTTACTCTAAAATCAAAAAGTTGTGCTAAATCTCAAACCTCTGTTCTGAATATTTTGGTCATACTCCACAGTGGTCAAATACATATTTCTCACTCTAATTTTAGAGAGATATACTTAACATATACTACAGAGAAAACTTAATTTTTATGTGTTTATTTGTTTCTAGCCATCTTTTAGAAGTTTCCCCTTTAGAGAAGGTAGGGTAGACAAGTGTAGGAAGATTCACGTGTAGGGGAAAGGCCAGAATGTGGCCTTCCCACGAGGAATAGGAAGACCCTCATAGTCTTTGTACACTTCCAATGCTTATTTTGAGCAAAAGAAAAAACGAGAGAGATATTTCTAACCTGCCAAAACAAAGTGTATCTTTGCTCCTGGCTACAACTTTCAAATGAAAATAAGATACTATGAGATTCCTAGCTTTAAACATCTTGTATTGCTGTACACTTTCCCCTGACTTTTCTTTATATTGTTCCATGGGGCTTTGCTATTTTATACATCACTTTTATTTTCTTTAAGCCAACAAAATCCCCTTCGCCTTCCAGTGACCCAGCTGCCTTATCATTTTATCTAATAGTTGTAAAATTAGAAAGCTTTGACAAATCCCTTATGGCTATGTTGAGCCCAAGGAAAGAATTTTCCCTGGATCTTGGGAATGGGAAGTCTGCAAAGAAATGTTGCTGTAGGTAACTTTTAAACCAAAGGCACAATCTTTGGATGGGGATTTTGAGACTGGAATCACTCTGTAACTTAATTGTCTCCATTTTAATTTCACATTTATATCTTGTTGTTTGTTTTTGCCAGACCCTAGAGGCGACACTCATAGCTGCTATCTCACTTTGTTTTCCAGTATATTTCCCAGAGCAGAGCTCCATAGAATTTATGACCCAATTTTTGCCTTTTGATTTAATCTGAAAAAATATCCAACTCACATCAAGCACAGAGCTGGCAGTTAGGAACGATTAAGCTGTCTCTCTCCTAAACCAAGGCTGCTAAAAGGTTCAAATCAAGGCTGTACCTGACTTCCTGTTCTCCTCTCTTCAAGAATACACATAGATTTGATTTCTGTTGCTCTATTTATTAATATGCTTGTTCTTTAGAAAAATTTAAACATCGCGATAAACTTATTCAAAAAGCTATTGTTTCTCCTCATAATAGGAAATCCAAGACTCAAAAACATTAAATGTCTTCCCCAAGGTCACACTGCTGATGGCTAAAGATAGCGCAATGTAAACTCAGGTACTCTGTTCTAGGTTACTCTAAACACCGGCTGGAGTTCTTCCACAAAATGCTTATTTATGTTAGGTGTACAGATTTCTGTCTGCTAACTCAGGAATTCGGTCCTTGCAGGTAATATGAAACCTAGAACTAACTATATAGCATGCCTCTAATAAGAAGTTTTTTTAAGTATCATTCTTTTTAGAGAAAAAATGCTTATGCTATAGAAGTGAGAACTGTATGTTTAAAAGTAAGTTAATACCAAAAATATTTCTACCTTATCTTAGATTATTGGTACTATTTATGTTTTTCATTTTTATTTACTCATTAAAAATTCTAATTTCTATTTTAAATGTAATTAGCATAAAATCTATGTATATTCACAGCATTTGGAAAACCCATAGATATACGTATAGTAATAAATGATTAAAGAGTAAATGCTTAACAAAAAATAAAAAGAAAATCACACAATACTGACAATAGAAATGAAACAAAACATATGGCTGTCACACATTTCAAGTTAATAACTGAAAAATTAGTTACTGACTAACTCTGGGAACCAAAGAGAACCAGAAATTGCCTGAACTATGTTTGTGTACTGGGATCAGCTTTTGATTAGTTCACAGCACATGAAGAGGGAACATGAAGATGATAATTAACACCAAAAAATGTTAATGAAGCAAATAGAAATTGAGGATTTAGGGGGAATAATTTCTTAAGGATGGTCTTGATGAATCAAATTTTAAACAGGTCATAATATTAGAACATTGCTGAAGATACTAAGAGATAAGACACTATAAGTCAAGAAAGGAGTCAGGAATAGTGATACAAAGTTGAAAGTTTGTTAAAAAGTTTGTTGAGAACTGAAAAGAAGAAAATGGATTAACTGTATTAAAGAAAATTTGATCATTTTACCAATAGGCCTAGAGAGGCTATAAACATAACGTAATGAACCCTGACTTTTAGATTCAACAGCTGTTAGCCTTTCCACAAGTTAGCGGGATGAATTCAACCAATTAACTAAGCCTCCCAGATGCTAATTTTCTAATATATAAAATGAAAGTAATATGTGCACCACTGTGATACACAGACTTAAGAGGGTCTCCAAAACTCCTACTGCACGTATCCCGGCCCATTTACCCCTTGACTGTGGGTAAAACCAGTGAACATAAGAAAACCATTCCTTGATTTTATATGTTATATAGCAAAGGGTAGTGCATAGTCACTCCTATAAGTATGTTGTCTTGTTTCAACTCTGTCATGATCTGCTAGAGATAGGAACCAGAAAGATCCATCCCTGTAAAGGAAAGCAGACTTTCATGCTGTGATCTACTTACAGAAACCAAATGGCAAGGAACTATAGGTGACCTTCACAAGTTAAGAGTAGTCACTATGTTATAGTTATATATATGTTATATATGTTATAGTTATATATGTTATATATGTTACTGATATATATATATATATATATGTTATAGCCCACCCAGGGATACCAGCTGTATAATCTCCAGGGCAGCCAGGGGAGGTCCCGATGGCTCTCCCCCTCGCCACCCTGGTTCAGGTGGGTCTCGGGCCGCAAGCCCAGCCAGGGTAGCCCGTGCCATGGGGCAGACGGAGGAGGAAATGAAGAAACGAGGGCCAAGCCAGTTGGTTGATCAGTTGCTGTTCATTCTATTCTCCCCACACGCCTGTTCTGGTCTCTCTGGTCATTCTAGCCTCACGCTGTCCCTCATTCCTGTCTTCTCCTGTCTCCCCGCTCATCTCTCCATGCTCCATCTTGCTCCCTGCTCTCTCTCCCAACTCCTCCCTTCTCATCTCTCCCCAACTGTCCCTCTGGGCAGATGCTACACCCAGTCAGGTAGCAAAATTAGCATAAGAAAGCCCTTCCTGAGGACTGCCTATCCGGCTCAAGGGTGGAAACACTTAGGGGTATTTCTCTTTTCTTAACATCTTAATTACCATCTTAATACTAGTTATTTTTGTATGGACACAGTATGAGGCTTGTAGGGCAGCTCTACTAGGAACATCTTGCCACAGACTCAGACTACAGTGCTCAGGCCAGATTAATCATTTCCTAACCCTAGCAGGGTCCGGTTCTAGTTATTACTTTTTGGATCATGACAGAATTTGTCCATGACCATGTTCTTAACTTAAAGTTAAGCATTATGGAACTTTGGCCAGGCCCATCTCGATGCCAGGGTAGCACATAGCTCACAGCTTGCCCTGGGTCCATCAGTCCCTCATTGGGACCCAGGTTTTGGAGGTGCTAGAAAGTTTGGGCAACTGAGGCTTAAGCTGAGAGAACAGATGTCCAGAAGGTAAATATCATTGAAAGTCAATTAACTCCATGTTACAAAAGCATAGCGTTTACTGTCTTCTTATGTCCATACAAAAAGGACATTGCTCTGAATTAATTATGCAAAGGATTTAAGGAGAAGAGAAAAACAATATTTACAAGTCAACAGAACATAAAGAAAGCAGTTACAAATAAACATAGAGGAATGGGAGCACTGTGATGGAAGTAACTCTATAAACCTAAACTTCCCATGGCAAGGTGCAAAGGACAAACCTATGTTATCCTACAGGGGAGGTGGGGATGGGGAGCATAGGTGGGGAGCTAAGATTCTCACTTCTATATCCAAAGAAATGAATTTGCTAGTAACCAATGAGATCAGAATAGAACTTAAGATTCAGAGGAGGCAACATTTCAATCTCATCACAGGGAACTTTGAGATGAGACTCTACTAATTAAAACTGTAAAAAAAATATGTAATATGTAATTTTAAATGCTAATCATATAGTAATTTTTAATTCAAGTAAGAGACAGAGCACTAAAGATATAAATAACTGTAAAACATGTATAGCTATGTCTTTCCCACAGTAACATACAATTTTTATCTTGAGAGCACTGTTAGGTACCCTCCTGAATCTTGTGCTTTTTTCTAGGTTTGACAATAAATTCAGGAATGGGGAGATAACTCAATGGGCTGGAGCACTAGGTTATAGTTCTGGCACTACCTGGTCCAGCAAGCATTGAGTTAGAAATTAACCCTCTAACAATGCTGAGTGTGACTTAAATAAAAATGGAAAGAAGGAAGGAAGGAAGGAAGGAAGGAAGGAAGGAAGGAAGGAAGGAAGGAAGGAAGGAAGGAAGGAAGGAAGGAAGGAAGGAAGGAAGGAAGGAAGGGAGGAAATGACAAACTTTTATTCAGAGGACTAAAGAGACCAA
This sequence comes from Sorex araneus, assembly GCF_027595985.1. Taxonomy (NCBI): domain Eukaryota; kingdom Metazoa; phylum Chordata; class Mammalia; order Eulipotyphla; family Soricidae; genus Sorex; species Sorex araneus. The sequence goes on along the minus strand of NC_073305.1, from coordinate 93,183,533 downwards.
ATAGCAATTAACATTTTAATGACAATTGTGTAATATTTATATGGAATTTTAACATATTTTAAATATTTTAAATTACATATTACATGTTAATTTTTTTCTTTGCATTTTTATTTGATTTACTTGTATTTAATTAGAAAAATCTAATAAATAATCTGAATAAGTGTCAGTGAAATTTTGATTTTATTATTTCTTACTATTTCCTTTAATGTCTAAAAAGATATAAATTCTTTTAAAAAGGACTAAAGATAACAGTAAGAAAAATTTGTTAGGGTCCAAATATACTATCCAAGCATATATGATTTTTTTTATTTTGTTAAATTTTTGGTGTAGGCATAGCTAGAATTGGAGTTAAGCACATTAAAGTTAATTGTGAAAATAATTGGTCTTATAATAGCTTAAGATGAAAAGCTGTGAAACTAACATGGAAAATAAGTTACCCTTTTTCCTCTTTGTGTTGGTTTTATAATAGTTTAAGATGAAAAGTTGTAAAATTAGCATGGAAAATAAATTATCCTTTTTCCACTTTGTGTTTTTCCTCACACTCTACTTTGTTAAAGCTTATTCTGTGACACCTCCACCTGAAATAATTTTATAATCAAGTTCACTTTTGTGTAACTATTTCCCTTAAAAATAAATAAGCTAATAAATTATCTTCTTCTATATAATCTCTGCTATTATATTTTGCTTTACTTTGTGTATCTTCAAATAAAAGTTTGTATTTACAATTATTGTAATGTAAGAATACAATGAGTGATAATAAAACACAAAATAATTGATGAAAACTTAGTCAAAAAATTAACATGCTTGAGTATTTATTTGGCAAAAATGAATTCATATATTTTTATTATATTGGTTATATATTTTTCTATTAGTTGAAAAGAATGTAACTTAAAACTTGGCAGATATTTTGTAAATAGCATTTTTGTAATATTTAGTGATCATACAATGTTATATCAGATTGACCATCAAAAAAATACAGAAAATGCTGACCATCAGGAAAATATAGAAAATGCAATAAATAAAGTACTTCTGTCATAAACCAAAATATTAGTTTTATAGACATTATAAGATGTAACTAATAAAGTTGACATTATGTAAATAAACCAATAAAATAGTTACTTTTGGTAAGATAGTCTGATACAGATATTGACATTGCATGCATAAAAGTTCAACTCATTGAATCTTTATCAAATTACTTCTACATATGGAAGTTATAATTTGAATTATCAAGGAAAAATAGTTCAGTAACAAAAATGTTGTCATGTTCAAATAAAACTAAATTTTAACACAATATTATTATTTCAAACATGATGGGATAATTCTATCAATTATTTTATATGCATTTTAATACTTACATTTAATTTTTTGTTACTTTGATTTTGTGTAACACCTAGCTATTTGTAGGGCACTAAACTCTGGGATTACTCCTGGAGGAGCACAAGGACCCCATGTGATGCCAGGGATTTAACCCTGGTTTGGCACATGCAAGGCAAGCACTTTACTTGATGTTTATATTTTATTGGTATCCTATTCATATTTTATTATGATCTGTTATTTATTATAATTTGTTATATGACTTAAGATCTAACTTACGGTAAACTACAAAAGATTTCAAGTTCTTAAACAACAAAATATTTTTATAAGAGAAAATGCTATAAAATATGAGGCAAGGGTGAAAGAGATTGTACAATGAGAAGTGGTGCTTGCCATGTACAAAGTAGGTCAGGGTTTGATCTGAAAACACAGGATGGTCCCTGATCCCCACCAAGAGTAAGCCCTGAGCACAACCGAGCATGAATCAAATACCCCATCCCCAAATCAAGAAAAATAGGAGGCTGTGTGTATATAAATTTAGGAAGGCTTTAAATAAAGCTAATGACAAAAATAAACAGAAAAAAAATGTTTGGTAAAAAGCTATGAAAGCAGAGGTTAAGAAAAATACACTAATGAAATTTTAATGATCATAATGAACTTATAGTAAAGTCAGAATTTTACAAAAATTGACAGCATTTTTCCAGATCTAGATAATTTTGTTGTCAAGAGAAATATTGATTTATATCTTCTCTGCTCACAGTCTTTCTAGTCTTAGTCAAGCAGAACCATGAGTTGGAACACTGTGTGCAAAGGGCCTCATAATTATTTTAGCTTTGGCAAACCAATATTTATTAAAATTATTTGGAATTTCTGAAAAAAGTCATTCATAGGCATTTTGTAAATGAACAGACATGGTTTCAATAAAGTTTTACTGACAAAACTATGTGACATGTTAATTTGACCTACCTATTAACACTGACATGATAGAAATTTTATAGCTATTTTTGAATATGACAGTCACAAATTATCTTAATAGTGATTAATGCACAAGGCAATAAAGCCATCATACTATTTTATAATACAATAGATAATACCAAGATTCTCTCTCATCAGTTGTGACACAAACCCAATTCTATAAGCAATTGATGCTTACCACGGTGAAATTTATCAATGAAACTAACCATATCCCAAAAAGCAAACTGTAGCTATAGAATTTTCCTCCATTGCTTTTTATTTTAGAAACTCAAAAATGTTAACATGCCAGGAATCATTCCTAAACACTACTGAGTGTGACTCAAACTCTTCCCCACCCCCAAAAGAGAAATTAGAGACAGAGATAGCACAGAAGATAAGGTGCTTCCCTTTGAAAACAGTCAACCTCAGTACCAAAGATGTTCCCCTGATCACCATCAGGGTTCACTCTTAAACACAGCACCAAGAATAACTCCTGAGCACTTCTGAGTATGTCCCAAGACCAGGCCCTGCAAAAAAAAAGTATTGCTACTTACTAAGTAAATACAATAAGCTAGAGATTCTTTCTCACACGTTACAAGTATCAAATAGTTATTTCCTCTCACAGCCTAATAAGGCAGGTAGATCGCTTCCCATTTTATATATAATACCACTGTCACCTTGTTGCTCATCTATTTGTTCGAGCGGGCACCAGCAACGTCTCTCATTGTGAGACTTTTTGTTACTGTGTGTATAAAAATAAAAAGAAAAGGCGCGGGCGAGGGAAGGGACGCCTCACCGCACCGAGCCAGGCACAGGGCCTAGGGCAGCAGCTGTCTCTCCCGCCACCCGAGTTCTATAGCCTCCGGCCGCTTCCCCCACCCCAGGGAGGTTGATGGCGAAGATGTGGCAGGAGAAGGAAGGAACGGAGCCATGATGGTTGGTCTCACTTGCAGTTTATTCCAATCTTCCCTCTATATACTCTCCTCCTCTATACACTTTCCCGCCCCCCCTCACCTTCTCTCCGAACCCCTTTTATTGATCATGGCACTTCCAAAGGGTGCAATACATTGACATCACCAAAAGCACCAAAAGATCTTACAGGAAGAACATTGAGGCAACATAATTCTCTTGTATCTTTGTATCTGCAGGCCCTTAATCTACCCCCCCCCCCCCCCCAACGAGGATACAAAACCAAAACCAAAGCCTTCTTTGGGCTGAAAGCACTCAGATTTACATCCCAAAGACCAGGCTGGGCTGCAGCAAGAAATCTACATGTCAATTACAAACTAGACAGCACCTGAAATTTACATCCCAAAGACTAGGCTGGGCCAGAGCCTGGAATCTACAATGTCAAGTCAAGCCTGGCTAGCACCTTAGATCTGCGGGTCAAAGATCAGCTAGGTTTCTGTGACAAAAGGTTTCTGTGACAAAACTCCAGAAGGCAGCTGGAAAAGGGGAAATATTCCAACACTGTGTTTGGCATATCCAATATACCACTGGTAGCTCGCCAGGCTCTGCCATGCAGGCTCCATATTCTCGGTAGCTTTTATATATAAGTTAACCAAAATTTAAAAGAGTGATTAGGAAGCTGGAGCGATAGCAAAGAGGGTAGGGCAATTGCCTTGCACTCGGCTGACCCCGGCTCATTCCCAGCATCCCATATGGTTCCCCGAGCACCGCCAGGTGTAATTCCTGAGTGCAGAGCCAGGAGTAACCCCTGTGCATCACCAGATGTGACCCAAAAAACAAAAAAATAAATAAATAAAAGAATAATTGAAAAATAGCCTTCTTTTACTAACACATCTATTCCATGGTAATTTTGAAATTGGTGGCTTCAGACCTCAAGATAAATTTCAAAGACCATTCTATTATACTGTGATTTAATGGGTGTATAAACTTTCTTAATTTTTAATTCTATTTTTTCCAGTTGGAAAGAAAAATAAATGTTAAAACAAGATAAAGTCTGCTTAATATTACTTATAATTAAATTTACAGATTGAAAATTATGACTATAGTTTATAGATTACATTATAGCTCAATGACGATACTTTATAGGTTACACTATAATTTCACTATCGGTTTTTTTTCTTTACAAATCAAACAGCTCTAAAAACAAGTCTGTGGTTTCCAATCAACATAGCCTAAGGAAAAAATGAAATTAAAATTTAGTTTATAATTACAGGATATAAAAATTCAGTTATAATTTGCATTTGCATTGTCATGTTGCCAATGCAATAATCCCCTGACTGATCTTGGGAAACAGATGATGTGAGTGCAATATTCTCCCTAGGATCTCCTTCACAGGAAATTCGTATCAAAGGGAATTGTTAAAAAATGCAGAATCATTTTGCCTGCAGATATAATCATTTTATTCTCTCATTAATAGAACACAAAAATTTACTTGCTATGCAGAAAACCTTTGAATTTGAAAAGAACCTAATTCATATCAGGAAGAAGAGAGGTAATGTGTAAAGAGCCACTAATTAAAGGCTAGCTGTCAAAAAACTTAGTTCTGATCCTAAACTTTAACTACCTAACTTAAGAAAAATTACTTAGCCTTGAGCATCAGCTTGCTCAGATGTAAAAGAATTAGTGAGAAGGAGATATTGCTAAAAAAATGATGATTCTACACTGAAAAAAATTAATAAAACCTACCTATTTAAGTATTTGAATTAAGTGCTCTCTAAAGTATAACAGGGCCATATAACTTGCTTTGACTTGTTCAACTTTCCTGATTTACTCGAACAGAGATATAGTCTATCAAGTTTTCAGTAAGAAGAATCACCTAAAAGAAAAGTGACTATAATATGTAATAGAATTAACCAACAACAACAACAACAACAACAAAATAGGCTTGACAGTCAACACTAAAAAATAAATTAATTCATTATGTGAAATATATATATATAGAGAGAGAGAAAGACACTAATGACTTAAGAACACATATGATTTCGTAGAATAACTTTAGCCAATGGTGGTGTTTGACTATGAGAAAGTATGTGACTAGCATTTATTGATTTTTAAAGGCATCATTCCAATATAGTTTACTGGCCATTCTTCTCTAACATTTCAAAGAACTTTCAAACAAAATTTAAACCTCAATAAGTTTGGGTAACTATTTTCCTCATGTCATCATCTGGAATATTCTTTTATGATAGAATTCTATTCATTCTCATCCCAAACCCACACCCTCCACCAGAGTGTTTGCTTGCTTTCACCATTGTCTCAATGTGCTCCGAATCCCCACCAATTCCCTGCCATGGAGAGTTCAGTGCTTTAGACCAACTCTTAGATTCTGTTGCTTTGACCATTTGTGATTCTCTGTCGAATACTCTTTAAAACTAAAGTTATCTAGTTAGAAAAAAATGGTACTCTGACAAATTCAAGGCCACCAGCCTATCTTGAAATTTTTATAAGATTCTAAATATAATGTCTGCTCAATCTCCTTTCCCAGTACCCACAATAACTTTAAAACCTCCTTCATATTCTCAAACACAAGGTTCATTATTCCCTTTAGACTCACAGGATGATTTTTTTTTTCATTCTTTGCTGAGAAAGTTACTACCCTCAAATGACGTCTCTCAAAACTGATATTTAGACCACCAACCATTTATTTTTTATTTTTTCCAATACCTAAAAGACATTTCTAAACTACAAATGTCAATTTTTCTACCCTTGAATTGACTGTATTAGTAGGTATTTCTTCTATAGCACAGATCCCTCTTATTTTTTGGTAGGTTTTTTTAAATTTTATTTTTTATAAAGTAGTTCACAATATTTGATTACATTCAATATTTGAACACCAATCTCACTACCATTACACCTTTCCACCACCATATTTTGGCAGCTTCCACCTCAAGCCCCAACCCCTACCCCAAAGCAGACCCAAAATAATTTACTTTATATTGTTTGTTATGAAAAACCGCTGAAAATGATCCAAGCACTTTCTCTGGGGGAAAGTGCTTGAGGATTGTTGTATTTCAGCCAGGGACCATTAAGCCCTTCTGTAAGAGATTACTAATGTGTTGTTAAAGGTTGAGCCTTCATCATCATCATCATCATCATCATCATCCTGTTGATCATCGATTTTCTCGAGTGGTCTCAGTAACGTCTCCGTTCGTCCTAGCCCTGAGAATTTAGATGCCTCTCTTTACTCGTCCTTCCTAACAGTGCCACTTTCAGGGTCAGGGGAATGAGACCCATCATTGTTACTGGTTTTGGCATATGAATACACCACAGGGAGCTTGCCAGACTCTCCCATGTTGAGAAAGATTGAGCCTTATGTGCTTAAATATATATATATATACATATATGTGTATATATGTATGTATATGTATATATGTATGTATATATTTGCAAAAATATATTTCCCTCTAAGATCAGTTGCTTTTACTTTAACTCCCATCAAATGTGGTGCACTTCTCTTGTCATATTAGTGGTGTGAGGTATGACATGTTGCGCAGCCACATTTGTGGCAGCGCCATTCTAGAGGTTTTCAGCTGCCAGGGCTGGGTCCCTGGGGTGGGAAGGGGGACTCACCTGTCTACTTCTGGGTCACCCCAAATGAAACAGCCTGGCACAGGGTTCGGTAGCATGGCTATGGAGAGCCGTGTGCTCTCTTCTGAGAGATTTACAATGAGTCTCTGGATCATGCCCATTGATGAGATTATCTGACGTCAGCCAGAGGCGGTTTATAGGTGTGACTGCAGAGTCAAGGTATTTTTGGTATTTATGGAGCCTGTCTCTTAACCAACAAAACTCAGGGCTTAACCCCCGCTCTGTGTTCAGAAGTTTCTCTTAGTGGTGCTCAGGGGGCCGTCTTTGATCTGAGGATCAAACAAGGGTTAACTTCATGCAAGGTGAGGGATTTACCATCTGTATCTCTCCAACCCTCACGCACCGTTTAACTGGGCTAACAACATGACAAGTTTAACCAATTAGGTATGAGTATTTTATCTCTTTATTACAAGTGAATTTTCAAAAATGCAACCAAAAACCTAAAAAGGCCAGGACTCTCTTCTTTTTCTCCTTTACATAACCAGAAGTATTCAAGCTCCGTGATTTTTAAGTTCTTCTGTTCCATCTAGCCCTTTCCCTTTAGTCAAATTCTCCCCCAAATCTCATTAGTTCAGAGCAACTGCCTTTGACTTTTCTCCCTTTCTCAAAGAAAACATTCACGTACTGCTCTTAATTTAGAACTTCTAATTCCTTCATTCTTAGCCCTTCCATCACACCAGCTAATCTCACACCAGCTAATCTAACCTTTTCCACACACTTGAATTTTCTCTTAATAAAAGACTTTGTTTTATACTTTGGCTTCCCTAATGCCCAACTGCCTTGGAATATCTCTCTGCCTCTGTGACTGCTCATTCACATCTCCATTGCTCTTTACTTTTTTTTTTTTCGTTTTTGGGTCACACCTGGCGATGCACAGGGGTTACTCCTGGCTCTGCACTCAGGAATCACCCCTGGAAGTGCTCAGGGGACCATATGGGATGCTGGGAATTGAACCCGGGTCGGCTGCATGCAAGGCAAATGCCCTACCCACTGTGCTATTGCTGCAGCCCCAGTTGCTGTTTACTTTTACTCCTTGCAGTTACTTGGGTCTTAACCTTAAGTAACACTTTCTTCTTAACCTACTCATTTTCACTAAAAATTAAAAAAAAAAAACAACCTTACTCCTCTGTCTGTATTATTTCTTTAATTCTAAAAGTTTTGGTTGAGAGACAGGGGGGGGGGGAGAAAAGTGCCTGCTATAAAGGCAGGGTGGGGGGTGAGGGTGGGGGATGATGGGAGGAAACTGGGGACACTGGTGCTGGAAAATGTACACTGATGGAGGAATCAGTGTTGGAACACTGTATGTCTGAAACCTAATCATGAACAGCTTTATAAGGGTGTATCTCACAGTGATTAAATAAAAAATATTTTTAAATAAAATGTCTATGATCCAAAAAGAAAAAGAATTTTTATAGCTGTTCTGTAAGACATCCTAGGTGGAGTCTCAATTTGAACCTATTTTCTTAAAGAAATTCATTGCCTTTGCTTAAAATAAATATTTACTGAGGTATCAAAAAATGAAATAAAATAATGAATACTTTTGTTGTTCTTTTTGTTGCTCTTTTGTGCCACCCCTGCTCAGAGTTTAATCTTGTATTTGTGCTCAGGGATCACACCTGAAGGAATTGGGATTATAAATGGGTGCCTAGAATTGAACCCAGATCAGCCACATGGAAGCCAAAACTTTACCCACTGTACTATTTCTCTAGCCTCTAATTCTAAAATGTTTAGCGTCTGGATAAACATAACTAAGACCTTTAAGTCCTATTGTCAATAAATGTTGTACAATCATCTTAACTTGGATGTTTTATGATATCACAGTCAAATAGTCACAAATGAACTCCTGATCTGTAGGATAACATTGGTTTGTCCATTCTGCCCTGCCACTGGGAGCTTAGGTTTATTGGGTTACTCCCATCACAGTGCTCCCATTCACCTGTATTTATTTGTAACCTCTTTCTTTGTGCTCTGTTGACTTGTAAATATTGTTTTTCTTTTCTCCTTAAGTCCTTTGCATAGTTAATTCGAGCAATGTCCTTTTGTATGGACATAAGACAATTGATACTATGCTTTTGTAACTTGGGAGTTAATTGACTCTGAATGATATTTTCCTCCTGGATATCTGTTCTCTTGACTTAAGCCTCAGCTGCCCTTACTTCTTGGATGAACCCAGGGCAAGCAGTGAGCTATGTGCTACCCTGGCATCGAAATGGGCCTGGCCAAAGAGCCATAATACCTAACTATAAGTTAAGAGCATGGTCATGAACAAATTCTGTCATGATCCAAAAAGTAATAACTAGATTTGTATCCTGCTAGGGTTAGGAAAGATTAATCTGGCTTGACCGCTGAAGTCTGAGTTTGTGGTGAGATATTCCCAGAAGAGCCACCCTACAAGCTCAGTCTATCTCGCACTGTGTCCATACAAAATAACTAATTTAAGAAGTAGAATTAAGATGCTAATTAAGATAAGGATAAGAGGAACACCCCTGCGTGGTGTTTCTGCCCTCGAGCCTGATGGGCAGTCAGGAAGGCCTTTCTTATGTTGATTTTGACCGGATATAGCATCTTACCAAAAGTGCTGGGGAGTTGGAGAGAGATGAGAGTTGGAAAGAGATGAAAGAGAGAGCAGGGCAGCAAGATAGAGCACCGAGAGACTAGCAATGAGGTCAGAGGGAGAAGAATGTAGAAGAATACTGGAGCAGGCACATGGAGAGAGAGAGATCAGGCTGCAAGATGGAGTGCAGAGAGATGAGTGGGAAAGACAGGATGAGACTGGAATGAGGGGCAGTGTGATACTGCAATGGGGGGTGTAGAGAGACTGGAACAGGCACGTGGGGAGAACGGAATAAACGGCAACTGATCATCAACCAACTTGGCCCTCATTTCCTCCTCCATCCGCCTATGACATGGGCCGCCCTGGGTCAGGGAGCGGCCTGAATCCACCCAACCCCAGGCAGTGAGGGGGAGAGCCGCCGGGACCTTCCCTAGCCACCTGGAGATTATACACTGATCTACACACGCATGATCAACACATGTGTGTGCACACACGCACTAATGTTTTGTTTTGTTTTTATGCAAGTTATGCAAGGTGCTCCTATGTATCTAGTGCCTGAGACAAGAAATCATTAAAGCATCAAAGGTTAATGTGAAGAAATCTAGGAGTATGTGTAATTATTGTTTATAGGTACAGGTGATAGAGACGGTGAAGGAGAAAGAAATTAGAGACGGGTAGACATGGAAATGGAAATAGAGATAAAGAGAGGTTTAATAGTCTACTTCACTCTATCCCAGATGTTTGCATGATTGATGTGATACAAGGCATGAAAAGAGGAGGGAATAAGAAAGCCTTTACATTTCTTCAATGCTTGCTTTAAAAGAAAAATATTTCTTTAGAATATATGTGCACAACATAACATTAATCACCAGGTTCATACTGTGTAACACTTTGCAATGTATTTTTATCCTTAATCCAACAGAAGTCTATATCCAGCTACAGAAAGAAGACAAAGTGAGCCTACCAGCTAAACAGTATGTTTGCAATCTCTAGCTGTGATTTCAAAGAGATTTCTTTGGAAGCAGTTTTCTATCCCACTAGTTTGTATTAGGAGGAGGAAAATTGGTTTACAATCTGAACTTTTAAACTTTCCCTTATTTTCATACCAATCACTTGCCCCACACTTGAACCCAACAATTTTCCATATATTCAAGTGCTTTTGTACTCTTGGTTTAGCCAGAATCAAAGCTGTTTAGCTGAATGAGACTATGCTGTCATGTGGGCCACAGATAAAAAGACCAGGCACATAAGTGGCAGCAATTCATGGACTTTCTAATGTAGTTTTTTTTCCACTTTTGAGCTTATTGAACTAAACTACTGAACCTTTTTCGTTTTATCTCTGAATTTTGACCTCCATTTGTCTAAGTTCTTATTGCATTTGAGGCACTTCAACGAGGAAATAGCATGCTCATGTGGTTGTAGTCATAATTCCTGTTTCAATCATTTATTCTTGAAGTTTTAAAGAAGCATGTCATTATTTTCAGTGCATGAAAAAGTTCCTAATTACATCAATTGTATTGCCTTAGTAATCTCAGAAGACTATAACAAAAGTTTGTTTTCAAATTATGTAGATATCTAATTCTTGAAAAATGCCTTTGCCAGTTATTGTCGAAAAAAAATAGCAATGGGACCAATGAATAGGACAAAAGATTTAATAATGATGAATAAATAAGCAGCGGAGAAATTGAGAGAATTATTGTCTGTATTATTAATGTCAAGTGATTCTAGGAACAAATGTAAATTTAATCTGGATAGAATGGTAGGGTGCTTGCTTTGTATGTGTACAATCAAAAGAAAGAAAGAAAATTAGTAAAAATATGTCAGAGGCATTGTTTTGGGGTTTTTTAAGCTTTTTGGGTCACACCCGGTGATGCTAATGGGGGTTATTTCTGTCTATGCACTTAGGAATCACTCCTGGCAGTGCTCAGAGGATCATGTGGGATGCTGGAAATCAAACCCAAGTTGGCCATGTGCAAGGCGAACGCCCTACCCGCTGTGCTATTGCTCCAGTTCCTCAGAGGCATAGATTTGAGGAATTATATAATAATGCAAGATTAATAGAGCAAAGTGTACATTATATTCTGAACCCAGAGGTATACATCCTGCCCTCTGCATGCAACTGGCAATGTAGTTTTTTTCTGAAAGCAATGGCAGTAGTATGTATTATGCCCCTTCGAAATAGTAACAGGGTTACTATTTCGGAGTTCTGTGACCTTGCACAAGTTACTTAACCTTCCCAACCTTGATGACTTCTTTTTGTAAAAGGGGATAATTATAGGTCTATATTGAGGGTTAAAATAGACTCTTCGTTCTTAACACAGTACTCACGTCAAATGAGAACTCAAAACATGTTAGATATTATAATTGTTATTATTAAAGTAATACGGAAGAAATGTCATTGGGATGATGAGGTTCAAAGGACAGGGTCTTCGATGCCACTTCGAAGGGTTAGTGGCAAAGAGCGATCAGTTGGCAAGCAGGAAGAATAACTTCAGGAACACATTTTCTGTGAGGCAATCAGTCTTATATAACCTTTGAGAGCCAGACAGTATGTTTAAGAGTCTCAGTTCTAGAATTAATAAGCGGGCGAGTCAGTCCTTAAAGGCAGATATTTCTAACTGTGCACATTCAGAAAATTGCTTTCCTTTTAAAGAGGCTTAAAGGTCTCTGCTGTCTTTTATTTAAAAGAAAAACAGACATAACCATAGTACTTTTGAGACCATTGCCTGGAACATAGCAATGTTCTATAAAAGCTAGTTGGTATTAAGAAGATGATTCTAATAATTCTAGTTCTTCATCTTCTCACTCTACTTCGTACCTCTCCTCTCTTCCCTTGCGTTTTCCTCCTTCCTCATCCCCTCCAATTTTCCTTCTCCCCCTGTGTTGTTTTCCTTTCCCTTTCTCCTATTTTCCCTTCACTCTCTTTGTCCTCTACTAATACTGTCACTGTCTATCTCAGATAAATCAAATTCTGGATTGGTGAGCTGAGTACAACTGGATATAAATGTTGATCTGATTTATATTCTGAGATATAAAAGCCAAATGATGATACTGTTAAAACAGGATGGAAAATACTATATACTAGCAGTGGTTTGAAAAGCACTAGTTTTTATTTTCAAAGAAAAATGAATATTTGGTAGTAGAGAGATGACTCATATTTCCCCCAGAATATCTGCATTTTAAAAAATATCCGTATCAACGTGTTTTTGAAGACTAGAAATCATGGCTAAGTTTTTGGAAAAAAACAAAGACTTTGAATTGTTTGCTGCAGTTAAAGATCCCAAAATTGTCCAGAAAGTTGAAAGGCTGTCACTAAATTAAATTAATTCTTATATGTAGTGTATATCCTGATGAAAGTTTTTAGTTACTGAAATTGGAAAGTAGAAAATGAGAATTCTGTCTTATCTCCTTGCCTATGAATTATCATTCATGAACATGTAAATGTTAATGGAGATATTGTGCTCAATGATAAATTTCAATAAAACTGTTTTGATAGAGGGTAGATATTAAACAACTTAGAAAGTATTAAGGGCATTAAAGTATCTCAGCTATATAAACTTAAAAATATTTCTCTAAATAAATTTTTCTTTTAATTTCCATGATTCCCAATGACTCGATGATTATGATTTTTATAAACATATAAAAATAGAGTAGCAACAATGTATGAATCTACTTCCCAGTGTAAGAAGTCTGACTTACTCAATATATTTTGGTTTTGCCTTGCCAAGAGCCAAACCATGGTTTCACATATGTCCTCTACCACTGAGTGGCATCTTCAACTTTACCAAAATATTTGAAGCTCTTCTGCAACCCTTCTTGTCATCTCAGAGAAAGAAAATAATCATTCAACAAGAATTCAACAGAGGAAACCTAAAACCATGAAGACAAATTAGAAAACACTAGAGGGAAAATAGGCAAGGGATGAAGAAAAACATTACAAGTAAAACAAGTGGAATTAAATGACTGGTGTGGAAAATGGGGTTCAAATGGAAAACATTTAAGGACTGTGTCAAAATCTCTGTTTGAACAACTCATGAGAAGGAAATCCTAAAATTAAAACTCAAACCTACAAAAAAATTAAGTAGGGAATGTTCATTCATCAAACCTTTATTGAGCATCTGCCAAGATTGTGCTATTTTCTAGCTAGGAAATAGTCTTGAGACTGCATTTTAAGAACTCACAGCTGTCATTTAGTGAATGCTTCAGAGAAATGTCACTATACATTTGAATAAGAGCTGCAGTCAGAGTGCATATATGTGTCAATAACAAGGAAAACATCAACTTGAAAAGGATCCCTTTTCAAAAGAGAAAAAGCAACAAATGTGGTTTGGACATGCTGAGTTTAGGTTACCTATATTTCTTTTATGTGGATCTTTCTAGCAGACTAGTAGATATGTAAAGTAAAAGACATCTACATTAAAGATATTTCTTAAGTGAGCTTTCAGAAGCTCATAAGTAGCAAGTGTTACAAGAACAAATTAATCACTCAGGAAAAATTTTCTAAGATAAAAGAAGTTATAGAAACAGACTGGAGAGAAATAGGTAGCTATTATGACAAGATGTCAAATGCATTATGAAATCTTGAAGGTTCTTCCTTTCTTATCCTAACCTGAATTTTAATGCACAGAAGGATTTTTTGTTTGTTTGTGTTTAGCATGCTAAATTATATTTTTCTTAGTTTTATTTTGTAAGAAGCAGGTGGTAGGGTCATAACTTTAAGACTTTTATTTTTTGAGAAGATAAAAGGGCAGATGGTGATGATCAGCCATGCTTTGACAGAGAAACCAAGGGAGAAAAATCGCAGCATTGCTGAATTGACAGTGACAGTGAAAATGAGAAAGTTTGTTTTTAACACACTTTATTTCTATGTGCAGTTTTTGTTCTCTTCATGTTTTGAAGGAAGGATGAAGTAACTATAATTCTAATGAGAAATATTAGTTTTGCCTAATTTTGAAAGCAATTTTCTATGAATGAGATATAGTCCGAGTAGCAGCAACAGAGTGGTTGTTAATTCTTACCAGATATATAACAAATTGATATTTATTTAATCCATGAATAGTTATATATATTATATGAATATTCATGGTATATAGATATCAATATAATTTAAAAAGTAGATTCAACAAAGGTAATAATTTACTCCATAAGCTGAGATGTGACCCCGGGGGCCGCACACACGTGCGGCTCCTCCGCAGCTGCACGAGAGTGAATCCAGACCCAGCTGAACCAAATTCAACATGGGCAGCTCCTTGCAGAATGTCTCCAGCCTGAGAACCATGCCGAGACCCCATGCCCGCCCAGGAGGGGAAAGGTATTTCTCTCTCTTGTCTGTCCCTTCCAGGGGATGAAGGGCGTGGGAACACCATATTATGACGACCACAGTTGGGGTTTACAAGCTTGCAATGATCCAATATCCGGAAGAAATCTCCCTGGACTTAATTGCTAAAGTACAGAAATCCAAAACTGCGCAGCCGCTATTGCAGCTATGCGACCTCATTTCCCTTCACAACAGGTCTGACTCTAGTGGGGTTCTCCTAACAATAATGGTGAGGATTGTGTTGAAATATTGAATGCAACCAAAGTAAATAGAATGTAAAGTGAAATTTATCAGTTACAAGGGGGGGGTGCGGGGGTAGGCGGGATTGGAGGTGAACTGTTTTTTTTTTCTCGGTTGTGGGATATGGGCACTGGTGAAGGGATGGTTGTTTCAGCATTGTACGACTAAGACTTAAGGCTGAAAGCATTGTAATTTTCCACATGGTGATTCAAAAAAATAAAATTTAAAAAAATTTTAATAATAATAATAATTTACTCCATAAAATTTAGGTCATCCAGACATGCAACTGGCCAACCAAGTGGAAACAGAGATCAACAAATGGGACTATATTTTTTTTTTTTTAAAGAAATATTTTATTGAACCACCGTGAAAACAAAAAAATACAAAGCTTTCAGGTTTAAGTCACAGTCAAATACTGATTAAACCACCATCCCTTCACCAGTGCACCCGTTCCACCACCAAGAACCCCAATACACCCCCCTCCCACCCCACCCCCATCTAAGTAGTTGATGATATTCCCATTATTCTCTCTATATATTGAGTACATTTCATATTTCCATACAGAACTCACTATTGTTGATTGGAAATTTTCCCCAACAATCAGGCCGGCTGAATAAGCATCATCTAATAATTTCTCTTCCTTGGTAAAAGTGAAGACTTTGAAGGTTTTGGGTTTCTAATACTTTAGCTCAGTTCACAGTCAAAATGGATGGCTGCAAGAATCTGCTCTGGTGCCAAAATGGGTTCGAGACCTCAGGATCACAGTCAGTAGGCGGGAGGCTCTGCTTCTCGTGCCGCGGCTCTTGGTTCATCTCTGGGCGGAAGGCGCGCCGGGAACACCTCCCCTCCCAGGATCACCTACAGGCTACGTCACTAAAGAGAGTCCTACCTCCTGGTGTAGGGGTCTTAGAGGGTGGCTCTCACCGCGTGGCTGCTGCCGCTGCCGCCATTTTCGCTCAGAAAAATGGGGTGGAGAGGAAAAAAATCCCTCCCCGGGCTGCACGAGGTTGTAGTTCAGTTCGCAGTCAAAATGCATGGCTGCAAGAATCTGCTCTGGTGCCAAAATGGGTTAGGAGACCTCAGGATCACAGTCAGTAGGCGGGAGGCTCTGCTTCTCGTGCCGCGGCTCTTGGTTCATCTCTGGGCGGAAGGCGCGCCGGGAACACCTCCCCTCCCGGGATCACCTACAGGCTACGTCACTAAAGAAAGTCCTACCTCCTGGTGTAGGGGTCTTAGAGGGTGGCTCTCACCGCGTGGCTGCTGCCGCTGCCGCCATTTTCGCTCAGAAAAATGGGGTGGAGAGGAAAAAAATCCCTCCCCGGGCTGCACGAGATTGTAGTTCAGTTCGCAGTCAAAATGCATGGCTGCAAGAATCTGCTCTGGTGCCAAAATGGGTTAGGAGACCTCAGGATCACAGTCAGTAGGCGGGAGGCTCTGCTTCTCGTGCCGCGGCTCTTGGTTCATCTCTGGGCGGAAGGCGCGCCGGGAACACCTCCCCTCCCAGGATCACCTACAGGCTACGTCACTAAAGAAAGTCCTACCTCATGGTGTAGGGGTCTTAGAGGGTGGCTCTCACCGCGTGGCTGCTGCCGCTGCCGCCATTTTCGCTCAGAAAAATGGGGTGGAGAGGGAAAAAAAATCCCTTCCCGGGCTGCACGAGATTGTAGTTCAGTTCGCAGTCAAAATGCATGGCTGCAAGAGTCTGCTCTGGTGCCAAAATGGGTTAGGAGACCTCAGGATCACAGTCAGTAGGCGGGAGGCTCTGCTTCTCGTGCCGCGGCTCTTGGTTCATCTCTGAAATGGGACTATATTAAACTAAGAAGTTTCTGCACCGCAAAAGATACAGTGACCAGAATGCAAAGACTATCTACAGAATGGGAAAGGATATTTACACAATACCCATCGGATAAGGGGTTGATATCAATGGTATATAAAGCACTGGTTGAACTCTACAAGAAGAAAACATCCAACCCCATCAGAAAATGGGGCCAAGAAATGAACAGAAACTTTCCCAAGGAAGAGATACGAATGGCCAAAAAATACATGAAAAAGTGTTCTGCATCACTAATCATTAGGGTGATGCAGATCAAAACAACCATGAGATACCACCTCACAACACAGAGACTAGAACACATCCAAAAGAACAAAAGCAACCACTGTTGGAGAGGATGTGGGGAGAAAGGGACCCTTCTACATTGCTGGTGGGAATGCCGACTAGTTCAGCCCTTTTGGAAAACAATATGGACGATTCTCAAAAAACTAGAGGTTGAACTCCCATTTGACCCAGCAATACCACTGCTGGGAATATATCTCAGAGAAGCAAAAAAGTATAGTCGAAATGACATCTGCACTCATATATTCATCGCAGCATTATTTACAATAGCCAGAATCTGGAAAAAACCCTAGTGCCCTAGAACAGATGACTGGTTGAAGAAACTTTGGTACATCTATACAATGGAATACTATGCAGCTGTTAAAAAAATAGGTCATGAACTTTGCATATAAGTGGATCGGCATGGAAAGTATCATGCTAAGTGAAATGAGTCAGAAAGAGAGAGACAGACATAGAAAGATTGCACTCATCTGTGGAATATAGAATAACAGTGTAGGAGACTAACACCAAAGAATAGTAGAAATAAGTACCAGGAGGTTGACTCCATGGCTTGGAAACTGGCCTTACATTCTGGGGAAAAGGCAGCTCAGATAGAGAAGGGAACACCAAGTAAAATGTGGTTGGAGGTCACAAGGGAGAAGGGTGAAGTGTGCTGAATGTAGACTAGAGACTGAATACAATGGCCACTCAAAACCTTTATTGCAAATCACAACACCTAATTAGAGAGAGAGAACAAAAGGGAAGACCCTGCCACAGTGGCGGGGGGCGGGGAATTGGGGGGGTTGGAGGGATGCTGGGTTTATTGGTGGTAGAGAATGGGCACTGATGAAGGGATGGGTTCTCGAACTTTGTATGAGGGAAACATGGCACGAAAATGTATAAATCTTTAACTGTACCCTCACTGTGACTCACTAATAAATAAATTTAAAAAAATTAGGTCATCCAAATATAAAATATATTTATTTTAGAAACATAGAATTATAATTATTCATATTTGGATTTCAGGCATGCAATATTCCATCAGCAATCCCTTCATCAGTGTCCCCTGCCTTTCACCACCAATGTCCCAATTTCTTCTCCTTCCATCCAGCTTGCTACCCTATAAAAGTCACCTTAATTATAAATGTTAAGCCCTGTACTTTCCATTACTGTTCCTAATAGAATTTCATACTTAACACTTTGCCACCTTTAGGCTCCCCCCCCACCCCATAGTCATTAATGTTCCCTTTCTTAGTGGCAAGAAAGTGTCAAACTTCCTTTTGAAGCCAAGTTCTCGTGCTCTGTTTTCTGTGTATTCAATCTTCCTCAACTATGTCTCTTTGTATCCCATATACAAGAGAGATCATTCTGTGTTGGTCTGATGAACTTCTGATGAACTTCGGATGAACTTCTCTCAACACGATACCCTCTATACCCTCTGATGAACTTCTCTCAACATGATACCCTCTATACCCATCCACATATTAGGAAATTGCATAATTTCATTGTTCAAATCTGGGCAATTACCCATTGTGTATATATACCATAGTTTCTTTATTCAGTCTTCTACTCATGGGCATTTGAGCTATTTCCAGATTTTTGTTATTATGGATAGTGCTGCAATAAACATTGGAGTGGAAATATCTTTTCTACATTTTGTTTTTGTTAGCATATAGACTAAGAAGGGGAATCGCTAGTTAAAGTGAGAGTTCAATTCCTAGTTTTTTGAGGACTATCATATTGGTTTGCATAAAGATTGGACCAGTCAACATTCCTACCAGAAGTGAATAAGGATCTCCCCTACCACAACCCTACATCCACAATAACACTGGTTGTTTTAGGCTTTATTGTTTTTATATTTTTAATTTGTGCCAGTCTCTGTGGCACAAGATGATATCTCATTGTTTTAATTTGCATTTCACTGATGATTAGTGATGCAGAGAATTTTTTTCATATGTCTTTAATTCACTTGTATGTCTTCTTTAATGAAACTTCTGTTCATCTCTTCTCCCCATTTTTGAATGGGGTTGGATTTATTTCTCTTGTAAAGTACTGCCAGAGCTCTATATGACTAAGATACTAACCTTTAATCAGATGAGTTGTGAGAAAATATTGTCCCCCAGGATTTGGGGTACTTTTATATTTTAGTCATTCGCTTCTTTAAGGTGAGAAAGCGTCTTAATTTAAAGTAGTCCAATTGTTTATTTTTCTTTCTGTTGATTTAGCCAATGATGTTGTCTCGTTAAAGATGTCTTTAGCTTCAATGTTATGAATAGTCCTACCTATATTTTCCTTAATATAACTTATGGTTTCAGGTCTGATATCAAGGTGTGTTATCCATTTTGATTTTACTTTTGTCCATGGAATTAGAAGGAGGTCTGAATTCTATTTTTTTTTGCATTTAGCCAACCAATTTTCCAAACACCACTTATGTATGAGGCTTTCCTTGCTCCACTCCATATCTTTTTACCTTTTATCAAAGATTAACTGTCCATATATAAAATCACTGTATTATTTGTCATCCCGTTATTCATTGATTTGCTCGAGCAGGTGCCAGTACCGTTTCCATTCACCCCTGTCACATGTTAGTGTAGCCCAATGGTGGCTGCTCACTCCAGGAACATGAAGAGCCTCAAACCACTTATTCAGGGTTTTGGTGGACATGGCTATCAAAGATATCTGAGTAGAAGTCTTGGTCTTATAGTTGGTGAAAGGACAGGCAGGTGTTTCGAATACTTTTTCCGGTTTCTGCCACTTCAGTCAACACTGCTGCTCTTCTCTCTTTGAGGTCTTCCTTTATCACTTCTCTGCATAGTTTTGTAAGCTTGGACGTTAGCTTGTGATTGTCTGAGACTTGCGCCAGACCACGTTGGCGAATGAGCTCGAGAGTTTCTGAAGACAGGCAACTTTTTGTGCTTTCTCTCTTTGCATTCCTTGCACAATCGTGGAGGTGTTGAATCAGCCGATAGTATTCCTTGTCCATGTTGTCAACAATAACATCTTTGCATATAGCCACAGTAGTGCTAAAGAGCTCCCAGTTGGTGGTAATTATGGGAGTTCTCATTTTAAACTTTTCAGCCCTTTCTTCTCGCTCCGTGAAGTAGAATTTCGCACAAAGGAGACGGTGGTCTGATCCTGTTTGAAATTTTGGGACAACAGCGACATTGGTCAAGCAAAACCGTTGATTGACTATGATGTGGTCAATGTCATTGTGGAACTGTCCACCGGGAGACTCCCATGTCCAATGTTCAGATTCACCTTCTGGAACTGTGAATTACCATGGATGGTCTTGGTTGACATGACGAACTCAGACAGTCTCTCACCCTGTTCGTTCCATACTAGGCCACGTGGAGTTCTTCAGGTGACCTTCTAGGTCCTATTTTGGCATTTAAATCACCAACAATGACCTTGTAGAAGGTGTTGTCTTCTTTACAAAACTTCTCCAGCTCTATGTAGAATTTCTCAATTTCTTCTTCATAGAAGTTGGATGTTGGTGCGTAGACAATGAAGATAGAAACTGCCGGCAACGAGCCACATCTATTCAAACATAAGCATCCGATTTGAGTTGTTAGGCATGCAAACAAATCAATGTTCATGGCCAACTTCATGTTGACAAGGACACTGATACCACTAGTGCCTCTACTGTTGCATATTCTGGGAATAGTTCTTCTCCAGCGTCAAAAACGGCATGATGTGTTCAATACCATCTCGTCTTGGTCAATCCAATGGCATCGTACTTGATTTTTTGCACTTGCACCATCAGTTCCTCCACGGATGCTTCTGATTTCAGCATGTGGAAACAGTTATTTTAGTCCTTCTTCATTTTGGCAGCCTAGTTCGGCCCTGAGATTTTTTTAGCTTCTCCTTGTTCGACCTTTTTAATGCTGCCGTATTGGGGGCTCTTCCAGGGTCAGGGGAATGAGGTCCATTGTTGTTACTGTTTTTGGCACATTGAATACACCACAGGTAGCTTACTAAGCTCTGTCATGCAGGCGGGATACTCTCTGTAGCTTGCTGGGCTTTTGAAGAGGGATGAAAGCTTTTAGGGTGGCCTCTTAGCGCCATTATGTGTTCCAATGGTTCATGCCATATTTGAACCCCATCAAATATGGTGCAGTAATGATGGAAAATGAGTAGGAAGTGTTTATGGTCTGGAAGACAGCCTGGAGCATGGCAGCAGTTGGTTGTGGAGGTCGGCTGATGAGGAATTTATCTGGCACCAGCAGGGTGGGTCTTATTGGTGTGACCCCTGGGTCGCATGAAATTGGTGTTAGCAGGCAGAGGATCTTGGTTTCTGAGTCCGTTGATCCTGGTTCTGTGGAACTTCACTTGTACGTGAGGCTCTGCCCAAGCATCCAGAAGGTGGCTTACAATATATGAAATAATTTTTGATAATATATAATAAAATAAAAATGTATAAAGTGTTCAAATGCATTGTGTGATTTTTATATATTCAACTCTAGTACTATTTGTAAGATATTCAAATTCCATGTCTGTTCTATAAACATATCATATATATGCATAAATCACTTGTATCACTTGTCATCACTTGTCATCCCGTTGATCTTTGATTTGTTTGAGCGGGTGCTAAGTAAACATTTCCATTTGTCCCTGTTGAGTGCTAGTGTAGCTCACTGATATTTGCTCTCTTCAGAAACAGGAAGAGCCTCAAATCATTCATTCAGAGTTTTGACGAAGAAGTCTGACCATCTCTTTGGTGGGCGGCCATGCGGTCTTCTGTATCCCCATGGAATACAGTCGGTAACAGCTCTAGTCCAGCGGTAGTCTCTGAATCACATTATGTGTCTAGCCCATCTGATTTTTGACACCTTGGCAAACAAGACAGCGTCCCTGAATCTTGACCATAAACAGAGGTCAGAACTCCGTATTCCTTCTCTAACTTGAGTGAAACGTGGTACTCCTAGCATAGCTCTTTCAATTCCTCTTTGGGATACCTGAATAGCCTTCTCATCCTGTTTGCAGAGGACCCAGGTCTCTGAGGCATATGTTAGTGAACAAAGAATGGTGGAGTTGAAAATATGTGCCCAGAGCTGGAGGCTCTTTGTCCTCTTAACCACTTCTTTGACACTCTTGAAGGCGTTTCACGCTGCTCTCTTCCTCCTGTGCAGTTCTGGTGCCAAGTTGTTCCTCATGTTGAGTTCTCATCCCAGGTACACATAGATGCTGCATTCGGAGATGTTCATTCCATTGAGAGGAAATGGAATGTCAGGGACTTGTTCGTTTGGTCGCCATGTGGATATGGTCGATCGGCCTGAATCCTTTTCGGAACTTGGCTTGCTCACATGGTTGTCCTTCGTCTAGTGTTCTGCCTATTCTATTCAGGATGACTCGAGTGAACAGCTTGTAGACAATAGATAACAGGCAGATTGGGTGATAGGTGCCGATGTCATGGATGTCTCCCTTCTTATACAACAGAACAGTCCTGCTGGTTTTCCATTGAGATGGAACCTTGCATTCAGACAGGTAGCGTGTGAAGAGCTGAGCCAGTATATTGACAAGTACTGGCGGCAAATTCTTCAGGTGTTTGGGTCTGACCTTGTCTAAACCAGGTGCTGTAGGCATCTTTACTGATGAAATGGTGTGTCAGATTTCGGAAGGGAGGATATTGGGAATGACATGTCCATCCTGTGGAATTTGTTATGTGTACAGGTGGACGTGGCTGTCAAAGAGATCCGAGTAGAAGTCGTGAATAATCCTCTCCATTGCCCTTCTGGAAGATATGATAGATCCATCAGGACATCAGAGGGCAGTCATCTTGGTCTTGTAATTTGCAAAGGACAGGCGAGCTTTTCGAATACTTTTCCCGGTTCCTGCCACATCGGCCAACACTGCTGCTCTTCTCTCTTTGAGGTCTTCCTTTATTGCATCTCTGCACAGCTTTGTGAGCTCAGACATTAGCTTGTTGGTGAATGAGCTCGAGAGTTTCCACAGACAGGCATCTGTTTGTGGCTTTCCCACTCTCAGCATTTTTCCAGCAATCATGGTGGTGCTGCACCAGTCGATCATATTCCTCGTCAATGTTGTCAATGACAGCATCTTCTCGAGTTGCCGCAATAGTGCCAAAGAGCTCCCAGTTGGTGGTCATTCTGGGAGTTCTCTTCTTTAACTTAAACATTGCAGTCCTTTCTACACATAAATATTTATATTTTAAGTTTCTCAAAATTAATGTGCATGGTATTTATATTTATTTCATGACTCTTTGGTTGTGTGTGTGTGTGGAGAGAGAGAGAGAGAGAGAGAGAGAGAGAGAGAGAGAGAGAGAGGTAGGGAGAAAGATGTTATTTAGGAAGCTCAATAAGCCTTCCCAGGCATTCTTAGTCAATCAGGATAATGGTACAGTGCAAGTGCCTAAGAATGTGAGCAGTCTTTGGGGAGCCTCCTGGGATACTATCAAAATGTTGGGGGGTTATATGATGCCCGGGGATCATATCTGGATGAACCATATTCAAGACATGTACCTTTAGTCCTGTGCTATCTCTCTGGCCCTAGACCTTAAATCTTAGCTTTATAATTTGGGAATAACAGATGATTATGAAGTTTTAAATTACTGAGTGTTTCTTGAAGAATATTTTAAACTAAATTTTTAATTATTGGGCTATATTTTAGGATAAATACTTCATGCAGAGAGATGTGGATTTATTAACTATTGATATTTCTTTAAATCACAGAAAGTTTTTTTTGTTTGGATTTTGTTTTTGCTTTTGCTTTTTGGGTCACACCCAGCGATGCTCAGCAGTTACTACTGGCTCTGCACTCAGGAATGACCCCTGTCAGTGCTTGGGGTATCATATAGGATGCTGGGAATCTAACCCGGGTTGGCCACGTGCAAGGCAAATGCCCTACCCTCTGTGTTATTGCTCCAGCCCCGTATCACAGAAAGTTTTAAAATAGAATAGTAAAAGAGAGATCATTTTTTTTAACAAAAGACAAAAAATTTTAACCCCTAGAGACCTACAGAGATAAAGTGTTTGCCTTGGGAACAACCCAGGTTCAAACTGTGGCACCACATATGGTCCCTGAGCCCCACCAGAACTGATACCTGAGACCACCAAGTGTGGCCCCCAATCCAAATGACAAAGAATATAAAAATTATAAATAATTTTATTACTTTTGCCTTGCATGCAACTGACCCGGGTTCGATTCCTCAGTCCCTCTCAGAGAGCCTGGCAAGCTATCAAAAGTATCCCACCCACACGGCAGAGCCTGGCAAGCTACCCATGACATCTTCGATATGCCAAAAACAGTAACAATAAGTCTCACGATGAAGATGTTACTGGTGCCCACTCAAACAAATTGATGAGCAACTGGGATGACAGTGACAGTGACAGAATTTTATTACATTAAAAAGCAACTGTTTCAAATATTAGATCCTTGCAGCTTGTATCACTAGTTCAGAGTTCCCTCCAACTTGAGGCTTGCCACTCAAAAGTTTCTGCACCACATCTCACAGCAGCAGAAATGCTATCTGCCCTTCTATGTTTATGGCAGCACTGTTCTGGAAACAACCCAAGTGCCCAAGAACAGATGACTGGATAAAGAAACTATGGAAAACATCCACCAGGAAAAATGAAGTCATGAAATTTTCTTACAAATGGATGGAATGGAGAGTATTGTGCTGAGTGAAATGAGTCAGAAGGAGCGGAATCAGCATAGAATGATATCACTCATTTGTCGGATATAATAAAAAAAAGTATGAGACTAATATTCAAGGACAGTAGAAACAAGGTCAAGCAAAGAAAGATTGCACTCATCTGTGGAATATAAAATAGCAGAGTAGGAGACTAACACCCAAGAATAGCAGTATATAATACCAGGAGGTTGGCTTCATGGCTTGGAAGCTGGCCTCACATGCTGTGGGAAAGGCAGCCCAGAGTAGAGAACACCAAGTAAAATGTGCTTGGAGATCCAGTGCAGGAAGGGAGATACATGCTGAAAGTAGACTAGAGACTGAACATGATGGCTACTCAATACCCCTATTGCAGACCACAACACTCAAAAGGAGAGAGAGAACAAAATGAAATACCCTGCCACAGAGGTGGGGTGGGGGGGATGGGATTGGGGGGTGGGAGGGATACTGGGTCCATTGGTGGTGGAGAATAGACACTGGTGGAGGGATGGGCTCTTGAACATTGTATGAGGGAAACACAAGCACAAAAATGTGTAAATCTGTAACTGTACCTCCATGGTGACTCACTAATTTAAAAAAAAATAAATTAATTAAATTTTTTAAAAATACAAAAAAAAATTGGTCCACAGTTAGAAGGCTGCCTCAAGTGCTGGGGTAGAGGGCAGTTGGGAATAGAGAAGGGACCACTATGACAATGATGGTTGGAAGTGACTCGTCTGGATGGAGATGCATGCTGAGAGTGGGTAAAGGACCAAAAATGATGGCCTCTCAGTATCTGTATTTCAAACTATAATGCCCAAAATTGAGTGAGAAGGAAAAAGAGAAAAGTGCCTGGCATAGATGCTGGCTAGTGGGATTGGGAGGTAGCAGGAGGAATATGGGGGATATTGATGGTGGGAAATGTACACTGGTGGAGAAATGGGTGCTGGAACATCATATGATTGACACGGGATCATGAACAGCTTTGTCACCATGTATCTCACAATGATTCCATTAAAAAAAAATTTCAAATAAAAAATAAACCAAATACTTAAAAAAAAGAACAGTTTTTGGAGGGGACTTCCAATCAGATCTCAGGAGGCCTTAGGTCTTATCCGAAATTCTCAGCTGAGCTGACAGTGCATACCCAGTTCAGAGAATCCCTGTGGTTCGGTTTTACCCAAGTTAAACCAATAAGGCAGGCTTTAGGGTACCATGTGTTGCTAGTGATAGAATTTAGGTTGATTACCAGTGTGTGTTCTAACCACTGTACTATTTCCTAGGCTTTAAAAAGACATTTATCTTCTTTTTTTTAATAAGAATTTTATTTTATTGAATCACCATGTGGAAAATTACAATGCTTTCAGCCTTAAGTCTTAGTCATACAATGCTGAAACAACCATCCCTTCACCAGTGCCCATATCCCACCACCAAAAAAAACACCACAGTACACCTCCCATCCCGCCCACCCCCGCACCACCCCCCGCCTTGTAACTGATAAATTTCACTTTACTTTCTATTTACTTTGGTTACATTCAATATTTCAACACAAACCTCACCATTATTGTTAGGAGTACCCCACTAGAGTCAGACCTGTTGTGAAGAGAAATGAGGTCTCTTTTTGGATTTCTGTACTTTAACAACAAAGTCCAGGGAGATTTCTTCCGGATATTGGATCATTGCAAGCTTGTAAACCCCATCTGTGGTCGTCATAAAATGGGGGTCTCGACGCCCTTCATCCCCGGAAAGGAAGAGGCAAGAGAGAGAGAAATACCTTTCCCCTCCTGGGCGGGCATGGGGTCGCGGCTTAGTTCTCTGGCTGGAGACATTCTGCAAGGAGCTGCCCATGTCGAAAGTGGTTTAGCTGGGTCTGGATTCATGCTCGTGCAGCTGCAGAGAGGCCACACACGCATGCGGCCCCCGGGATCACATCTCAGCGGCAGGAGGGGCCGGTGCCTCCCGACATTTATCTTTTTATGAACATAATTGTATAATGTTTTGGAGATATATATTATACAATTATATGAACATAATTGTATAATGTTTGGAGAAGAAGCCTCGATAAAAACAATTCAAGGCCAGAGAATGGGTAAGGTAATTGCTTTGCATACGATCAACACAGTTTGATCTTTGGTACCACATATGATCCCCAGTTCCCACCAGAGTGATCCCTGAGCTTAGTGCCAGGAATGAGACCTCAGCACAGCCAGGTCACAAAAAATAATAAAATAAAACAACACAAAAAATAATAAAATAAAGTATACAAACTGGACCAATAGCCCAGGGTGTAGGGTGCATTGACCTCCATGCTGTCAATTCAAATTTGAACCCTGGCACCCCATATGATTCCCCAAGCCTGCCAGTTTAATAATTGACACAGAGCCAGGAGTAAGCCCTGAACACAGCTGGGTGTGACCCCCCCCCAAAAAAAACCCTCATTTCAATGGTAGAACTGTTGTCCCATTGTTCATCGATTTGCTCAAACAGGCACTAGTAATGTCTCTATTGTGAGACTTATTGTTACTGTTTTTGGCATATTGAATATGACATGGATAGCTTGCCAGGCTCTGCCGTGTGGGCGGGATACTCTTGGTAGCTTGCTGGCTCTCCCAGAGGAACAGAGGACTTGAACTTGGGTCGGCCGTGTGCAAGGCAAACTCCCTACCTACTGTTCTATCTCTCCAGTCCATTTCAATGGTATTAATTTTAAATAGCTATTGAATAAATCAATTGTAATAAAGCATAGCTTTATTATAATCCAGAAAATAGCAAACAATATTGTCTTTCTCATAGTAATATAAATTTTGTATTAGTATATTATGACCCATTTCACTTGGAGATTTACTGCCATGATTTAGTTGGTCTGTGTTGGGGTTACAAGATAGAAAAGCTTTATACAGATCTAAAGAGATTTTTAACTCATACTGTACACAAAAGGCATTTCATTTCTCCTCATAATATGTAAGATTTGTTCTGTTTCACTACATTACACTCAAGTTAAGATATTAATCTATTTCAGGTTTTCCAATCACAAATATTTTTTAATCACCTGGATGAAATTTCAGAGTTCATTTTAATTTTATGTGATTCTGACTCACTTTAAAAATGTTTATGAGGTAAAAAAACAAATAAATAAATCCACCTATATTATAACCATAGTTTGCTTTAATTTTCACTTTTGTTTGGAGCCACACCGGATGGTGCTCAAGATTTACTCTTGACTCTTTTCCTGGCGGTGCTGGAGGAATCACCTGTAGTCCAGGCGTCAAACCAGAATCAGCATCATGCAAAGCAAGTGCCTAGTCCCATGAATCTGGATCTGGTTCCAGGTTATTTCAACTTTAGTACTGTGTTTTTATACCTTCCTTTGATAATTTGAATGTTATTTTTAGTACAACCTAAGAATTTAAATATTTCTTTAGGGAAAATGTATTGTCTTTTTTGATGACTCAGAAATGACTTTTAATTTTGTTCACTACTTAAAACTCAATATAATTATTAATATCAAACTAATGATGTTTTAAGATAACCAAACATTACATAGATAGCTGTGAATAAGAAGCAACTAATTAACTACTATATGACATTTTCTGTAAGATGGTTAAAATACATTTCCCTGCTTTTTTTTTGTAATTATAATTGGAAGAGAAATAAATATGGAATGTGTTCAAAATGTGTTCAAATAGCACTGCCGGAAGAGGCTTTTGGAAGCAGCAGGAAAACACTCATCCTAACCCCAATTAGTCTTGTTTTCCACATTTGGGGCAGTTATGTTTTTCAACATAGCCACTAAACATGATGATAATGAAAATTAATATGGTTAGAAAGCAATTCAATAGCAAATGTTTATTGTTCATAATTGTTGTTTCCTATCATAATGTTTATAAAACCTGTCAGCTTCTGGAAAAAGGGTTCAAGGACTGTGTAAATTGGAAAGTACCTGAATTATATAACAGTTATATGTTTGCAAAGAAATGTGGAAGTCATTTTATTTTAGCAAATTGATTTTTATTGAACTTGGTGAGTGTACTACTTCTCAGAATAAGACCTGATTATGAATTAATAACTTAATTCATTTATGAATTCTTATGTAAACGCTATACTCTAAGAGTTATTGTGCTGTCTTAATAATCTAAAAAACAAGCACAAGAAAAATATTATGACCCTCTCTTATATTTCTTTTCTTGTTTTTAAAGAATATTTTTTATTATTTTTATTTTCAGAACTGTTAAAAATGATACATTTTCTGTATTTATATTAATCTCATAATGCTGTTGCCCACATAAGCAAAATGGATCATGTCATCAAATGATGCAAAGATGAATCAAAGAATAACATCTCAAAAAAAGCACATGGTATTGAAAGACAGGTGATATAAGTTTTGTTAGATTCTCTTCATTTAGTCTAATATTTCATGTTAGGCTCACTGCTCCTTAGTGATAATGATTATAAGGAAAATGGCCAAAGAATAATATGATGCTTCCCAAAACAAAAATTTCCCATATTAAAAGATTAAATTATGCCAAATTCTCACTTGGACTTTCCTCCATGAAGTTAGAATCCAAATTTCATGAAGTTGAAGCTTTAATCTAACTTGTTTATTAGTATATTCCTTGACCAGTAATTGACATGTATGAATCCATAAATATTTGTTGATTGAAGGGACACATCAGTTACTCCAAATAGGACAGGTAAAAGAATATAAGGGAAAAGTGTATAAAACAGTTCATACAGTTAAAAACTAAAAATCAGATTTGTAACATTCCAATAATTGATTAATGTACTAAAGATTATATTAATTCTAAGTCAAATGTTACCATTTCTTTGACCATAGCTACATCCAAATTTCTTATCCAGACTTCTCCTAATATAAAGAAAAGTATGTCATGTTTCAATTTAGTCAGCATAAGGTGAAGCCCTACCCCACCTTATCACGACTCAGTCTATTATATAAAAAAATTATATCTGCCATACATCATCTATCAAATGTTTCCTTCAATGGATGAAACTTTAATTTTGGTATGGTATTTCCTGATCAGAAGAAAAAACTCACTTAAGCTTTGATTAAGGAGCAAGAAACATGAAGTGGAGCAAGAAAACCTCTTCAACAAGTGGTGCTGGGAAATCTGAGCAGCTACATTCAAAAAAATAAAATAAAATAAACTCAAAAATCTGTGTAACCACAGGGGCTGGAGCAATAGCTCAGTGGGTAGGGCATTTGCTTTGCATGCAGCTGACCCAGGTTCAATTCCCAGCATCCCATATGGTCCTCTGAGCACGGCCAGGAGTAATTCCTGAGTGCAGAGCCAGGAGTAGCTCCTGTGCATCACCAGGTGTGACCCAAAAAGTTAAAAAAAAAACTCCTGGGTATATATCCCGGAGAGGCAAAAGGGTATAGTAGAAATGACATCTGCATTTCTATGTTCATTGCAGCACTGTTTACAATAGCCACAATCTGGAGAAAACCAGAGTGCCCAAAAACAGATGACTGGTTAAAGAAACTCTGGTACATCTACACAATGGAATACTATGTAGCTGTCAGAAAACACAAAATCATGAAATTTGCATATAAGTGGATCAACATGGAAAGTATCATGTTGAGTGAAATGAGTCAGAAAGAAAGAGACAGACATAGATTGCACTCATATGTGGAATATAAAGTAGCTGAGAGGTACAAGCTTACAATGATGCAATTTCTGGCATATATTTCTCTGGATTTAGTTACTAAAATACAGAAATCCAAAACCGTGCGGCCACTAGTGCAGCCACTAGACCTCATATCTCTTCATTCTCAGCAATGGAAAACAAATTCTCAAATGCTTCTTTTTCAGCAGGTCCAAATTTAGGGGGGAGAAACTCCAATAATACAATAATAGTAATTTTTTGTTGAAATATTGAATGTAATCAAAGTAAAGTGAAAGTAAAGGGAAATTTATCAGTTACACAGGCAGGGTGGGGGGCTGGGAGAGGTATACTGTGATTCTTGGTAGTGGAATATGTGCACTGGTGAAGGGATGGGTGTTCGAGCATTGTATAACTGAGACTTAAAACTGAAAGCTTTGTAACTTTCCACATGGTGATTCAATAAAATAATAAATTAGGGACCCTCTGTGCCTAAAGACTTTGATTCCAGAGATCTAACACATTCGGGCATCCAGCGCAGCATCCCATAGCAATGCACTGGGACTGCGAACTGAGCTGCCGGGGGTGGATTTTTTTCCTCCCCACCCTGTCTTCCTGCACGGAAAGCGGCGGGCTGGCGGCACCCACGTGGCAGGTGCCATCTTCTAGACTCCAAACCCACAGGTATTCGGTTTTTACTTTTGGGAATCCCAGGAACTCATGGGAAGGGGGCGTAACCGGCACGCCCTCAGCCCAGATAAATCCGGAGCCGCTGAGCATGAATCGGACCCTCTGCGCCTAAGACTTTGAATTCAGAGACTTCTTACAGCAATGCACTGGGACTGTGAGCTGTGCTATGCGATTTCTGACAGAATTTTCCCTGGACTTTATACAGAAATCCAAAACTGCGCGGACGCGGCAGCGGACTTAACATTTATAATTGTCAGCAATGTGAAACGGTTCCTTTTGAACAGGTCTGACTTGGGGGGGAAACTCCAAATAATAACAGTAAGTTTTTGTTGAAATATTGAAGGTTTTTAATGTAGCAGCTACCTCTCTGGATTGTGAATTAAGCAAAAGCCCCACGCTGGCTGACGCGGCGTGGCGTACACCATACTATGAGGCGCGGGAAGGGGGATGAGGGGAAAAAAGAAAAAAAAAAGGGGGGAAAGGAAAAAGGAAAAAAAAAAGAAAAGAGAGAGAGAGTTATGTACTTGTAGCAGTGGGGCTACATATCTCTTCATTTCCAGCAATGAAAAACTAATTATCAAAAAAAAAGAATAAATTAAAAAAAAGAGAAATCTGTGTAACCACAGGCACGAAGTCAGATCAAAATGGTTTAAGACTTCAATATCAGACCTGAATTCATTAAGGTACCTGTAAGAAAACATAGGCAGAATCATCCATGATATTGAAGCTAAAGGCATTTGCAAAAATGGGACAACTCTGCCTAGGCACCAGGAAGGAAGGAAGGAAGGAAGGAAGGAAGGAAGGAAGGAAGGAAGGAAGGAAGGAAGGAAGGAAGGAAGGAAGGAAGGAAGGAAGGAAGGGAGGGAGGGAGGGAAGGAGGGAGGGAAGGAGGGAGGGAGGGAGGAAGGGAGGAAAGGAGGAAGGAAGGGAGGGAGGAAGGAAGGAAGGAAGGAAGGAAGGAAGGAAGGAAGGAAGGAAGGAAGGAAGGAAGGAAGGAAGGAAGGAAGGGAGGGAGGGAAGGAGGGAGGAAGGAAGGAAGGAAGGAAGGAAGGGAGGAAGGGAGGAAGGGAGGGAGGGAGGAAGGAAGGAAGGAAGGAAGGAAGGAAGGAAGGAAGGAAGGAAGGAAGGAAGGAAGGAAGGAAGGAAGGGAGGGAGGGAGGAAGGAAGGAAGGAAGGAAGGGAGGGAGGAAAGAAGGGAGGGAGGGGAGGGAGGGAGGGAGGGAGGGAGGCAAAAAGAAAAGTTGCCTGCCATAGAGGCAAGTTTGGAGGGTGGCAGGTAGGTAGTTGGAGGGAAACTGGTCACATTGGTGATAGAAAATGTACACTGGTGCAGGGATGAGTGATGAGTGTTGGAACATGGTATAACTGAAACCCAGCTATGAACAGCTTTGTAACTGGGTATTACACGATGCTTTGATAAAATATATAATTAATTAATTACTTTTTAAACATATTTAACTACCTAGGATTATTGAAGGGGTCTTTAATCAGAATACAGTATAACTGCAGGAAGTACAGTGCAACTGTAAAAGTAGTTGGGTATGCATAGAGACACTGAAAAATGAAGCTATGAATAATCTGGTTCACCATAAGAAAATGATTTATTCTGTAGTTACTGAAGATGTTTTTTTAATCAAAGATCTCAGATGATGAAAAATAACCAAAAATTAGAAACCAAAGTGACAATACAGTGGAAAGAGTGTTTGCAAAGGACCCACCAAGGTTTTATCCCCAGTATCCCATATGATCCAACAACCAACACCAGTAGTGATTTCTGAGTGCCGAGTCAGAACTAAGCCATAGCCCCACGCTGGCTGAGAACGGAAAATATCTTTTTTTCTTGCCGGGTGGCATGGCGTTAACCATATTATGAGGACTATTTATTGAGCAGGCACAAACTTGGTGGCTCGGGAAGGAGGAAAAAAAATTATGTACTTGAAACAGCGGGACTTCATATCTCCCCATTCTCAGCAATGGAAAACTAATTATCAAATTCTTCTTTGGCAGTAGGGCTGTCTTTCCTGGGGGGAAACTCCAACAATAGTGAGTTTTGTGTTGAAATATGGAATGTAATCAAGGTTAAGAGAAAATGAAGTGAAATTTATCAATTACGAAGGCGGGGATCGGGGGTCGGGGGTCGGGGATTGGGAGGTATACTGGGATTTTTGGGGGTGGAATATGGGCACTGGTGAAGGGATGGGTGTTTGAGTATTGTATAACTGAGACATAAGCCTGAGAACTTTGTAACTTTCCACATGGTGATTCAATAAAATAAATAAATTTTTAAAAAAAGAAGTAAGCCCTGAGCACCATTGGTGAACCCCCAAACAAAGCAAAGCAAGCAAGCAAACAAACAAAACACTGAGCAAAGCTTATGTGATGGCCATGATAGCTAACAGACACTTTATAGGAAGAGGCCACTTTGATGCCAAAAATTGAGTATTGAGTGTAAATGCCTAGAAACATAAAGAGAGAGTGAGAGAAAGAGAAAGAGGGGAGGGAGGGAGGGAGAGAGAGAGAGAGAGAGAGAGAGAGAGAGAGAGAGAGAGAGAGAGAGAGAGAAGCAGAAGGTAAATTACAAGTCTTGGTCTAACAAATGTTCATTTCTGAAAAAGCTAAAGGAGCATGTGTGTGTGTGTGTGTGTGTGTGTATGATCTGTCTGTGTGATGTATGAAGAAAAACTAGGAAGAAAAGCAGAGAGAAGAGACAGAAAACAAGAATGAGAGAAAAAGAAAAGAAACTGGAAATTAGTTATCTTTCCATGGTAGGAAATGTTTAACGTGAACTAGATATGGACTGCCAGGAGAGAGAGCTGATCTATTGTTATTTTATGCTCTGTTCAACTGGATCTTCCTGATTGGTGATAAAACTGCCCATGTTGAAATAATATTGCTCTCAACATGACTAATTTTTAGGGAGGCTTTTTCCTGAATCTAGGTCTCTGACCTCATTTTTATTAAAACACTTAATTCATAAAACTTTCAGTCATGGGATTGGAGATATGAAAAGGCACTTGCCTTGCGGCGGTAGCTCCACTTTAATCCCCAGGACTACATACACTGCTCTGATCATCAACAAGAATGGCCCTACTAGATTTGGCCCAAAACTCGACAGGAAAAAAAAAATCAGAATAGCAAAGAAAGTAGACATTAAATTGTATAATATTTATGCCTCCTCTAACATATACAACTTTTTAAAGCAGGAATATATTTTTCATGGACCTAAGAGACATACCTTTCAAATATAAAATGATCCTGGGCTTATCTATCTCCTAGTATCTGTAGACAAGTAAAAACCCAACTTACACGGGTAACTGATTCTACTTATAAACTATTTCCCATCATGAAGACATGAGCAAGTTTATGTTTTGGAGATTAACATAATTTAGCAAACATATGTAGGTTAATGGTTATCCCATCCTCTGCTCTTAAATACTACTAGTTATTTTGAGACATTAAGCATGAATTATCCATCTATCTTCTACTAAAATAAACCAGAATAACACTGACCTTGCCAATTTAACTCTGAAGTCTTTGCCTTTGCACAGACAAGTCTACAGCAGGAGCCTTTGTGTAATATGAAAAATCAGAATGAGCTCAAGGTTTGTCAAGCCATAGTACAAATCGTGGCAGATGCAGATGGCAAAGGATTTATCAGAAAAGACACAGAGTTGCCAGAGTTAGAATCTAAAAGTAAGACACTTGGATAAAGTTAAATTTTAAATAAAAATCAAATAATTGTTTCTATATTTATCACTAACTTGGGAGAACATACGTTTTAAAAAATGGATATTGTTGACAGGGGAGAAAGTACAGGGAGTAAAGCACTTGCCTTGCTCATGACGAACCATATTCTCTGAACCGCACATGCTCTCCCAAGCGTAGCCAAAGGTCACTCCTGAGTCGAGAGTCAGGAATAACCCCTGAGCACTGCTGGGTGTACTCCAAAAATCCTCCCTACCCACCCCTGCTGAATATATTGTTGATTACTTGAAACTAAAATATACTTAAATATCCTGTATTTTATTTGATTTTTCTGTTACAAGACAGACCATTTTTAAACCTCCTGTATCCCTACAAAGCAAAAGCCAAGCTTACAATAGCACCAATAACCAGCTATAACTCTTCTATACTCTGTGCTTCTCTTTCCTTTCTATCATTCCTTACTTTCTCTTGATTGAAAAATTAGAAAAAATGAGAAACCACAACTAAGTGTTATGACATCAACAGAATAAAGCAAAGAAGATCCCTCTCAAAGTAGACAGCAAGGGAGAGACTCAGAAAAGACATAAAAGAGTAGACCGATAATGGAAGTAAGAACTGAGGGTAGTCATATCTATGAAGGAAGATTTAATTGTTGATAAACTGGACATGTGCTGACCTGAGTTTGATCCCAACACCACAAGGCCTACCCAATACTACTGTGGCAATGCCTACCAGTATGGGCTTATAAGCACTGTATCCTCAAGCCTTCAAACTGATCACAGAGTATCACTGAGAATGGTTCCATTCTGCTGAGTATCCTTGGATCCATCTGCCCCAGGGGGGAAAAAACGTTGATATGTTTCTTAGAGTGGATATTAGTTTCTGACTTATTGTATAAATTGGCCATAAGACAATACATTGGCACTGCCTTAGTGCCAAGGAAAATTCTCCCCACTATAAGAAAAAAATTTAATAAATTGGCTTTTCCACCATCCCTTATATAGTTTAATCTATCCATGTCAAAGACCTAAATTTAACATATGACAATATAATAAATACTCTTAAAATCTTATAAACTACAATATTTTAAAAGTTAATTATTTAAAGACTGCCAATTCTGAAAGGATAGTTCTAAAAAAAATTTAGCAGCCTTAAATTACATGATCATATTGCTTACTAAATCTAAGTATTATCAAGGAGCACTAAATTTCCCATTCTTTTTGTGTCACAGATTTTTTTTTCCTTTTTGATTGAGGTTTAGTTACATTAGAAAATTCATTTATTTCAAATATATAATTTTATGTGTAGTCATTTTATAATGATACTTTAAGAATATAATAAAAGATACATGCAGGGATAAAGATGATTTCATACAGTTTCAACTTAAAGTTCATCCATGAATACCAAATTAGAATGCTTTGAGTATTTTCCTCTGGACTGGTAGTTAATTGAGACAGTGACTATATATTTATTCACTGTCACTGTCACTGTCATCCCGTTGGTCATTGATGTGCTTGAGCGGGCACCAGTAACATCTCTATTGTGAGACTTGTTGTTACTGTTTTTGGCATATCAAATACGCCACGGGTAGCTTGCCAGACTCTGCCATGTGAGTGAAATACTCTGGGTAGCTTGCCAGGCTCTCCGAGAGGGGCAAAGAAATCAAACCCAGGTCAGCCGCGTGCAAAGCAAATGCCTTAGCTGCTAGGCTATCGCTCCAGCCCTATATATTTATTACATATATTTATTTATATTCTTAAAGTTAGGTTTATATTTATGGATACCCTTATTCTTTTGTAATTAATGCTTACTATAAACATTGGATTCTTATCTACTTTATTAGTACAATCAGGATATATTAATATCACTTTTTAGATGCAAATATACTTTTACACCTTTCAATTTCTATTTAAAAATGTCTTTACTTACAAACCTGGAAGAGTTGAGGGTTGAGCTTTTTCCTAGAGAAGGAACTTAACAGAACTGCTACCATTTACTTCGCTAAAAAAGCAACTACTTTAAATGAAGTTATTCTCTACAGTGAGTATTAAATGTTTGACCCAGTATATGTCATGCTTCTTTCTCAGATGTTAACCTTTGGAATTAATGAATAATTCATCTAAGTATCATGTGAAAACTTTTCTAACCTAGTCGTGAAGCATTGCCAAAAAGAAACCTTGATTCTTTTTAGCTTTCTTTAGAAGTTTCTTAATCTGAGTCATTCAGTGGAACATGACTTACAAACAGGCTCTGAACTAGCAAGGAAGAATTCAACAAGCATATGAATTTGACAGCATATGGCTCCAGCAGTAAAAGATAAATGCTGCAAATGTTTCAGAGCATATTTTATCACATAAATAATTAAATACAAATTGCATTTAGAATTTAAAAACCGGTAAAATGACATTCCCACCTGGAATTCATTTAACAATTGGGGGAACTTCATTCACTCTATTATAATTGGTTACATATCAGTTTGTTTAAAAACAAAAATAGCATCGATAGTATTATTTTGAGGATATGCTTATATACCCAGTGTCTCCCTCCTACTGTGATGTGCTCAGAAGCATTTGGAGTATTTGTTACTCTATAACTGGACATCTCTAAAAGAGACAACCTGCAACATGCAAAGTGAGACAGTCATTTGATCTCTTTTGAAACAAAATCAGGATAGTCTGATAGTCTTTATTTGTATTTAGTTTGTTTTGAGGCCATACCTTGCTGTGCTCAGGGATCAATCCTGTTGGGGCTCAGGAGACAATATGTGGTGTCAGGGATCGAACCAGGGTCATCTACAAGCAAGACAAGAAACTTAACCCCTGTACTACCTCCCTGTCTAATATTCTCTTTATCCCAAATAGAAGTTGGACATTGGGGGGAAGGATTGGGCCATACGTGACTACAGACAAGGTTTAGTTCTAGCTCTGTGTTCAGGCATCACTCATGGTAGCACTCGGGGACCATTTGTGAGACCAAGGATTGGACCTGAGTCAGTCTGTGCAAGATAAGTGGTGGTATTATAGCTCGTATCCAGAATTTTTAGAAGTTCCATACTGGAGGTAAAAGAGTTTCAGTAACTTGGATAGATTATTCACTACAGAACAACTCAGTATTTTCCAAGTGATTTTCTCCTTTAAACATGATTTAAATATTTTGCAACATTAACTTAGCATTCTATACTTTCTAAACAATCTGCAAGTCTTTTTATTATGTAACTAAGAATACAATGTCTAAAAGAAACATTTTTGGAAAGCTAAGTGCTATTAGAAGTTTTGAACATTAAGCCCAGAGAACTTTTGTTATGCGTTGAAAGAAACTAACTTGTCAGAACTAGGCCAGCATTATTTATTTCCCAGGAGTGTAAGTACCCATGTTTAAATGATAGCTTTAGAACGTCTGATTTATTTATGTTGGAAGCAAGAGAGAAAGAAGAAAGAGGGGGAAAAAAACCTTGTTTTTATATACAAAATCTAAGTGGTAGTAGACGACCATGAAATTTGGAGGTAATAGTGCATTGCAAGAGAAACAAAACAAAACACAGAACAAAAGACACAAACATAATAATTTAAGGCAAAAAAAAGAGCAAAGTGATATTTTGGCTTTGCAATTTTTTAAGTTATATAGAATTGGATGGCGTTTCCTTGTGGAAAAAAATATGTTTTTTACCCACTAAAAAACAGTTCAGAGACAAAGAAATAGAAAACCTCTGCGGATTCTTCTTATCTCGGCCTGTGCTTTCATGTCCATGCTACTATTCAATATGCTTTCTGAAGCCCAGGAAAATAATACATAACAAGCATTTCATATACATTGCAGAGGTTGGTACTTTAATTTAAATCCGTAAAACACCAAGCCGATGTTAGAGTCATCTGATTATCTTTGCCTTCAGATTCAATGGCCAATCAAAACAATTAAACTAGAAATTATTAAAAGAAGTCAGTGTTTTTCTCATAATTATCAATTGCTGTCTTTGTCTTACAGCATGTCTATTGTCTTATCTCTGGATACATCACAATGTTTTGCTTAAGAGTCGTTCTTGTCCTATGAATGGTGAAAATATTTTTGTGTGTAACACACTCTTTTCTCCATTTGAAAAGTGATATTTTATTCTCACACTGCTGAGAATACCTTAGTAGAATATTTCATGGGGTTGCTGCTTTCACTCCTAAAGGAATTTGTCAAGCTCATAAAAGCCTCAGAACAGATGAACACAAAGATTCTTGTGATTTTGTTAGACACTGGAGTTTAAAAGGTGCCTCTGATCTTGACTTAGGGCTAGTTTTCTTTTCTTTAAAATCAGCTTATCATGTGTACAAGTGATTCAAGGCAATTAAAACAGATGTTTCATTTTAGTGTCTAGGGGTTGATTTTTTTTTTCTGTTTG
Source organism: Sorex araneus (assembly GCF_027595985.1). Lineage (NCBI taxonomy): Eukaryota > Metazoa > Chordata > Mammalia > Eulipotyphla > Soricidae > Sorex > Sorex araneus. The sequence continues at coordinate 93,144,477 of NC_073305.1, read as the reverse complement.
GGGAGATGGTGGTGTTTTTAGGCTTTTTAAATATTTTTTTCTCATTTTACATTTCTAAATAGTTCAATAGAGACTTCATTTTATTCTCCAAACATATATTGAACATTTGTATTTTGTGTCATCAAATATTAACCAGGAAAAGGATAGAGAAATATCAGGTTGATAAACCAACATCAGCTTTGAATTATATTCCTAGTTTAAAACCGGAGATTTATCTTTTCTCAGTTTGCCTCACCGACTAATTGATGTTGAAAAGGAACAAAAGGAAGATAAAACTTGAATCCTCATGGGGTTACAGTAAAAATCCTTAGAAAGGATAGTTTTAAAAAGAACTCTCTGTGGGAGCCAGACAGCTCTGAGAACAGCAGTCAAGATGAAAAGAAAGCCTTTTGAATCTGCCAGTGAACCAATTCAGCATTTGGGAACCTCATCAAAGGAGTTACTAATAGGTCACAGGAGAAGGGATGGGACCACACAAAACTCTTTAGGTGCACTTTCAGCAATGAGCTCTGTTCTGCAAGCAGTACCAATCAGGAGGTTTCATCATGGGATACATTACTGGGCCGTTGAATCCTTTCTATGCTGCTTCTTTGAAAAGAAATAAGCATGACTTTGAATGAATGTGATCTTTGAGAATTAGGAGCAGACAGACATCTGACCAAATCACAGGAGGCAAATTGCATGAGCATCTCCAGAGGGAGGAGCAATCTTTATGTTAGTTAATATTTGTATTTAAGGCAAAAGTGAAAAAAGCATGGGTTTTAAATACTTCAGATGGGAATTTACAGGACAAGTAGGATTTTGTGTGTGAATTTTGTGAGGGATGAAAAAATAAGATGTTACTGATATTGATGAAGAAAACAAATTAGGTCTATGATATCCTCCTTTTACTATGAGATAACCAGCAAAAAAAAATATAGAATATCTTAGGTACATATGGCAATGTCAGTAATATCTTACAGCCATTTCTTGACATTAGGCTTAAAAGCACCTGCTCATGGTCTCTAAAATCCTTTCCTGTAAAAAACTAAGGAACGCCGAGGGGCGCGCACACTCGCGGGCTCTCCGGGCGGCTCTGTCTCACCGCCCAAGTTCGGTGCCCCGGAACCGCTGTGTGTGCTGTCAGTCAAGGGCAGGAGACGGAAGGAAGAAGGCCAAACTGGTTGCTCGATCAGTTTATTTCATTCTCTCTCTCCACTTCTCTCCCGCTCTCACTCTCTCTCAGGATCTATGGATCTGGCCCCCGTGGATCTGGCCCCCATGGATCTGGCCCCGTGGATCTGGCCCCCCAACCCACCCTTACAGCCTAGTTAAATCTCCACAGCATGAGGGGGTTGGGGCGTACACATAGATGTGGTCACCATCAATAGGATAAGGTTCCTTTCTCTTGGGGGATGCTTCTCCTAGGACTTAATTCTCTTTCAGCAGGAGGATCCACCCAAGGGCGGAGTCCCATGAATGTGTTTCTCTTCTCCTCAGCCAACAAACATATAAGAATTCATAATATTAATCATTTTGTATGGACACAATAAGAGATGCATTAAAGCTTATGGAATTGCTCTCCTGGGGCCATCTCAATCTCAGACTACAGTGCTCAGGCCAGATCAGTCTTTACTATCCCTAGCAGGGTCCTAGTCTCTTCATTACTTTTGGATCATGACAGTATTTGTCTATGACCAAGCTCTTAACTTATAGTTAAGAATTAGGCACTTTGGCCAGGCCCATCTCGATGCCAGGGTAGCACATAACTCACCGCTTGCCTTGGATCCTTCCCGTCCCTCGTCGGGACCCTGCTTTTGGGGTGCTAGGAACTGAGGGCAACTGAGGCTTAAGTGGAGAAAGCAGATGCCCGGGAGGGAATAATATCGAGGCCAATTAATTCCCAAGTTATAAAAATATAATATTGTCTTCTTGTGTCTATACAAAACAGACATAGCTTTAAAGTAAATTATTCAAAAGGCACAAGAAGAGGAGAAAGGCAATATTAATTTATATAATATAAATTTAGTATCCTAGGAAGGTCTGACTTTACAAATTAGCAGAGTCAGATTAAGGGAAAGCCACGGATTAACTCTTTTGGGGAAGAGAGCATGGAGATGTGATTATAGCTAAACAAAGGGATGGAAGAGATTCGGGAACACCTTGATGGGTGTGACTGGGGTAAGCCTAAACTCCGGGGAAAACCGGGACAAGCTACTTGTGGCAAGCAGGGAGAGGACAAAGTAATCATCCTACACTTTCCCAAGTAAAAAGTCAGAAATAATGCCAACTTTTTTAAATTTTACTCTCAAATTTAGAGAAAAATACCCTAACTATTGGAAGAAATAGTGGATAAAATAAGAAAAATGGTCCAGAGCAGAAGCTAAGAAAACTGCTAGATCTTAGGAGAGTGGAAAAAGTGAAGTTGCCTAGTCCTCTGCCAGGCAATGGGCTAAATTGGGATATTGTATAGGTGAAAATTTTCAAAGTGTGACCAAGACTGGATGGGTTGAGTAGGCTCTAGTAAAAGGTTGTAGAAGGATCTCAAAGAGTGATATTTGCTATGATGTAATTTATTAATTATAGGATAATGATGATAATTACATTATCAACTGTTTAATATTATTGTTTAATCAAGTTTGTTTTCTTCTGCAATATTTTATACATTTAGTACTATATGCATTCTATTTTCTCTTACTAAATTTATATTCTCCATAAGTTTTATAGTTGAAGCAGCCTGGTATATTTTTCTATTCCTTATGATTGTGTATGTCTTACTCCTATCTGATTTCACAAATATATTTTAAGTCTCTTTTTTCCTTTTCTAGCTTGGCTATCCTTAATGTGGACATCTGTGTTCAATTCAAGACTACTATGTTGCTTAGTATCTAAGAACCCCATTAACATTCTATTTCATGTAATTTTTTCCCACTGGAGTAAGTTTGGGTTTTATTCACTATAATATATGAATTATTTTAGCTGATATGCTTCATAATTTCAGAAATCAGAAAAAAATTACTTTCTTTAACTAAAGGTTAACTTTTAGAGACATAAAATAAGTGTAAATCAAAGATATTATTTATTTATTTATTTATTTCATCATTAATTAACTATAGCTTGAATGCAGTTTTTCAAAAATATAGTTTTAAAAAAATTTAACCAGTTTAAAGATGCATACCATGAACAAAGAAATATGTAAAGATCTGTAAATATGTAATTTGTAAGTTTGCAAATAGTAAATGTGAAATATATAAAGATAGCTTCTGAAATAAATTTACAGATAAATGTAAAGCAGGTCTATCTTGGAAATAATTGCCAAACAATTAGTTTGATTCCTATAGATACAAATAATTTGAATGCTAGTTTTCTCCTGCTAAAAAACTGCTAAAACAGCCCAAAGATAAAGAAAGGTGAGGAAAATTTTAATAGGCGAACTCTGTTCTATTTCAAGTTCTCAGTTCTTCCTGTGACATTTCTCAGAATCTTTCTTTTGGGTTTGAATATTGCTTTCATTCTACTATTTCTGAGCATGCAGCATGGGGGATAGATAACACAGCTTATCAAGCTAAGAGATAACTTGCATTCTTGTCCAGAAAGATGGATTTATCTGACATTCAGAAAAAACTTTAGTTTTGCTCAAATTTCATTTTCTTTTTTCTTGCAAATTGATATAATCTCAAATACAAAGAAATTTTAAGTTTATCCTTAATAGCTGGGCATTTTCAAGGCATTTCTGGTTTCAAAATTTTTCAAAAATTGGAAGGTAGGGACTCCCAAAGGATTCTAAGGGGTTATTCAGTCAAACTGGCCAACAATTCAATGTAAGGACCTAAGGATGTGGTGCTTCTCAGACAAGACAGTGTGGGAACCACCAGCAGCACCCCAGTAGTACTGGAGGGTTTCCAAGTCTGTACCTGGTGATGCTCAGAGGCCTCAATGCTATATAGGCAAAGCTCAGGAGACCAAATGCTCTAGAAATCCATCCCTGGTATACTGAAGACTTGAACACTAACCCCTGTACTGTATACTCAAGTCACATAATTTTAAATATATGTATATTGAAACATTTGCTTATTCACTGTGTTGATATTTGCACTCACATTAGAAGAGTGTCATGACTGAAACTTCTGGCATCTGCGTTATAGAAGTGACCCCCAAATTATGCTCACAATTTTGCTCCAAAATATATTACATCCTCAAAGTAGAAACTGTTAAAAAATTGTTAAGAAATTGTTAAAAAATTCTCTTATAGGAATAGTAAATGTTGTTTGAGACATGTCTCGATGTCTGTGCATGCAGCTTTGCAATATTCAGTTTAATAGGGCAAGCACACAGAGAACAGGTCTGCTGCATCCTGCAGTGCAACCGCATAATAGCTGCCTTGAGGGAAGTACTGCAATTTTTAAAATAGCTAGTTGGTACAGCTATTATGAAAACATTACTTGAAAAATGGCAAAAGAATAACCTATGGTTATTCATGTTTGAGTATTTTACATATATTTTCTCAGAATTAGCAAAGTAAACCTGTTATTTCAAGGAAAATAGCTAACAGTATTTGATTTCATGGGTAAGATGCAAGCTTCCTAAGGAAAAAATGGAATTCTGGGAAAATTACATTCCCCACAATGAGCTTCAGCGATTTTCAATACTTTATGACAAGTTCAATAGCAACAGTAGTGAATGCTTTTTTATGTTACATAATGAAGTATGCCAACATTGGTAGACTTCTATATCTCGATGAATTGCCTTTTTTAAAAGTGATCAATTCATGATGTTACAAAACCCTGGACAGGTAAAATACTCATTGAAAGTTTAAAAAAAGAAATTAAATTTTAATATAAGAATTGTAAAGTTCATTAATTTTAATAACTCAGTAAACTCAATCATTTTAGATTACTCACTGTAACTAAATTTTAAATAGCTACATTTGTCCAACTTATGTGTAATTGAAAATGTTATTAAAACAGTTCTCCCTTTCTAACTATATTCTGTGTGAGATTGAAGCTCACATGCATCAGACAAAGCAATAATTCACAATAAATGAATACAAAGTAGACAAAATAATTCGAATTTTACTTTGACTTGTCATTAAGATGTTTGCAAATACAAGGAATAATAACACCACACTTGCAATTATGTTCTTATTTTAGGAAATATGATTGCTTTCCACAAAGTATGTATGTAGGTTATTATATAGCAGATTTTATTATTAGTTCTCAATAATAAAACCAATAAGTATTTGAATTTTTGTTTAAAATTATAAACCAGGGGCCTGAGTGACAGTGCAGGGTTAAGGCACTGACTTTGTGTGCGACTGACCTGTGTTCAATGCTCAACATGGGAGACTGTTGGATAACATTTGGCTGTCCTTGCTCCTCCCCCAGGGAGCTTAAGGTTTATTGAGTTACTCCCACAACAGTGCAATTGAGGCACACCCAATTCCATCAAGCACTAATAATCCGATATTGCATTTCTCTTTCCTTTATGTCATTTGCATGGTTTATTTAGCAATGTCCTTTTTGTAAAGACACAGGAAGGCAGGTCATGCTATACTCTGTAATATGGGATTTAATAACTCCAAAAGAATATTTATTCCTGGTCATTCATATTTACGTGAATAGTTGCCCTTAGTTCCTAGTACTCCAAGAGTAGGGTTCCCAACAAGGAACTGGATGAACCCACAGTAAGCTGTGAACTACCCAGGCATCGAAATGAGCCAGACCAAGTGCAGTAATACTTAACTATAATTTAAGAGCATGGCTATGGACAAACTCTGTCATGACGCAAAAAGAAGTAACTGAATATAAGACTCTGCTAGGTTAGGAAAGATTAATCTGGGCTGAGGACTATGGTCTGGAATACATAAATAGATGTCCCCAGGAAAAAACAAGCTTTAAGCTCAATATATCTCTTACTGTGTTCATACAAAATGACTAGAAATATTATAAGTAAATTTACTATGATTGTTTAAGTGGATTACTAGCAAGGAAAGGAGAAAGCAATACATCCTGGATGGAACTCTGCCCTTGAGTGGATCTCCTAGTAATCTGGAGTGCTGAACCCTCAGCTGAAATTTTGTCCTTGAGTTAATCTCCTGAAGGAGTGACTTTACCTCTGTTGGTTGTTATGATAATGTTCAACCCCACCTTTGTGTATCCCCACCCTTCATGATTTCTATGTATCCATGCTGTAAGGGGTAAGAAGGGACTAGATGTTGAAGACCAGAAAGTCAATGACTAGATGTTGAAGACTAGAGGAGGAGAATGGGGACTTGGGGACTTTGGGATTTTGACGACTAGAAGGAGGACTAGATAGATGATGACAATTACTGGAAATAGAAGACTATGAGACTATGACGAGACGAGGAAGAAGATATAACTAAGCAGAGGATTTTGAGGTCTACAAGGAGACTGGGATGATGGAACTATGATGACTGGGACTAAGACCAAAACTACGACAACTGCACCATAAGGGGAGAGAGTGGACTACATTGGAGAAAAGAGAGAAATAAACTATCTACTGACTGGCTTCAGTACTAGTTTCTCCATTACCCTGGTCGTTTGTCCGCCTGTCACCATCATTTGACCTGGGAAGGCAGCTCTTGGCCACTGAATGCTTGAGTCACCTGTGTGCCACCACACCTTTTCTTAGAAACTCACAGGAGATGGTTTCCTGAGCATCACCAGAAGTGATTACTGAGCACAGAGTCAGGAGTAAGCCTTAAACACAGCTGGGTATGACCCAAAACAAACAAACTGAATTGTAATACAGTCAATGCTATAGATATGACAACACAATGTAAATGAAGTTTTTGGTTTCTCCCAAACCTAAAAGTTTGAGATTTAATGCACTTTGGGGGAAGCCAGGGATGTACCTGCTCAAGCACAAGAAGTCCTGGATTCTACCCTGGAAGTTCTTGGACAACTTTGAAAATAGCTTAATGCAAGGGTTAAACATGATGGCCACTTAGTACCTAAATTGCAAATCATAAAACCCGAAAGGAGAGAGAGAGAGTAAAAGGGAATGTGCCCGTCACAGAGCCAGGGGGAAGTGAGAAGGAATGGAATAGGGGTGGTGCTACGTTGTTGGTGGAGAATAGGCACTGGTGGAAGGATGGGTACTCTGTCATTGTATGACTGAAATTAAATCACTAAAGTGTGTAAGTCTGTAACTGTATCTCATAGTGATTCATTAAAAAATAAATAAATGAAGATAAAACTAAGGAAAAAATGTGGCACTGCTCCAATAGCCCTGCAGTATAACATATTACCTGCCCACCCCACAGTGCTCAAGAGTTTCCAACACTACAGTCAGTTATGCTCAGGGAATCACGGTGGCAGATATTAAATCAGAGTAGGTCACACGCAAGGCATATGCTTTAAGCTCCATACTATCTCCCCAGCCACAATTTAATGTAATTTTAATGTATGTATCCAGTACAACTTGACTCTAATTTTAAAAAAATCTCCTTGATCTATTTATCTATTATCTATCTATCTATCTATCTATCTATCTATCTATCTATCTATCTATCTTGGTATAGTTATTTGTCGAATATTAGAAATTATGATGATTTCAGAAGACTATAATTTTTTGGGAGGGTCACATCCAGTGTTGCACAGGGGTTACTCCTGGCTCATTCACTCAGGAATTACTCCTGCGGGTCCTCGGGAGACCATATGGGATGCTGGGAATTGAACCCGGGTGGCTGTGTGCAAGGCAAACGCCCTACCCGCTGTGCTATCACTCCAGCCCGGGGAAGACTATAAATTTAACAAGCACACTTTTTAGGAATTTTTACCCTGTTTGAGTTTAAAACCAACAAAGTCATTCTCTTTAGTATTAAAATACAGTTTTTAGGAACCAAAGGGATAATAAGTTGCTTACCTTGCATATGACTGACATGAGTTCAATCCCAAGCACTCCATATGGACTCCCAAACATCACCAGAGGCATTTCCTGAGCAGGGTCAAGAGTAATCCCTGAGCACTGCTGTGTGTGGAACATTATTTAATTAGTGAACTTAAATTAATCTTTATTAGTTTCTATTGCTACTGTAGCAAATTATGATAAATCTAATGATCTAAGACATCAAATACATATTCTTTTAAGGTTCTGAAAACCAGAAGCCAAAAATATGCCTTATGAGACTAACATCATCTTTTCAGCAGAGCTGGCTGTCCTTAGTTTAAAACTTGTTTGTTTATTTATTTACTTTTCCACTTTATTTAAATACCATGACTTACAAAGGTATTCACTATGCGTGGGTTACAGACATCCAATATTCCAACACCAATTCTACCACAAGTGTAATTTTCCCTTTGCCATTTTCCTAACCACTCTCCAAGACTGCACCCTTAGAAGACACAAAATAATTTGTTTTATGTTGTTTGTTACAACAAAATAGCTAATGCAATAATCAAAAGAAAAAAAAAACTTCCGTAAAAGAAAATGCATGAAAATTGTTTCAGTTCATCATGGGGATGTTAAGTCTTTGTCCTAAGCTATTGTTGCTGGTTGAGCCTTCCATATTATTATTTTTGTTTATTGAGCTTAGTTGGCTTCTACGTTACTTTCCCATGCCTAGAGTTCTCAGCCTGAAAACTAGTGTACCTGAAATTTTTGGCAGTTTGATGTCTCTACAGAGCTCAGTCATGAGGCAGTGGAGGTTGGCTATTGGCACAGTGGCAGTGTGGAATGTGAATGCCACTGCTGGATTTTCAGCAGGGCTAGAATTCAGCCTACCCCCATCCCAAGTGATCTCCAGAGTTTTCAACTAGCAAACTTTGTGGATGCAGTTTTCATCCAGTTTTCAGTGTATCCATGAATTTTTGTGGCCAGTTTATCTTTTCCCAGATTGAATCATGAGTCTGTAAAGCTGGGCCAATAAATGAGCTTACATGGCAGCAGTTGTGCAATGTGGCTGCAGAGGTTTCTGAAAGTACAGAAGTGGGGAAGGAAGGCTGACTTTTCTTTAAAAGAAAATCTATATGTTGGTTCATTTAACTGAATCCTGACTTTTCATTTCAAGGAAGATTAAAAAACAAAAATCAATTAACTACAATATGAATAATCTTTCTTATAGTATTGGACCCTAGATATATGTATATATATATAGCACACACGTATATATACATGTATATAATAGCACTAGTATGAATATTTAAATCAGGCAAAACAAATTCTCCTAGAGATACATCAAGATTGTGATTACTTTAGCTGAAGAAAAAGAGGGAGGAAGATTCTACGTACATAATATCTTAGACAGTATTATCTTAGCAGGTACATTTTGTGATAATCCATGGAGATATAAACTTTAAACTTGTGTGATTTTTTATTAGAGTTATACTTCAATTAATGAAGCTTTAAAAAGATACGAATCTGTATAATTAATAGACATATGTAAATACTTGTTATATGAAAAACTAAGTGAAGCAATAAATCAGTTATTTCAAAAATAAAGCTAATAATATAATTTTGAGTGGAAAGGAAGAAAATGGGAAAAATAATCAAAGTGGAATAAAAGATTGGCTGGAAAAGGGGAAAATATTTTTTAATATGCCTATCATTTCGATTTTTATAAAATATCACTGTATCACTATCTCCCATTGTTCATCAATTTGCTCAGGCGGGCACCAGTAATGTCTTCATTTGTCTCTGTCATGTGTTATTGTAGCCCAATGGTGTCTGTTCGCTCCAGGAATATGAGGAGCACGTTATTGTTACTATATTTGGAATATCAAATGTGCCAGGCTCTGCTATGCAGGGGGAAAAAAGAAATAAATACATAAAGCGGTCACGAGGCTGCGAATCACCCACTCCAGGAAAAATTGCATTGCTCTCTTCCAGGAGCTTTGTTTTATAGTCTCTGGATCTTCACTGTTGATGAGATTACATAACGCCCGGGGGGTGGCAGGTGGGAGGGGTGGGGGTTGGGGTTGTAGGTGTGACTGAAAACCTACTGGAAAACTGGGGATCTGGGTGGAGGAGGCCCAGTCCTGATCCAAACAGGCTTGGAGATCTCCTTCACGGGTCCCACATACCAGGGATTCCTCTATCAAATGTCTTAAAATTTCAATGTCTTAAAATTTCAAATTAATGACCAAATAGATCATTCTTTAGAGATCATTCTGTGCCCTTGCTTTAAATGTAGAAAACTCAAGAGTACTATTTTATAAGCACTACATTGTCCCTTGAGCACTGCTAGGAGTGAACAATGAGCACAGAGCTGAGAGCAGCCCCAGAGCTTCTTTCGGTATGTCCCAGAAGTCAAATGTACTTAATGATCATCTATGTTCACATATGTATATTAAATTTGTGATTTAAAGTTGTTTTCTACCGCCCAGATGAGATCCGGAGCAGCCGCACACAAAAATGGCTCCTCTGCTCCTTAAAGACTATGATCTTGGAGGTCTACTAACCAATTTTGGCACCCAGTGGCTTCTTATAGAAATGCATCTAGACTGTGAACTGAGTTACAACCCCATGCCGCACCCGGAGGGGAAAGGTTTTTCTCTCTCAACCCTTTCTTTCTGTGGGGAAGGCGGCAGCGGCAGCAGCACCAGCGGCACCTACGTGGCGACCACCATCTTCTACATCCCACTATTCAGAGGTATGAGTTTGCTGTGACATGGCACGTAGGAGATCATGGGATTGGTGTGTTACCGGCACATTCTCCGCACAGATGAGATCCGGAGCAGCCGCACACAAAAATCACTCCTCTGCTCCTTAAAGACTATGATCTTGGAGGTCTACTAACCATTTTGGCACCCATCAGCTTCTTATAGAAATGCATCTAGACTGTGAAATGAGCTAAAATATCAGAAATCCAAAAGCGCGCAGCCGCTGTTGCGGCCGTGCAAGTTCATATATTCTTCATTCTCAGCAATGGAAAACAGATTATCAAATGATGCTTTTTCAGCAGGTTTGATTGTTGAGATAAAATTCCAAATAATAATAGTGAGTTTTCTGTTGAAATATTGAAAGTATTCAAAGTATAGAGAGAATAAAGTGAAGATCATCAGCCACACAGATGGGGAGGGGAGTGGAATGGGGGCGTATACTGGGGTTCTTGGTGGTGGAACATGTGCACTGGTGAAGGGATGGGGGTCTGATCATTTAGTGACTGAGAATTTAACCTGTAGACCTTGTCACTTTTTCCATGGTGATTCAATAAAAAAAAATGAAAATTAAAAAATAATAATAAAGTTGTTATCTAATACTAAATGGGTCTAGATAATTTTATTTATTGTTTTAATTATCATAGCAATTCTTATAATCAATTGTTTTGTTATTCATTATTTCAAATGAAGAATTTAGTCTCAAGATAATTTGTGTGTGTGAAGTTGTTGGAAGTAACCCAATAAACCTAAACTACCTGAGGCTATGTTATCCTACATGAAATAAAATAGTTTTGTTTAAGGATTTAAAAAGAGTGAGAGAGAATAATGTGTTCAAAAAAGAACACAGGCTTCTCCAGTGAAGAAGGAGACAGAGCAGAGGATAATACATAAAATAAAAGAAATCATGCATCCCAAGTCGATTTGCAGGTGGCAACAGAATGGCATGTGTCAGACTCAAAAAAATTAAGGGCCTATAGCTATAGGATTACAAAGTCAGACGATATTCCCATCGTAAATTAATGCTACAATACCATGAACAACCTGGAAATAGTGTATATTTCTGACGTAATACTTCTACGATTTCACCAAATTATTACTCCTTGAGAACAATGTTTGAGTTTATTGAGTAATTATTCACTCAACATTGTTACTAATTTAATGTAATATTTGTTTATGAAGTACAAAGAAATTTGGACATTTTCTTCATTTGCTTCTTATGTAATAAAAATCCACTGTTAAATAGAGATGTGGAAATTTTCAAAATATATTTTCTAGTACTGCTAATTAGAGTATCCACAGATGAATTCATCATGGTTCCCTATTGTGTAGATCAAAATCAGCTGCATGCAAAACAAGTGCTTTACTCACTGTACTATTTCTCCAGCCCATTTTTAGAAAAATGATCACTTCTAGAAAACCTAAATCTTCTCACTTTCTAAAGCCATTAAAATCTAATTTTGTCTAAAGCAAATTTTTTTATTCAAAATTGTTCACTGATAACTTCACTGATTAAAAAAAGTCCACTGATATCTTCATTGATAAAAAATATAAATTTTGTTTCATTATAAATAATATCCTATAAAACCACAAAGTAGCAAAACAGCCAAATTTGGGACCATGTTATAAACTGTACTATATGTAATAAAAAGTATTTAAGTTTGTACAATACACATGTTATTTAAATTACATAACACAGTTAGACAAAATAATTTAAATTTATTTTAGAATTTTGTGTATTACCTGCTGAATACTGTCCCTAGTTTTAGTTCTTTCCTCACTTCTAATTTTTTATACTGTTTAATTTTATTTATTCACTAAGTTTATATTTGTAGCACTATACAAAGCTATAAACCAAAACAAAAGAAATAGTAATTCTAATAGTATAAAATTTTATGAGAGATATTGACATACAGTCATTTATAAAGAAAAATTTTTAATTGAGTTACATAAGCAATAAGAGAATTAGCATGCAATGAGCATATATCACAGTGTTACTTGCCCCAAGCTAATCCAAAGAAACTGAAAAATAAATAGAGGTGAGTTTGGTATACAAATAAAATTATGGTCTGTAGAAAAATCTTTTTTTTAATGTAGAAAGAATAGTTTGTGAAAATACATTTTGAAGGCAAGTACTGTAGGGACCCACTAAACCAGGACCATTTACATGGGACAGAGAAGCAGAGGTAGGTGGCTGAGTATGGAAAAATGAAAATCAGAGTACAGAAAATAGCACAGACTATGCTTAATAAAGAGATGTTAAAGCAGTGATTGAAGAAGAGCGTGTGAGGATAGCTAGATGACTATTATATGTCCAAAAGGACATATGGTGAGTTGGAGTAGAATGTAGTCATAAAAATTGACAAATCTAAAACATAAATTGGAATAAAATTGTGATGAATTAATACTAAAGTGAAAAGATAGAAGTGTCAAAAATGAATATTCATTACCTGTTGTGTAACTGGATAGATTATATTCTGAGACAATAACCAATAAAGTAAGAATGGGTTTGGTTTTGCAGTTTGTTTGAGACATAATTGACATATAACATTAGTTTTATGTGTACAACATAATGACTTAAATGCAATATATATTGTTTGGGGGACCACACTCAACAATTCTCAGAGTTTATCCTGACCTTCATCAGGAATTATTCCTGGTGGGGTTTGGGAGATCATATGGGATGCCAGGGAGTAAACCTGAGCGCAGGACAAATACCCTACCTATTATATTATCTCTCTGGCCCCATTATATACATGTATATATTGTGAATGATCACCACAATAAGTATTCCATTTCATTTAAAGTCAATTTTTTCCTATTTTTGAACATTATAATTTATGAATGTGTTCATACTACAGTTTTTTTTCAGGCATTTGATATTCCAACAACAATCCCACCACTGGTGTGACCATCTCCACCACTGCACCCACTTTCAACCATATCCCAAGCTTTCCCCCTTAGCAGGCACAAAGTAGTTGATCTTGTTTTTTGTTACAACATACACTGCAAAGTAAAATTAATCTTAACATTAATTAAGAGTTAATTAATTAAGCTATTAATTCCCTTCCATCTTAGAAGGACTGCTAAGATCTCAGGGAAAGGACAAAATGAGATGTTACTGAGCCCACCCGAAAAATCGGTGATTAACAGGAATTTTGTGATTCGTGATTCATGATTAATTCCCTTAGTAGTGGGGCAGTTGTTGCTGGGATGGACAGGGTGACACATGCTTGCTAACTCTCTGAGGTTGCACTTGTTACTCGTGGTATTAGCACACTTGACCGAACTGCTCCTTGCTTTAGTTGTACACACTAGTATTTCCCAACCACGCCCCCAAAACTGACCCCTTACCAGGTACAGAATAATTTATATTGCTTTTTACAAGAGATTATGAGAAGGTCGATTAATAAAAGTCAGTTTGTTATCATTGTTATATCCCACAGTGGTGTTAGCAAAGTTAACTGAGGAGTTACTAAATTGGCTGGTACAAGTTGAGCCTTCGTATTATTGTTTTTCTCTCATTGAATTTGTTGGTCCTTTGTGCAACTTTCCCATATAATTTTTCTGAGTTTCTACTGGGTTGCTGGTATTTGGAAATATACCCACCTTCTGCTGGAATGATTTGGTGGCTTGGTGGCTGTAATGAGTAAGGTTCAGTGTGGAGGTGGGTGGTTTCCATGCCAGGAAACATTGGGTGTGCATGGGGGGCAGGGGGGTGCTGGGCCTTCTAGAAGAAAATGGGGGAATCAACTCACCGCCATTCTCAAAAGGCCCCAGAGTTCTTAACTTGGACCACTCTACCTGGGAGAATCAGTGTCTTGGCATTCTTTTTGAGATTAGTTCTGGTGACAGTTTAGTTTGTTTGTTCCTATGGGGAGAACAAAAAGGACATAGGGAATAAGAAGATGGGTAAAGGGCTGGAGTATGTGTTTGGCAAGTGTTGGTCTCAAGTTCATTCATCATGGCCCTGAATCATAGCCCTGGAGAATCTCTGTTTAATCCTAGTGGTACTTCAGTACCAGTGCTCGGGCCCATCATTGAACTGGCAAATCTAGTTGGTTGAGGATCTGACCAACAGTGCTTCCCCTGAGTATTTCTTGGGAACACCTCCGTACCAAAATACTTGTGACCTGAGATCATAATTTCATGCATGAACATAATGAGAATAAGATATTTTTGAAACATCAAAATGAGGCTTTCCACAATCTGGAAAAAACCAGAGTGCCCCAAAACAGATGACTGGTTAAAGAAACTCTGGTACATCTACACAATGGAATACTATGTAGCTGTCAGAAAACACGAAATCATGAAATTTGCATATAAGTGGATTAACATGGAAAGTATCATGTTGAGTGAAATGAGTCAGAAAGAAAGAAACAGACATAGAAAGAGTGCACTCATATGTGGAATGTAAAATAGTTGAGAAGTACAAGTTTGCAATGATGCAATTTCTGGAAGATATTTCTCTGGACTTAGTTATTAAAATACTAAAATACAGAAATCCAAAACCGTGCAGCCGCTAGTGCCGCCACTCGACCTCATACCTCTTCATTCTCAGCAACAGAAAACAAATTATCAAATGCTTCCTTTTCAGCAGGCCCGACTTTAGGGGGGAGAAACTCCAAACAATAAAAGTGAGTTTTGTTGAAATATTGAATGTAATCAAAGTAATGTGAAAGTAAAGGGAAATTTATCAGTTACACAGACGGGGGGGCTAGAGATGTGGGGGGGGGCGGGATGGAGCTATACTGTGATTCTTGGTGGTGGAATATGTGCACTGGTGAAGGGATGGGTGTTCGAGCATTGTATAGCTGAGACTTAAACCTGAAAACTTTGTAACATTCCACATGGTGACTCAATAAAATTTTTTTTTTAAATGAGGCTTTCAAGTTGTATGTATGATGATAAAACTTAGAGGGGAGATCTGTTTGAAAATAGAATTTTGAATCATTTGTACACATATGTAATTTAAGTTTGTGGAGCAATAGCACAAAGGGTAGGGAGTTTGCCTTGCACGTGGCCGACCCAGGTTCAATTCCTCCATCCCTCTTGGAGAACCCAGCAAGCTACCGAGAGTATCCCGCCCTCACAGCAGAGCCTGGCAAGCTACCTATGGCATATTCAATACACAAAAAACAGTAAAAATTCTCACAATGGAGATGTTACTGGTGTTCGCTTAAGCAAATCGATGAATAATGGGATGACAGTGCTACAGTACTATGTTAATTTAAATGCAGAAATGGATATAAATATATGGTGAGTAAAAGAAATGTCTAGTCCTAAATTCTGAACAGCTAACATTTAATGACTGGATAGTAGATGATTTAGCTAACAAAGAATATAAGAAAGAGTAATCATTGATGTAAGTGGCAAACAAAGGAGGAGAGGTGTCAGGAAAGACTGGAAAAAATTATCATATGCAGTTAGAACATTGGTCTACATAATATCATGAGCTAGACATATCATCATAAGGCAACAGACTGAAGGAAATGAAGACTAAAATGACAATTTCTTTAAGAAGTTTATTTTAACAGTAGAAAATGTCAGTTTTTGTGGTGTAGAAATCGTACTCACAGCCTAATACCTGGAAATTGAATCCAAAGCAAAACAAGTGCTTTGTTCTCAGGAATCATTCCTGGCATTGCTCAGGGGACCATATGGGATGCTGAGGGACCAAGCGGTGTCGATTGCATGCATTCTCTGGTCCCCAAAATAAAAAATAATTGAGAACACAGCATGCACAGTGGTTGGGCGTTTGCCTTTCATGCGGCCGACCGGAGTTCGATTCCTCCGCCCCTCTCCGAGAGCTCAGCAAGCTACCGAGTGTATCAAGCCCTCACGGAAGAGCCTGACAAGCTACCTGTGTGTATTGGATATGCCAAAAACAGTAACAATAAGTCTCTCAATGAGAGATGTCACTGGTGCCCACTCGAACAAATCAATGAGCAACGGGATGACAGTGACAGTGAAATAAAATACATATGAGAGACAATTCCTGACAAAGTATGAGAATGTGGATATATATACATGTATATGTATCGATATATATTGACACTTCTGATTTCTTTGTGTATGTTTCTTCATCTCTACTTGAATTTTGCTTTATTCCTTTGTATTCAGTAATTTTTTTACCTTATTTCTTTTTCACATGTTCCAGTTATGCTTCTCCATCTTTAATACTTATCCATTCTTAAAGGCATAATTTAGAATTAAAAGATTTCCTTTGCTTACTCGTCCTCACTATCCCAATTCTCAATTTGAGGATCCATGTTATGAAAAGAGTAAATTTCTTTCTATAAATCCTATGCAATTACCTTTTAATTAGATTAATGTTGATTTCTTTTTTCTATATTTAAGAACTGGAGCTATAGCACAACGAGTAGGGCGTTTGCCTTGCACATGGCTGACCGGGGTTCAATTCCTCCATCCCTCTTGGAGAGCCTGGCAAACAAGTGAGAGTACCCCGCCCTCACGCCAGAGTCTGGCAAGCTACCCATGGTATATTCAATATGCCAGAAACAGTAACAAAAAGACTCACCATGGAGACGTTACTGATGCCCACTCCAGCAAATTGATGAACAGGACGATGGTGCTACAGTGCTATTTAAGGATGCTTGAAAACAAAACATAACTAATTTATGAATTATTTTTAATTTATTGGATAAACTCTAAGATAAATATATAAAAGGTGGCTTTAGTTTTTAGTTCACTTTATTTTTTTGTTCTTTTAACTTTTCTGTTATTAGCCATGGAGGATAAATGTACCTATGAGTTCTCTCTTCTATTAAATCTATATCATATTTGTTGGCTAGATGGAAGAAGTAGAACAAACTTGAATAAGCCTCTTGTAGTGATTGAGGTCAAATCAGTAGCAGATAGAAGTTCTTCTTAAATGAAATGGAGCAGAGATCACAGTTCTACAGATACATTGTAATTCATACTCATGCACAGTTTGTCTTTCATTTCAACAAATTTTGAAAGGGATCACAAAGAGAGAGTGTTGGTTTTCACAGAGTTATTCTCCTTTGGGGAAGTTCTGGGGAAAAAATATATATATATACTTTTTCAAGGTTTTGATGTTTAAAATTTCTACCACTTTTGGTGTCTGTCCTATACGAAAACTGATTCTTTGTCCAGTGTGTTGTTCTCTCAAAAATAAGGGTACTGTTTCTTCTTGGTAATTTTTTGTTGTATTTGCAAGTTTTAAAGCTGCATAGCCTGTTATACTTTCCTTAGATGCTTCCATTCCAAACACTTAGCAGCATTTTTCTCAAAGATTTATCTAGAGGTGTAAAGTTATCCTTGCATATCTAAGTGGTAACCTGATATCTCATTAATTTTGCTCAACAAAGTTAAGGGTAACCAAAGTTGAGTGAGTGTTGGCTAAGAACCATGTGACAGCCAGAACTAAACATCCTTATCTGCCAATTTTTTAAAAAAGCAGGTCAGTGTTAAAGCAAATCATGCTTGGTTTAGAACCAATTGGACAAAGGCTGGAAAAGTTTCTAGTAGTTAAACTTGAAGACATTTAATACTTGGAAAAACTCAAGAAAAAAAAATGAGGTAAAACAATTACAAGCAGTTCTGTGACATGGTCTTACTAAATTTTGATCGACCAAAAAAATTAACTAAAGCTGCTCTTGAGACTTAAAAATAAGCTTTTAATTCTATTTAGATCTTATTCATTGATATGAAGTAAAAGCTTCATACAGGTATATGTATATGTGTACAGATTACTATGTCTTTATTACCTTATTTTCTGTAGTTGTTTAATTAAGTAGAGAGACATTAAAATATGGTGCAAAATAAGCATTAATTTTACAAGAACAAGAAACTCAAAACGAATTCGGAGTAGGACTGGTTGTGCCTATAGCAAATAGAAACTTAATAGTTAATAATCAAAAAAAGAGAAACAAAAGACAACTGCTTATAATACAATATTTCAAAGGCCTTTAGGTTATTGTACTCAACATAAGATCCCAATTCTATACTATTTTTCCACATAAACTCTCTGCATTACAACTTGTTTCCAAGCTATTATTGACCTAAAACTACTGAGAGGATCCATGTTCAAATGTAAAGAGAGTAGCCTTAACATAAGTAGTGATTTTGAGAATATCTTTATTTTTTATTTTCTAAAACATAGGAAAGTCTTTCACAAAAGTTTTCACATAGTTTATTAGTTATGTAAGATATGGATCTCATGCCTTTAGTCTTAGAGCCAAGAAACTATATAATAGTGAGAATCTTCACTTTTTAAAACAGATGGTGACTTTTGAACTGTGCTAAATCTATAAGATATTAGATTTATTCATAAGACGTTGCCATGTCAATATGGAAAGTTTGGCAAGCTTTTCATCTTAAAAAGGTCAAACTTCATCACTTCAATATTAATTTCTGTGTCTTTTCCATCAACTCCTCCATCTGTTATTTCTAAGAGAAAATATAGGATAACTAGAGCTCAACATGGGAAATACATTTTAAACCTTAGTAGTACATTAACAAGGATATATCAATATGTATATACATATAAATGTAAATTGTGCTCTTGCTCCTTTATCCTTACCTAACATACTAATCATAATATGTCCACACATAATATGCATTTAAATGATCTGGGCATGTCCTTTGTATATGAATATCCACTGCAACGTTAATTTTCATCAAACAAGTGTAAGAAGATCTTTAAAGAACATGGGTCTAGAAGTTGTTGATTTTCATATTATGGAGGATTAATGGATATATAGCCTTCTTCTTGTATTTGAAATGTGCCTAAAATTTATATGTGTCTAAGAAACAAAGACATATCAGTCTGGTTGTTTAGTGAGGCAGAAATAGTACAGAGCATTCTGACCAAAAGTCACCATTATCTGAAAGTTATCCTGAGTATACACTCATATATCAGTAGATTCCATGAAACTGAATTAAATTAAATTCAAATTATTGTTATTATTATTAAATTTAATTTTATATTTTCATAACTATTAAATTCAAGGTTTAATATGAAATGATATTGAATTGACTATGTAATAATGTTTTCTCCTTTTTATTATAGTTCAAATTTTTGAATGACTATCAATAAAGTAATAAAAGTAAAGATTCAAATTCAAAATGTATCATTTGTAAGACACATCCCTAAAATACTTCTTCTGCTGTATGTAGGATGTTACTCAGGCTACGTGGAGATGCCAAAATAGGCCAGAGAATCAGTTGATCCCCAAGTTCTGGGAGAAATTGATTCTACTGAGGAGAAAGTGTGAAAACATTTGACAAGAGCATCTATAGTGCAGTGTGGGAATTTATCATGAGAATAGCAAAGAGATCAGAAAAGGCAAAACAAAGTGGAATAACATTGTCACTTGTCATTTGTCATTTGTCATCCCGTTGTTCATCGATTTGTTTGAGCAAATGCTATTCCGATTTCCTCATTCAAATTCCTCATCAGAATAACATTATGGCTAATAAAGTAGAGTGAATATTATTGATAAAACAAATCAAGGTAAGATCAGAGATACAGAAGATAAAGTGCTTGCTTGCATGTGGCTGACCCCAGTTTGAACCACTGAAATGGTCCCCCAAGTACCATTAGGGCTTCCTGAGCACAGAGCTAGGAATGACCACTAAGTACAGTCAGATGTAGTCTAATCCTCACCCCAGCAAAAATACATAATCACAGTGGAAGGATATTTAGCTCTTCAGCAAATTGTCATCAAGCATTGAAATTTCTAATGCAGAGAATTACAGCAAAGTGAAATTTAAATAAGAATTATTTTTATTATCAAAAATATATGCTGAGAAAGGCTTCACATTCTTTAATACCTTTATTATTAATGGTAAGATATCTAACAACTGTAAGAAAAGACTATTAGTAAGTTTATTTTTGCATAATGGTAAAGCGTTGAGCAAATGAACTTCAGTCCCCACAAACCTTCTATCTCTGTAATTCTAAATTCTAAAATGCATCATGTATTCTAACATACTTTAAAAAAAGATTATGTAAGAATAAAACAAGGAAAAAATGAAGATTTAGAGGCATACTAAACTTACAGAAATTTGGGCAAGAAAGCAAGATTGATGTCAGAGAATACTGTCATACAGGGAAATAAAATAAAAAGATTTAACATGTTGAAAACTAAGATTCATGAGGAAATGTCAAGGGATTGTTTGTTTATTAAATGAAAGAGTGGTGATTTAATAACACAGATTTATATTACATATATTTTTCCAATAGGCTCTGTAAGCCTCATAGTTCTCTCTAATTGGAATCTATCATTGTGGTTAGAGAATATATGATTACTGTCTTACAATGACTAAAGAAATATATTTTACTGTGAAAATTCTTTATAATCTGTTTCTAGAGGTAGACCTCAATCCTCAACAAGATATTTATTTTAATTAACTTCTTTAGAACAATTCTCACAGAATGGACTGAAAATATAGGCAGTCATTAATTAAAAAAAAATTCCAGCCGCCTACCTTCTAAGTGAAATTAAAAGAACCTGTATCATCTTCCTCTTCAACAAATTGCCCATGACTTCATCAATATACTGAATAAGAAGATATATATTGAGATAAATTGCTCTACAATTTAACATCTCTGAACCCTGTGCCCAGACTTATTTAAGAATAGTTTCTTTTCAGAAGATCTGCTAAATTTTAAAATTGGAAGCTAGTTTCATAGAAAGATATTGGTAGTGAGCCAACATGTTTGAACTCGATAAATACTGAACAAAGACTTTTACTATTTCTTCAGGTAATTTATTCTCATGACATCATGAGATACAGTAAATTCCTCTTTTATGGTTTTTTGATATAAAATGCTGTCTTAATCTCTCCTACTTTTTCATTTGGTGATAACTGACCTAACTTTAATTGCCAGTAATATCTAAAACCTAAAACCTGCCCCTCAAACACAAAGTGTCACAAAGATAAAAAGGACATTTGAGAGAGGGCCAGAGAGATAGTACAGCAGGTTGGATACTTGCTTTGCATGTGGCTGGCCTTGGTTCACTCTCCAGTCCTTTATGGTCTCCCCAGCCACCCAGGAATAAGCACTGAGCCCAGAGCCATGAGTAAGCCCTTATCACTGCCAAGTGTGGCCCCAAAACAAAGAACTGCACTGCACTATAGCACTGTTGTCCCATAGTTCATCGATTTGCTCAAGCGGGCACCAGTAACATCTCCACTGTAAGACTTGTTGCTACTGTTTTTGGCATATCGAATATGCCACGGGTAGCTTGCCAGGCTCTGCTTTGTGGGCGGGATGCTTTGGTAGCTCTCCGAGAGGGATGGAGGAATCAATCCCGGGTCGGCTATGTGCAAGGCAAATGCCCTACCCACTGTGCTATCTCTCAAGTCCAAACAAAAAACAGCAGACAAGAAAAGAATATTTGAGAACAAAACCATTTCTATCAAATACAGTAAAAATGTAACTTATTAGACACCTCAGTAAAGCTCCCATTTTATTTTATTTATATAGATGTATTTATATAATATTATTTGTAACAAAATAATTAAATTATATTCTATAACTTCTCAGCCAATCAGAATGAACTCAAAACAAACTTAATCATGCCCTAGGAGTCTTTTCCCATTTCCCAAATAGATAAAAGTTTCAAAAGAATTTTCTCCATCTTGTATCATTGATAAATTTACTCAAACTTTTCACTAGAGTGCAGTAGCAGAGATTGGACTAAAGGAGAATTCCAATTCCTCCACTGCCTAAGCCTCAGGAAAGTTACGGAAAGGAAACTTACATCTTTACCACTGAGGTTTGACTCCTAGAACAAGTACACTATTGGGAAAAGAAATAGTAAAAATTAGTAAAACAAATCTGATACACATACAAAGAGTCCTGAGGACTCCTGAAAATATTTGGAAACAGAGTTCCAATCGTGGTTTAAATTCCTGCAATTAAAAGAATACATTTTCAGTCTCTGAGACTTAATAACAAGCAGGATAGGTCAAGTTTATTAAAATAGTCTGCAGTGGAGATTCCAATGAAGAATGTTCACCAGAGAGCACTCCTGTTAAGGACAAAGCAATGAGGAAAGCAATATGTTTTTACTGCAAAGAGAAAGACATTGAATTGCAGAGCAGTTCCAGCTGACGAAAGCGGAGCCCTGGAGTTGGATATTTACAATGTGCCCTCCATTACCAGGAAACTCAGGGTACCACACCATCACATCCACTGTTAACGATGACGCTCGGGGAGTTACAGCTGTCATTTATGGCTAATGAATCTCAAGACCCTTGGTTTGGTTTACATGTAAGAAAACTAATATTGGGGCTGGAGCGATAGTACAGTGGGTAGGATGTTTGCCTTGCACATGGCCGATCCAGGTTTGATTCCCAGCATCCCATATGGTCCCCCGAGCACTACCAGGAGTAATTCCTGAGTACGAAGCCAGGAGCAACCTCTGTACATCACCGGGTGTGACCCCCTTTCCCCGCAAAAAGAAGAAAAGAAAACTAATATTGAAACCAGAGAGATAGTTCAGTGGGCAGAGGACTTGCTTTGCATGCACTGGTTCTGAGTTCAATCTTGGCCTTGTAGAAGTGATTTTTGAGTACCAAGTCCAGGCGATGCCAGGTATGACTGCCCCCCCCAAAAAAAAGGAAAGAAAAGAGACATAAAGATAATATTGTCCCTAGATAAGCCAGACATTTTTGTCACACTCATTAACAACCGGAGTCATCATAGATTCAAGAGGGCTGAATTCACCTCATACCAGCAATATTGTTCTGTTCTCTCTTGTCAGATATAATGTAAATAAATCACTCTTAATAAGAAAAGTAAAATCTTATCAAACCCCCCCAAAAAAAACTGTTTACAACTATTTATCAACATGGCCATAGATCATAACAAATAATGTATTTAAATCATGTCCCATTAGAATATAGACAACTGTGCACAAAGATCATATCTGGTTATCGTGCAAATAAGATACTTTTATATGTTCATTATGATCCAAAATGAGGGCAAAAGGCACCAAAGAAAACCTGAGAATGAGGACTTGAGAGAGCAAAGCACTCTCTCTATAACTCCAAAGCCTTTTATCTGTCTTTTTTTTCAAAACATAGGTATAGTAACACCCATTTTCTGCTTTAAAGGCTGTAAGCATCATCTATTCTGTTCTCTGAAAACAGCAGCTGTCCCTCAAAAGAACAGTATTAGTGTGGTTTATCATCCATATAAGTCTGTTCCTTCTTTGCTGCCCTAAGATTAGAAAATGGCTCACTACTTTTTTATTTTAGAGCATCTCATTAAAGATACTTCATAAAAACTTTAATGAAGTTTTCTGCAGATATTTCTCCTTCCAATCAAATAAATTTACTTCCTTGTGGTTTTTTCCCTAAGCATTTAATTATTTTAAGCTATATCTTCTGGATCTTCTCCAAAATTTTTCACAGTTTCATCAGTTGAATTTTATGTGCTGATTCTATTTTTTTAATGGACAGAAAAATCAGACATCACATATATTTCTCCTTCCTGTAGAACTGTCCTACTGTTTATTAGCAGCATATTTTTCCATCTATAACTTAGACTCCAAAATAATAAAAAAATCACCTCTATAAGTTCTAGAAAGAGGCAAATATAATATATTTGCTAAAAATACCCCTCTCCTTTCATGTAGTCCATCATTTCCTACCTAGCTCTGACTCTGTCTTTTGTATTCATAGACTGGACACCCTCATGTATGTTATTTGGAACCAGAAAGAGATTATTGACTATAGATTTTGAAACAGTATCACAATGCATTGTACCAAAAAAATCTGCAAAAGAAGTTTCGGTGAAAGCTGCTATATAATTTTTGTGAAGCTGGAGATGTTCCCAGTGGTTTGTTGTAAAGTCACTGCCTTTGACAGTGCTGATTGAGTAGTAGGCTGATTAATCTACTATCTCTTGTGGAAGCACTTTTGAAGCTTCTTGCTTGCTAGGCTTGCATCCTTTTATAGTTTAATAGATAGAAAAGTGAAAGAGCTGAAGCTATCAGAGGTAGATTCTGTTATATAATATAAAAAGCATATGAACAGGATCACTGAGTAGGCACAAAAGTATCTGAAGAGTGGAAAAAAAAAGACTTGTGTCCAGGACCCCTGAGGAGAAGCTTAGCAATATAATATTGTATGGATGTAACCAATAAATTTGTGATGATTCAACAAGCCAATCTTATGTATATATATATATATACACATATATATACACACAAATATATATACACTTTTGCTAAGAGCACCACTGATAACCAATATCTCTAATATATCCATGACTCTTACTATCTACCTACGAGCAATATTCATTTTGCACTTATCTGCAACTACTCTTACACAGAATCTTACTTTGTTTTTATATATAAGGAAAATGGGTACCTTTTGATACCCATTTGAAAAGAGAGCAAATTGAGTACAGTGGAAGAGGTACTTGCCTTGCACACAGTCAACCTGGTTTGGATTCCCAGAATCCCATATGAACCCCCAAGCGCCACCAGGAGTGGGATTCCTGTGTTCAAAGTCAGGAGTAATCCCTGAGAATCTCAGCAAATGCCCCCAAAAGAAAACAACAACAAAACTAAAAGATGAGCAGAATGAGGCATAAAATGATTGAGTAATGAAGTCAGAGTGATAGTACAGTCGGTACTAGATAAGGCATCTACCTTGCATGTAACTGACCTGGGTTCCATCACCAGCATTCCATATGGTTTCCCAAGCACTGCCAGGACAAATTCCATATGGTCCCCCGAGAACTGCCAGGACAAATTCCTGAATGCAAAGCCAGGAGTAATCCCTGAGCATAGATGAAAAAAATCAAGTAATTTATCTAAGGTCTAACTGAATAACTGAATCAGAGCTCCCATATTATTCTAGATAACTTATAATTAACCACCATACTATATAGCACACTGCTGTTCAGATCTTCCCTCTTAAAATCCCTCTCAAATCAAAGCCTCTCTAACCTTTTCATTATCATATGTCATATCAAACATGATTTATGTGACTTGTAATCAAGGTTCTTTTATCACCTTCTTACCTATCATCTTTATCCTTCTTTAGTTTACACAAAATGTACTGTCCCATTCCATTAAAGTCATGGTCCAAATTGTCCCCAAATCAGGTCCCTTTCCTACAATTTTCATCTTATCAAATATACAGCTCATCCCATAAAATTCTCTCTATTCTATTCTAAATTGTGCATTATCATTTCTGTAAGCAGATTTCTTTTGGAATTAACCTAGACTTAGACTTACTCAAAGTCATATCCCTCATCTTTTCCCTTGCATTCTCATGCCTTGTCATATTCTCCATTAGTTCTGTGGAATACACAATTATTTCCCTCCAAAACAAAATAATGGATGTTGCAAAAATGCCTTGCCTTTGTCACACTTAGATTACTAAAACATTGATAGAGACATACTAAGTATATAATAATGACATTCAAGACCACATGTGAAACTTAATTAACCCAGTATAAACATGGATATAAGGGTTAAACATGCGACAAGTAGAAAAAAAAATAATTAGATAGACTTGCTAATGGCTATCTGACTCATAAAGATCAGTTTGAGAATGAAGATCTTAGAAATTCAACTTCTGAGAGATTACTTAGGCAGAACAGAAAAATGAACTTTCTCACATAAACTGCCTGAAATTATTTAAGTGACTTAGTGACACTGCCAGAGTTTACTACTCTTGTAATATTTAAACATCCTCAGGAGATTTAACACATTAAGCAAGGTTCTCAATCATTCACAGCTTGTGGTCAATTTCTCCCATCAGATATAATTTTCTCCTAACCCCTGGCTGAGAGCAGCATGCTAAAGAAACAGGACTTCTAAAAAATGGACAGAATACCTTGTAATTTGTTCCACTGTCCAGAAACTTGAAGCCTAAATTAAAGGGGCCATTGTAGATAACATTAGGAAACTCAGAAGGAAAAAATGATAAATAAGAAACTTAATAAGGGCATCTGGGGTAACACTGGAACAGTTTTTTCTCTATTCCTATATTCTCAGTATATGTGAATCAGTAAATTTTAATGAGGTGTCTAATATGCATCAAGTATTCTTATAGTCTCTAATTATACAGAATTATTTTAGAAGATTCTAATTATTCAGAAATTGTAGTTCCACCATTTAAAGTTTTATTCCACGAAATTGAAAAATAAGAAATAAATGAGCAGTTATATAGCTGGTGATTTTCTATATTCCATGTGAAATAGAGTTCAAAAAAGCTGTCAAATTGAAAGAGAAGTATGAGGATGATATTTGAAATAAAGGAGTCAAGAAGGTACTCCTTAAGAAAATAATATCTATTGTATATACACACATATATATGTATATGTATATATATATATATATGTGCAGATAGATATAACATGGCAGTTCCACTCTGATTGTAGTCAGGTTTAGGAAATCACTCATCGGACTGGAGTACAATGGAGTATAAATACATATGCCTGGCATGTGAACCCAAACTCTATCCACGTATCTTCCATGGTATCTTATGTCTCCCTCAGCATTCTGGGGCAGAGCATTAACAGATATAATCAGGCTTACTCTCTCTGAAAGAGGCCCAGAAGTTCATTTCTTGGACATTCCCCCACTACTAACACACACACACATACACACACAAAAAGAGTAATCTGTGTGAAGGTGCGTTTTCTTCTAGGAAGCAATGTAACCTTTGAAGGCACGAAAGAAAAGGAAATAAAAGATATCCAAATGGTATGAATCTCCTCCTAAGATAGTACAAGGAAAAACTGAGATAAAAAGGACATAAACGTAAATCATATAGTACATGCAGTATGATAAGCACTATGCTTGTCACAAATATTAAGTGATTTTACAAAAATTAAATGGTCTAACCTTTATATAAGCTCAGATGTATGTAATCAAATGCTTCAAATCACATTATTAAATTAACTCAAAATTGTATAGGAACACTTCTTGTGCCAGACATATTCTGCCTGGATTTCAAACGCTTATCGCATCTACTTTTAGAAAAACATCCATCTCAACACCTGAGCCTTATCTTTTCATTTACCATTTTTATAAATATTCTCTCTTGTGTATCTTTCTCTTTGCTGCATATTGATATCTGTGTTCATGTTTACTTTTATGGGGAGGATTCTTAGTTATTCTTCTCTCCTTGCATGAAGATAACCCTTACCAAGAAACTCAGACCTCCTGAGTAAAATGATTGAATTATTACCCAATACTCCCAAGCTTTATGACACCATCAATACAGTTTTGTTTTTGTTTTAAGCTAGTAGTATTCTTTAAAAAATATAGCGGGATGCGGGACTGGACATCTCCAAACCTGGGGGGCAGGGGAATTGGAGCAGGGCGGCGCCAGCCTAGCTTCCAATTCGCCCTGACCACCGGAAGTCACGCCCTCAACCTGCCCTTGGCACCATCTTGCCATAATCAGCAGTGAAGAATCCGGGCCATTCCAGCAGCACGGCAGACCAGAGAATGCTCCGGACCGGGCCAACAACACCGGGGTGCCAGACAGGGAAGGTACAGCCAGCACGCCTTCTCCAGATGGAGCCCCGGCAACACTGAGCCTCTACTAACACGGCTCCGGGATGCAGGACTGGACATCTCCAAACCTCGCGGCTGCTTACTCAGCCACGCAACCTTTCCTGGTATACAAAATATGTGCGCTGGAATGGCTCCGCCACTCCTGAGCATCCATTATCCCAGAGGCACAGAAACCAATCTCAGAATGCAGCAGCTGCTGGCAGATATACTCCTGGACTCTGAACTAAGCTACGGCCCCGTGCAGCCCCAGGAGGGTTTCTGTCCCTCCACCTTTTCCCCCCTGCAACAGCATGGCGACCGCCACCGTTCAGAATCAGTTGGACATAGAGGTAGGAGTTTGCAGTGATGGAACGGGATGCATGGGGAATCTTGCGATGGGGGAGGCCCTGCCTCCTGCCCAAATGAGACCCTGAACGGTCGTCCATGGACTGCTCCTCCACTCCTGAACAGTCATGATCCCAGCACCACAGAAACCAATCTCAGAATGCAGCGGCTGCTGGCAGAAATACCTCTGGACTTAATACCAGAATTCCAAATCTGGGCGGCCGCCTCGCGACCGTGCAACATCATATGCTCTTTGTTACCAACAGTAGAAAACATACAATCTAATGATGTCATTATGACAGGTCTGACTGTTGAGGGTAAAATACCAAATAATGATAGTGAGTTTCCTGTTGAAAATTGAATATAATCAAAGTAAGGAAAGAGTAAAGTGCTAATCATCTGCCACACAGGCAGAGGGAGAGTAGGGGAGGGTATGCTGGGGTTATTGGTGGTGGAACATGTGCACTGGTGAAGGGATGGGTGTTTGAGCATAGTATGACTGAGACTTGATCCTAAAAACCCTGTAACTGTACTCACGGTGACTCAATTAAAATACATATATATGTATATACATATATGTATATATATGTATATATATATATATAGCAGGAAATTAAAGACACCTTTCTTTGAAGTAAGATTAGCACTTTGTTAACTTCAAAAATGAGAAGGAAAAGAGGCCACTGGTAAAATGCCCTCAATGACTGGGTCTAGGAATATGATGCAGATGGCTCCTGTAATCATGTGAATTAGCATGACTTATTGTGAGAACAGAGGAAATGCATGGTAAATGGTACAATACATCTGATTTCTGCCTACAACATTCAAAATGAATAGAAAAGAGTCACCAAAATCTTGGGTTTTTTTTTTTGACTGATGTTACTTCATTTCCAGGTGAGATTGGGAGACTACAAATACAAAAATAATTTTTCAAGTAATGAAAACTTGTAATGGCAAAAAGTAAAATGCCATAATCAAATGCGAATGTCAATGTGTGATATGTTGTCTTTTACATAATAAGTTTATGAAGATGAAAGGCAGGGCTTACAATTGTCTATTAAGAAGCTTAAGAGGCTTTTTTAATATTCTACTTTTAGAGGGAACTGCTTTTTGCTTCAGTAAAAAGAAAGAAAATAAGTCTGCTGTTTTTCTTATTGGAAAATAGAACAGTATCTAAACTCATTTACAACTCAAATCCATAGTTCCAAATTAAATTTCAGTGTAGAAAGTGTAGGTATAAGAGAAAGAAAGAAAGAAAGAAAGAAAGAAAGAAAGAAAGAAAGAAAGAAAGAAAGAAAGAAAGAAAGAAAGAAAGAAAGAAAGAAAGAAAGAAAGAAAGAAAGGGAAAGGAAGGAAGGAAGAAAGGAAAAGAAAAGCATAGGTACTAAGTAATTAGTGTCCTTTCCCTTTGTTGAATACGAATGGATAAATATAAATTATTTTGAGATGATAAACAAATAACTCTGAGATTGTTAATTTTCACCTCTGAAATTTAACCCTTCAAATTGTCATAGTCTATTGTTAGGTTGGTATAGAACGTTTAATGTCTTTCCTTCAACTTCAAGACAGTAACATTCTAAGTTATGTTTAAAAATCACTAAAATAGGGCCCAAAAGGAAAAGTGTTTTCTTGCATTCCACCAACCCAGGTTCAATCTCTTGGGCCAAACTTAGTCCTATAAGTCTGAATAGAAGTAATTGCTGAGCATGGAACCAACAATAAGCCCAGAGAACAGCCACCGTGAACCAAGTATCAAAATATAAAATAAAATTTCTGAAATATACTACAAATGTCATTTATAATATCTAAAATTACTCTGCAGATTACACAGAATTTTTTAATATGTCAGTTATTCTAGAAATATTTTCTTCTAAAAATAGTTCCAGTAAAGAATCCTGGCTGGTGGATAACAATACACCAGAGAATGCTCCAGGCCCCAAACCGAGCCGATAACTGTGCCCCAGATGAAGGAGGTGCAGTCTCTCCGCCTTCTTCAGATGGAATCCCAGTGACACTGAGCTTGTACAAACATGTCTCCAGTATGTGGGGACCAGGACAATTTTTCCAAACCACATGGGGGCACTAGAACTGGAAAGTTCCATCCCGACCTCCAGCCTGCCGCTGACCCTCCAAGTTATGCCCTCAACCTGCCCCTGGCGCCATCTTGCCGCACTCAGCAGTGAAGAATCCTGGCCAGCAGGCAAAGAAACACCAGAGAATGCTCCGGGCCCCAAACCAAGTCAATAACACTGGGGTGCCCCAGATGGAAGAGGTGCAATCTCCCCGCCTTCTCCAGATAGAATCCAGTGACACTGAGCTTCTACAAACATGGCTCCGTTCTGTGGGGACCAGGACTATTTCTCCAAACCACACGGCTACATATTCGGCCACATGACCTTTCTTGATATACAAAGTGAGCATTGGAAAATAGATGATCTAGCATCTGACCCTAGAAGGCAGGATTGAATGGTGGTGTTGAGTATCCAGGAAAAATATAATGCCCAAAACTATAGAGAGAGCCCCAGAAGCACACAAACCAATTTCAGAACCCCGCGGTCACTGCAGAAATGCCTCTAGACTGTGAACTAAGCTATGGCCCTGTGTCGCCCTGGGAGGGGAAAGGTTTTGTCCCTAGACTTTTCCTTTCGGTGGCAGCAGAATGGCGACTGCCATCTTTCAGAGCCCATTGGAGAGAGGTACGAATTTGCAGTGACGGGGCGCACGGGAAATCTCGGGATGGGGAGGGTGGTACCAGCGCTGCTCCCTGCCCAGACAAGACCCCAAGTGACCACCCACAAATGGCTCCTCCACTCCTGAATGGTCATGATACCAGAGGCACACAAACCAACTTCAGAACCCAGCGGTTTCTGGCAGAAATTACTCTGGATTTAATTACTAAAATACCAGATATCCAAAATCATATATTCTTCATTACCAGCAATAGAAAATAAATTATCAAATGATGCCTTTACAGCAGGTCTGATTGTTGGGATAAAATTCCAAATAATAATAGTGGGTTTTCTGTCCAAACTTTGAATGTAATTAAAGAGATATTAAAGTGAAAATCATCTGCCACATAGGCAAGGTGGGGGGTATACTGGGGTTCTTGGTGGTGGAACATGTGCATTGGTGAAGGAATGGGTGTTTGATCATTGTATGACTGAGACTTAAACCTGAAAGCTTTATAATTGTTCTCACGGTAATTCAATTAAAAAAATTTAATATTTTAAAAAATAGTTCCACATAGTTTATAACTAAAGATTACCAATGGGAGTTAGGGTAGCTATAATTTGGCTCTTGGTATTTTTCAGTCTATTTTAAAAATCATTTCAAACACTTATGGACAGAGTGTTCTTATAAAGTTGGAGATGACTTCATTGTGCTGCCTGGAGCTGCATGGATAAAAACATTAGTTGCTCCTATAAATGTCCTTTGTGCTCTCAGAATGGTAGATGAGAAAGGGGACTCCTCTTCCACAGGACTGATTATAATCAAACATATAAGATTTTCTCAGTGTTTGATATATTAAGTTCTACCTGTGAGCTAAAACTCATGGGACTTTGAAATTCTAAATTTAGTCTCAATTGCATATTTTCTGTTTTTCAAAAAGCTGTACTTGTCCTTTAACATATATAATATCACCTATCTCGTCTAGACTGTTCACTTCTGCATTTCAGGGTAGGGGATGTAGTACAGTGAGGAAAGATGGCCTTTTGTCTTGTGAGCAATTGACCAGAGTTTGATCCCTAGCATCAGATATGGTCCCCTGAGCTCTGCCACGAGTGATCCCTGAGCACAAAACCAGGACTAATCCCTGAGTACAGCCAGGTGTGGCCCAAAACAAACAAAGAAAAAAACAAGAACAATATCAAAGCTCTTAATCAACATAAAAACTTGGCACATAAATCATATATTCTTACCATTGATTTCTCATATTTCCACATCAAAAAATCACTGAAAGCAGCTTTTATCAACAGTAAAATGGGAAACATTAAACTTTTCTCCTAGAACGAACAGACTGTTAAATGCTCTAAGAGATATATGGAGAACATCGAGGACCAAAGGGCCAATACATTTTCATAGCGACATTAAGTAACAAATCGAGCTGCACAGAATTATTCAGCTAAAATTCAAGCTGAGTTAAACATTGCCAGGGTACAGCCACTCACCTTACATGAATGTTTTACCTTGTAAGTGAACTTACATTCCACCCGATAAGATCCTTGGCTCTCTGCCATTCTGACATTAGCTTTCTTTGCATTTCTAACTAGAAAGCTTTTGCTTTGATTCATCTTGAGATAATTCTGATGGGCAGAAAGCCAGTAGTAAAAAGATGTTAGCATGTGAACAAAAAGCAGATCAATCAAAATCATTTAACCAATGACCAAAGCTCTCTATTAATTAATGGGAAATGTTTTGAAGCATGCTTCTCATTCAGTGTAAGAGCTCTAATGACAACGAGGCAGGAAAATTAGAGAGATGTGCCTTTTCAACAAGCTGTTATAAAACGCAAATAACTTTTTGCCTGAATAGATTAAGAAAAGACAAGAATTTTTTGATAAAATATTAGAATCTGACAAATTCTCATAGGTCACAAGAATAGGCCAGCCTGTGTCTCATTAGCATTGCTGATGAAAGAATATTATTCTAGTCCTTAGGGGCTATAGGATAAGGTCATTATAATAATTTCTATTTGTATGTATTTAGGTATAAAACAACAATAAAAAACAATTTTGGCAGGTATTGACACAGTAGTTTTGTTTTTTTTAATTTTTCTGTTAACTTCTTATCAGTTATTATTTCCAGTACTGAGGCTTCATGTTCAATGAAAGGTGTTTTGGTGACATAAAGTAAAATAATCTATCAGACAGCTTTACCTCCAACTAAATTCCTTTACATATATGTGTGTATCCATATATAAATTCCATATATGTACATATATATAAATAATTCCATTGGTTCAATAATGTTAATCATGGTAGTATATCTTCACCATACCTATCACAAAATTTCTAGTGGCATTAGAAATTGCCCAGAAAATTGATTCTTCACATTCCTTCCCCTTTCCCTCTGGTAACCACTAAATATTATACTGATAAAGAGACATAGTTGTTGTTTTGCTGTTTATTTGTTTTAGTTATTTATATTCTCCTGCACATACAAAAACCATCTGCTTTTGTCATTCGCTTCCTGTTATATTTCACTTAATACGGTCACTTCAGATTATATCCATGTTATCACAAAAGGCAGATTCATCTTTTGAAATAGCTGGGAAGTATCACATTGAGTATTTATAATATAACTTTCTTATCCGATCAGTTATCAGTGAGCATATAAATTAATTCCAGGTTTTGCCTATTGTGGATCACGCCGCTGTGAATATACAGGGGAAGCTTACTTCCCCAGTAATATTTTCACATTTTGTGTATATGTTTATGAGTAGAACCTCCAGATGATAAGGCATTTCCATGTTTAGTTTCTTATTACTTCTATGGTGGTGGTATTGATGCTCCAGGGCCACATATGGCAGGATTTGGGGTAAAAAGAAGAGGAGAACCATACCTGAAAGCACTCAGTGCCCAGGGCTGAGCCCAGAACTCCGTAATACAAATAATGTGCTTATAACCGAGGCCCAGTGTTAAGGGAATCTTTAGGTTATGTTTCTTAAACCTGTAACAAATTACATTCCCACAAAAGGTGTATAACATATTTTCCCTACAACCTTCTTGCCACTTACGGCTTTTGCTTCCAATATTTGTAATCCAGATATTCTTACAGGTGTGAGTGAGATAATATTTCATTGTGGTTCTGATTTACATCCCAATAATTATGAATGATGCTGAGCATGTTTTAGTGTGCCTGTGGGCCATATCTAAGAATAATTTGCAGAAGTGTCTACTCAGAAAAGGAAAGAGGAAAATCTTCTAGATTCAGACTGCATTAGTATTTTAAGTCTGGTGCATATACCTAAGATAACTCAAGATATTCAGAAAGAGAAATTTCACAGATTCCACCTTGATGTAGGGTATCCATAGCAAGATTTGAAGTAGATCAATGAAGTCACCGCTAGATCTTTCTCTGTCTCATACTCTAAGATACATATCTGTAACTGAGGAGGGGAAGTGATACCAAAGAAGTATTTGAAAAGAAATTGGAAACAATAGCCTCATAAGTATATTTATAACAGAGTCTACAGACACCCAAGAAAATACAAATTTGTGCTCAACATCAGATCCAACATGGTGCGGGTGGGATGGCACAGTGGCAATAGTGAAAGGTCGTTAACAAGTTGGACATGAAGCATTGTTCATGGTTCTTCATAACCTGCAAGTATCATGCAAGCAATTTTCATAACTCTAACTCCATACTTTTTAGGAAAATACTTAATGGACAACCATTCTATAGTTACGAGGAGCTCTGAGTTTGTCACAGCTATACAAGGAATACCGAGTCCTGTGGCGAATATACTAAGTCCTGTGGTACACAAAGGATTTACCAATGACTAGTGGTGCTGATTTTCCCACAGCCAAACTAGCTCAATATGTTTTTATTCTTTTTTGAGTTGGTAATTTCTGGAATATTATTTTTTCTTTATTCACCTTTTAAAAATTA